>NC_041395.2:236586531-236960803 GCF_900747795.2 Erpetoichthys calabaricus
CCTGAGTAATCTTCAGAGGAGTAACCCCAAAAGCCTTTGAGTCAGCCTTCGCTTAATGCTGTATACATTTATACTTTCATTAATATCATGGAAATTGTGCAGAGGAAATCCTGAGTCTTGACTTGGCTTGAGAGTTGTTTTCAGTAAATTGGTAATTCAGTCCAACCTTTATTTCTTGTTTACCATCTGTCCACATTTTAAACTGCCAAAAAATTTAGGCAAAGCTTTAAATGAGAAGAATCAGTAGATTGACTGCAGTGTTTGGTAATAGTGTCTGTGTCTTTTTTGTTTTTTTTTATTTTAAATAGTTGGAAATTTTCAAAGTTAAAGATTTGCTTTATTTTCCTAAACAGAATCTTAATGGTGCAGGAGAATGTGACTCTAATGGAGCCAATACGAATTCCTCGAATGGTCTCAACACTGAAGAGGTTGAGAAGTTAATCAATATTTTCGAGCCTAGTTTATCGTTCTTGCTGTTGCAGCTGGTAAAGCTCATGACCACCACCAAAAAGAAATCAAGGTAAGTAAATGCAACTCATTGGATGGTTTGCCTTCTGTCCCATTAAACCAGAGCTCAGTGCGGGGGTCAGTGGTGAGTTGTTATGTTAAACAGATGTAGATGCAAAGAAAGGAAAAACAAAGTAACAAACGGATTTGTCCCAAGAAGGAAATTTGGATTGTACTGGAGTTCAGGAAATGTTCTAACAGACCAAAGCAATAACAACAATAACGCCACCACCACCCAAATGCACAAAAAACAAACTTCTGAGGTGGCTAAAGATAAGCGGGCATTCTACAGTCACATTGCCATCGGTATAAAGCGTCTTGACACATTCTGTTTAGTAATTCATTGGCTGAGAGCACTTCATGTTGGCGTGTCATAGAGAAGATGGGTATCATTGTTCATAATGGCCCTCAGTTTTCTCTTCATTCTCTCCTCCAGGGTGTCGAGAGTACATCCCATAACTGGGCCTGCCTTTTTAATGTGCTCATTGATTTGGTGGGCGTCTCTTGAAGTGATGTTACCGGAATAGCATACCACAGCTTAGAAGATCACACGGGCCATCACAGAGTTGCAGAACATGTGCAGGATAGCACTGCTCGCACTGAAGGCTCGGCTCTTTCTTATATAGCTCTTCTGGGTAATGAGACCAGTCCAGCTCGTCATCAAAAACTAAAATCTCTCATTCACCTTAATTCGGTAGTTTGTAGAAGCACCCTTGGCAGCAGTTATAGCTTTTAGTCTTCGTGAGTAAGTATTTAGAAGCTTTGCACTCCTGGACCTGGCAGATTCTCCCAAGCTCCATTAGAATGGATGGGAGTGTCCGTACACTGCCATCTTTAGGTCTCTCCACAGATGTTCTTTGAGTTTAAGCCTGGGTTTTGGCTGGACCACTCAAAAACAGTCATAAACTTGCCTTGAAGCCCCTCCAGCTGTCTGCTTCGGGTCATTGTTGAACTGAAAGGTGAGCTGTCACTCTGGAGCAGGTTTTCTTCAAGGAACTCTAGGTGTTTGGCTGCATTCACGTGTCCCTCAATTCTGACCAGTCTCTCTGTCACCACCAGTGTAATGAGCCGGGCCAGGTCTTCACCACACACAGTGCTTGCAGTTCTGCTGAAAGAGATCAACTTTTGTCCCTTCAGACTTCATGCTTGAAGTCCAAGCCCACCGCCATATGCCTTTTGCTTGAGAGTGGCTTCAATCTAGCGTCTCTAAGCTAAAGGCCTGATCGATGGAGTGCTGCTGAGATGGTCTTCTCTAAACTCCTGATGCTCAGTTACAGTGACCATTGTGTTCTTGGTAGCCTCCCTGACCAAGGCCCCCTCTTGCCCAGTTACTCAGTTTGGCTGGACAGTCAACTTTAAGAAGAATCTTGGTAATTCCAGACTTGTGTCATTTCAAAATTCTTGTGGCCACTGTGCTCCTGGGAACACTCAAAGCTGTAGAAACAGTTTTATAACCTTTCCCTGATCTCTGCCTCAGCACAGAGAGTTCCCCGGACCTCATCATGAGTTGATTTTTCCCTTGTCGTGCAGTGTGAATTGTTAGACGCGTACATGTCCAGTCAATTCAATTATGGGATTACAGCAAACAGGATGCGCCTGACCACAATTTCAAGTGCTGCAGCTTACTTATAGAAATGAGAGTTTTCAGGTTTTGATTTTTAGTAAAACCTTTCTGAAAACACAAGTTCACTTTGTCATTATAGGTAATTGAGTGTAGATTGATGGCAAAATGTATCCATTTAAAATTAAATCTACAACATGATAAAGTGTACCGAATACTTGATGAATGCATTGTAGATGAGATGAACTGCACATGAAGGTAAAACTCTCTAGCTGAATGAAACATTTTGCAAGAAATAACAAAACCCAGAAAATGAATGTGCATATTAATGGTCATGAGAGGCAATCTGGCAGACATGGGTCATAACTTTTACATTTTTTTGTTGTCTGTGCTTTTTAAGGCGACTTCATGCACCTCCAGGTTTTCAGCCCCTTCTCCCCAAGCAATAAAAATAAAACACATTAAGTTATAAGGAGTTGAAGTGCATAAATAAAATGGAACGCCCCCTTCATTCTTTACTGCTAGTCCAGATTAGTGATACCATTCTTCCTCATACGCTTAAAGACATATTGTCAATGACTTATTAAATAAGATTTAAAAAAGCATAGCTTTAGAGTTAAGCATCATCTTCCCATGTCAACTGAACGACATGCCAGCACCATTGTACATGTACGCTAGAAGCTGCAGTACTGCTTGTGTCCACAGGGTGGAGCAGAGCGCTGGTCCACTCTACTCTTACTTCTGCTGCTAATGCCTTGTGTCATTCTAGGAGACGGCCAAGCTAGCGTGTGCGTACATCCAAAAGAGTTCACAGTTGGTTGAAAAATACGCTATCTGGCCTTCTGTATTCAGTGCTTATGGAGAGTTCAAAGTATCTTGGTGCTCATCGACCTCTGGAGTGGGCTTTGCACACTTGCAGATGAAGACGTTTGACATCTTCGTAAAAAAACAAACAAAACCTTTCGTGGCACTTAGTCTGTATAGGGAGTGCCCTAAGGAAATGTCCTGGAAAAAGTGCCCACTATTACAGGCACAATTTTATTCAAAATTGATTGTGAAATAGAAAGCTTTCTGAACTAAAAGTAAATGCAAAGATGGCAGAGTTGGTTTTGAGAAGAACTCCCTGTTATGAAGTTGGTTTATTGCAAAGGAGAGCAGATTGAAAGTATTGTAGGGTTAAATAACGGGTAACTTCAAAGTAAGTTTAGAGTCAGCGTTATTTTCCTGTCATTTGGCTGCTAGTTAAGACAAACAAAAAAACAATTTAATATTTGTGAATTGTGAAAAGCAAGGCAGTTGAAATTAAGGCAAAAGAAGGTTATGCCAGTATTAGCCGGAAATGGTTTCTAATGAAGACAGTGGACAGAATGGAAACCCGTGGCCACCGGAGGCTCCCTCCCTTGCTCTAAAGTGGACAGCCCTGCAGTAGCTCAGGGGGTCTTTAACATTTGTAACATCTGTACCACCTGCAGCTGGCGCAGTGAGCCCATATGTAATGATGCAGAGCTGTGGAGTCCGAGCGGGACATACTGATGGTAACCCTTGCCCATTACACTCCATACCAAACTGATTTCAGGATACTAATAGTCAAATAAAACTTTCTGCACAGTGTATTTTGGACAAATGTCCCCGATTCAAATAATTTATGAAATTTTACAATTAAGAACAGGCTTACTGTACTTATCAAACTGAACTATAACCAGGGCTGTGTTGTCAGAGTTAAAAGCAATTATTAGGTTACTGGAGTCGGGGACAAATGTATTGACTTCAACTAAATGTAAATTGTAAAATAATGTGTCAATCTCCAATTTCTGATATACTAATTTGATTGAACTTTTTTTTTTTCTCGTAGCCTTTAGATAAAAATATAGCCTCTTTTTTTCATTTTGAAAGTTTTGTCCTTTGTTTAATGTTACTCAGTTGTTACATTGTAACAGCTCTAATAAACAAAAGAGCCCCAGTGGCATCACTACATCCTTGAAACCCAAACATTAACAGGTTAGGCCTGATGGCTCACACTGTCAGTGATGGATGGAGTGCCTTGTACCTTGTATGTTTTCAGTCAACATAGTAATTAAATGAGTCAAATTACAAATAGACAAGTCTGTGTTGGTGGCACCACAAACTTGAGGAGTCAGATCTGAAGGTTTTGTGTGCCAACTCCACAGCCCTAATTGTGATTTCTCCTTTCCTAGAATTACCAGTTACAAGTAATTTTATGTTAGGAAGACTGCATTTCTTTGTTGTGTGTCCAGTATAGGAAAGGTTTGGCAAAGAGCTTCATTCAGGCCTTTTGCACACTTTAATTGGGAATTGCAGCTTTTTAAACATCCATCTTATTAAAAGGGTAAAGAGTCCGAGTGTCTGTCTGTGTGTCCATCTGATTTCTGTGCCCGTCATTCCAAAAGATGGTGCATCACACACGATTGTAGTAATAAAATGCACTGCATTTGACATTCCAACAGATGGCGCATCACAAACATTATACAATACAATTTATTCTTGTATTACCCAAAATCACCCTGCCTTTTGACAGCCGCCATCATCATTATTCATATTTTACGAATCCCATACCAAATGGCATATAGCAGAGACATATGCATTGCATGGTGCACTGAGGTCTACTGCATTGATTACTTTGATTTCAACACAGCTAGTGAATGTAGAATGTAGTGTTGTAAATCCTGGAAATGAAATTCCACAGCTTACAGTGATTTCAGAGAAGGTAGCCTTACTTTAGTTCTTAATATCACTAAAAACAAATTCCCAGTGGTGATGTCCATTACAAGAGGTATTGTTTAGTTTTGTATTGTGTTGTACCCTATGACAGTGTAAAATTATTTTGGAGAATGTCACTTTTGTGTGTTCTTGCAGTGGGACGACTGAGGACGGAACAGTTAAGAAGTATAAGCAGGTGTATTCCAGCTTACTGCGGGCAGAAAAGACAGCACCTCTAATCACAAGAGTGGAACTCATCATTGATTTGCTAATTCAGCTTTTCACCACATGATATTCAGCAGAAAGAAGGAGGAAAAAGATGATCCCCATTATGCCTTACGACATTCTACCAGCTTCAGTAAATGTAATAACCAGGATCAGTGCCTTGCTTGTGGTTAAGCACAACATGTGACCTGCGCCGTGCTGTTCGCGTCTCATTTTAGAAGAGGAGCAGCACTGTGTCGCTTCAGGACATGCATTGTGGATGCTAATGTGCTTTATTGTACATAAACTTGCAAAATGGACAAACTGGACAATTCTCAGTGTTTTGGGCACCATTCAGTTTTTTTTATTATTATCTTTTTCATGTGAGTATTATGGAAACGAAAGAGTCATTTTTTTCTGTGAAGAGCATCTGAAATGAGGAAAGCTATAATTGTGATTAAATGTTATTTATTTTGTTCATAGTATTGTAAATAAAATATTGAGTTTTTTCTGTCATTGATTGTGCACTCTGACTGTGTTGTCCCAACACACAGTGAAGTAATGCATAACATTTTTTATTTGATCACTACTCCTTACTCATCACACTCCTTATACTAATGTTACTCCATTTCAGTTTTCAGTTGAATTGACTGACATGATGGAGCTTTTACAAACGTTATTTATTGATTATCCAGGAGTCCTATAAAATCAGATTAGCTTTGTTGTGTACAAAAGATGTAGACTGACATTTTATCAAGTAAAAGTTTATTACGCCATCAAACATTTCTGATGATGTTCTTTTAATTCTCCTCATTCCGCATCGCTAAGAAGCACAATAAGCATTTACAGTCAACTAAATTTGTCTACATTGCAATTCAAAGACACCTCAGAATAAAAACTTCAAATTATAACATTTAATTTCTTTTTAATATAAACAGCCTCCATAAAATGGATTTGTGTGGCTTCATTACCTATAAATACATTACACAATATCTACAAAAATATATATCTCTTCACACTTCAAAGATTTAAAAGTAGTATATTTTACCAGTGCAATATTTTGTAATGGATGGCTTTATGTAATGCAGAAAGGTGCGTCTGTACGGATTCTCAAAAGCAGAGGACCTCGCGTGGGGATGAGAGCCACGTGTGTTGTTCACTGTGCAGAAATTGAGCCCACTACAGTTTCCTTTAAACACTTCAGACTTTCCAGAACCACACAGTCGATGTTTCTGTGACCCAAGTCTCATCCCAAGCTTTTCAGACATATTTTACCAAGTGATCAGGACTGCTTCATCTTTTAGGTGGGGGTCCTTTTGATGGAGATAACTGTGATTGATGTCTTGCACCTTTCCCCTTTTGCTCTTGTCAGTTTTTGACCACTTGATGTCTGTTTGACATAATTCTGACTGATGAAAGCACAATCTGCAGCGTCTTGGTAATGTATTTGACATTTTGTTATGACCACCCCATGAAACGATTAGACAACTAGCCACTGTCTGAAGATTCATGGGATGCTGGAAAGAAAAAGAAAAATATTGGATGGTTGCTTCTTAAGGTGAACCTGCCTGTAGCTGAACTAAATCATTTTGCATAAATCATTGGGCCAATCGTATTATTTCAGGTTTTCTCAACCTTTACACATTTAAACACCAGGGTGCTGTTCTAAAATGGAAAAACTGGATTGGCAACAGCCACGTTGGCATGTGAGGGGTATTGTGTTTTTTTTTTTTTTTTTTCTCCCAACTCTGTTCAAGCTGCTGCCCAGTCTCGGGACTAACCCTGTATATAAATGATCTGACTTCCCAGATTTCCGCAGTTCTATTTCATTCTTAATACTGAGGAATGCACGTTGCAAATATCAAACCACTGGTCTCCGATGTTCTGCCGGGGAAGCAGGCTGTTGTATGCCAAGGATGAGTTGAGCTGCTTGTCCCGGTCATTAACTACTTTCCAGAAGTACGTGCCTTTGAAGAAGAAGATGGAATTGTAAGAATATGAAAAGAATGCAGCATCAAGGTTGCTGATGGGATGGTCGTTAGGAATAACAGCCGGGAAAGCATCTGTAATCAGCTGTGGAAATCCATTCACTTTCTGATTTTTATTAACATCAAAGGCATAGACCTGTAAAAGGGAGAAAAGTGACTGGAACACGTGGATAAAATTACTCAAAAAAAAATGTAAACTATGCACATCACACTACTGAAACACTCACTAACAGAAACTTCTAACAGTAGTGTGACGAGTGCCTTCATGGGATCTCTGCTTTAACGCAGGCTTCAAGTAATGGCGTATAGTAAGGAAGACAAGTTTCAAGATTGGGTAGTGATACTCCCTGATCATAGGGCTGGACAGCAGCACTGTCTTGGATGTTGATTAGCATATTTACATAAGACTTTCACTGTACATGTGACCATATCTACTAGTGAAACATGTTGACCTTCTGTACTAAAATAAAATGCTAGAAAAGGCTAGATATAAATAGCAGTAAACTCTCCACCTGTTTTTCATAAATGTAAGAACTTACACTTGATTCAGGACTTGCTCCTGCCTCATGCCTTATGTTTGCTGGGTTAGGCTCCAGCACCTCTCAAGCCACCATGTGCAGGATTAAGTGGGTTAGAAAGTGACATGAATTTTGAACATGTTTATACCATGTCCTGGGGGATTATCAATAGATGAGCTTGTAGGGACGGTGCTCTAATTTAAATTTCAAATTCCCAGAACGTATCAGCTGATAAGCTTTTGATTAAGACCAAGATTGAAGTGCTTTCCCAATTAGTTTGTGAGTAAATTTGTGATGCATGGATGGACGTTCGTATTTTATGTATGTAGACTTGAAAACAAGTGAATCTCCGGTCCTCCAAAGATCAAAGTTCCAGCCCCAGTAGTGCACGAGTATCAGCAGGCTGCCACACCCTTGTGCTTGACAGGCAGAGGATGCTGGAGCTACCACTCTTCTTCCTGTCACATAATCAGCTTCTGCAATTTGCTTCACGTTTAGCAGCCATGTCACCACCTCAATCATTTTGCCTACAAAGTTTGCCTTAAGAAACATGTGAACCTGGATAATTTTGCTGAGGCTGGAGCTGTCATTCTTTTTCTTCCTTAACATGTAATTGGCTTCTGTAATTTGCCTCATACTCAGCAGATCCAACCCAAGTAGCTTCTGATTACAAGCAAATTGTACACAGTGGAAAGTGGGGTTGTCATTCTTCTTCTTCCCCACATAATCTGCTGCTGCAAATTGCTTAACTCTCAGTAGATGTTGCCACTGCTCTTTTCCTGTCAGCAATGCTGCATGCCTTCCGTGCTATTGTTCTGTCATCCAGGGCACATGGCCATGTGGCTACTTGCCAGAAGAAGGACCCAAACATAATTACATTTTGTGTGTGTTGTGTTACGTATATCATGCCATTGATGAAGACCAAATTCAAGGTTCAAAGCAGTGTTTACGAGTTTTTGCATGACAGACGGTCAACCCTTAGCATTATACAGTATATATATATATATATATATATATATATATATATATGTGTGTGTGTGTGTACAAATAGTAATAATAAAAAGGAAGGAAAACATCTCTTGCCTAATCCCTTAAATCCAAGAGGTACTGTATAAAATAATCCAAAAGAATACTTCCAACCCACCCAAATCTGAAAGCTAATCCATAATGTACTTTATAATATGCTAACCAGAAACGGAATTCAGAAGGTCTATGAGCCATGAATCAATGGTGCTTGTCTAGTAAAGTCTCATCGGCCAGGTGTTTTAACAGAAGTTTTATGGCCAGACTACAGATTATTAGCTAGACAGAAAATTCAAGCTTTCAGTGTGTTTTGGGCATTAATACCGTATTTCCCCGAAAATAAGCCCTAGCATGATTTTCAGGCTGCTCTGTAATATAAGCTCTACCCCAAAAATAAGCCCTAGTCAAAATCATCTGCTGAAAAGTAAGGCGCCTAAGGCCGGGTTTATACTTCAAGCGACGCAACATTTATGCCTGTGGTTGCTACTGCCACGCAAGCGTTGTACTGTTTATACTTGCGCGCATACTTTACGCAAATCTGGAAGATTCCACCAAGTGGCAGTGCGAGATATCATCACGGTGAGAAGACGTTCGGCTTCGCTGTGTTGTGTATTTCCCGAAACATCCATTAAATTCTGAGGACACCTTGCCACAATATCTCTAAAAAAGATGTTTAATGATTACATCCATCAATCTGGGGATGCACCAATTCCAGCAAGCATTGGCTGCAAGACAGAAACAAAATCTCTGGACGGGGCATCAGCTGATCGCAAGCTGAACATAAGCGCACATACGCTGGCGTCATTGTAGCTTCACCAAATCCCCAAACCTTCAAGTCTTTGGAAGGAAACCGGAGCACACTGTGGAAACCACCAGGAAAACATGATGTGATTCCCTGCGAGGCAGCAGCGCTACCACTCTGCCACTGTGCTGTCCCCATATGTGTAATTATTAACAATATTCATTATTTAAATTAAGTTAACGATTTATCTGTAAAATGTAACATACATAATTTAATGCATTTCATCATGAAAGTGATATCAAGTATAAATCTAAGGATTCTAAATGTGCAGAGAGTTGCTGCTGCTGTCAGGTCAGGAGAAGCCCCAAAAGCACTGAGCAATTAACAACTGGGTCGGGTTTAAGATGACATTTACGACAGTCTTCTTTAATGATAAAGTAAACTACGAGGTTAAAGTGGACATTTTGAGATTAAAGCTGAAATTTCCACTTTAATCACAAAACAGACCTTTTCACCATGTCCTTAATTTTTTTTCTCTGTGGCTTAAATACGCCGCCGTACATTCGGATGCTGTTGTGAAGGTGCAAAAAACAAAAAAAAAGATGGCACAGAAGATGGTATGTGAGACTTTTAAAATGTATCGTGTTATTTTGTTGGGGAATATGCAGCGCTTGAATATCAAAGCACCAGGAATGCATTTGTATGTCTGCATTTTGCTTCACCACATTGAACCATTCATCAAACATCGAAGCGTGCACATCGATCTTGGAGGATCCTAAAAGCGGCTGGAGTTGCAAGAAATTCAGGCTTGAATTCAGGGTTTGAATGTGCAGAGTTATGACAATATTCCAGAAGAAGATGATATGACTGTATTTGAATGAATGGAGATTGTTGTACATGAATAAATATTAGACATCCCCTGAAAATAAGCCTTAGTGCATCTTTTGGAGTCAAAATTAATACAAGACCTGATCTTGTTTTCGGGGAAATACGGTACCTACTGGACATGGTTTGGAGCTACTAATCAAGAAAAATTCAAGATGTGCTCTAGCAGGATTGTGTAACTTTAAGACGTATAATGGATGATCTGGTAAAATGGTATTTAAGAATTCTAGGAGTGATTCAAATTTGGAGTAATACTTACAAGAGAGTCTTTAAAAAAGTAAACCCTGTAATCTCTTCTATCATAGAAGGCTGTGTTGATGGGGCTGGGGATACCTGGGAATCCCTCAGAAATTAGCCGTGGGTATTTGTTGCCTTCAGAGTCTTCTGCATATGCTTGGTCACTGTCACTGTCATATCTCCAGTACTGAGTGCCTGTTCAGAAACACAAGGAAGGAAAAAATGTATTACGATGAATAGGTGTAATTTTTAAAATTGTTTTTTTTTTTTACTTGAATGTGGTTTTCAGGCTACAAAACAGCCCAAAATGTCAGTCAGAGGTACCTAGTAAAGTGTCGTCAGCTCTTGTGCAAAATGATTGACTGATTAAAGAAAAGAGAAATAAGGTCAGCCTGTGAATGAAGAAGGACAAGAAAACATCCTATGTGTTGCCTTCACACTCTTAATATCTTGCTTGGCAAATAACAATACTAAATATACTCAGCCTCATAGAATGAAAATCTATGAATGTTAATCCAAAGTGTTACGTACAAATTAAATATACTTTAGCACTGACTATGTTTGTCTATTTTTATCCCAAGAAACCATAATGTGACTTTAATTGAAGGTACGGCAAGACAAAGTCAAGCCAGGGAAGGATTTCTTGGAATGTTTCATGTTTTCTGGATGCTTGCTTAGTGAAAACACTGTAAGACAACTCCCCCACTGTCAGCTGAGTTTTCAACATGAAAACAACTTAAGAAAAGCTGACGATTACTAAACCTTCTGTACAACCGCTTAATAATGTTTTGAAAACCAGACACATCCCAAAGGCTTGTGTGCATGTGGTTAACTGACTCAATGTGTGCACATGTGCCATGTTGTTGTAAACTGGTACCTTGTTTAGGGTTGGCTCCCAATCTGTACCTGCTTGCTAGGCTGTCACTTTTCACTAGATAAGCAAGTGGTAAACTGGATAAATTTAGATTGCAACAATTTTACCTTAAATGAAATATACAAACTCTTTTAATCTATCCCTTTCAGCTTCAGAGTTATGGGAGCTATCCCAGTTGTTACGGTTTAGGGCAAGGAGTAGCCCTGCCCAGTGTGCCAGTCTTTCATATCACGCAAACATACAATGCGTTTGTTTAGTTTTCCCACTTTGCATAACCCAGACACATAACTTGAAGTGGATGACTTAGAGAAAATCCTCAGACAGTTACAAGAGAGGGATAAAAGCACTCACTCTTAACTACCATGCTGCCTAATGTATACTGTATATGTTAGTCTTTTGTGCCATAAAATATATAAGACTGTTGTGGATTGTACAATATAGGTTAAGTAAACAAAAATTCAAATATTTTGTCATAAAATGGTGTGCTGCTTAAAAACATCAAACTGAAAGTTTGGGTTACCCTTAAAGAAATACGTTGCATCAATCCTCCAGGTCCAAACGTGAACAAAAGCATCAATGCCATCTGAAGGTATTCCATGCCATCCCACCTGGATTGCAATGGGGTCTCCATAACGTGTGCGGTTGTTGCGGTTCTCATAAAGCCAATACCAGTTTTTCCGAAAGAAGTACGTGTTGAACCGGACAACTACTTCACCGTAAACGGTTCTCTCCTTGCGCACCCAGTCAAACACAGCATTGAAAGGGCCAGCGCACTTGCCTGGAAAGAAATGGAAATAACATTATTTTATATATTGTTACATACGAGTGATTGAGTCATTTTTCAGGATTCTAAAAAGACAAGCAATATGTCTCCAAGCCAAGAGGGGGCACCATCATTAATTCTATCTTCCTCTCTGTGCACAATCCAGAGGCTTCTCGACCAGAGTAGCTGTGAAACTCACTTCCAATTCATCATACAGATCTCACACCTTAATGTTTCATCAAACTAACACTAGAATTCCTGAAGCCTACGAAAAAACTCATAATCCCGGCCCACCTTAAATCCCTTCGCACCTCTACTATCAGCATCTTTTGTTTTGTAAATGTGTCGATCAGCACAAGCAGCCCGCTATGCCATCCCCCTTGACTGAGCACAGTTTGCAGGCAAAAAGTTCTCCCAGCTCAAGCCAAGGCTCCTTATCTGTGTTAAAGTTAAGGACCAATTTCAAGCAGAAGTTGGTGTTCCTCCTTTAACCGCCACCTTATCGTGGTGGAGGGGTTTGCGTGTCCCAATGATCCTAGTAGCTCTGTTGTCCGGGGCTTTATGCCCCTGGTAGGGCCACCCAAGGCAAACTGGTCCTAGGTGAGAGATGAGACAAAGAGCGGTCAAACAAACCTCCTATGAAGAAAAACAATTTTGGACGGCGTTTTCCCTTGCCCGGACGCGGGGTCACCGGGGCCCCACTCTGGAGCCAGGCCTGGAGGTGGGCTCGATGGCGAGCACCTGGTGGCCGGGCCAGCACCCATGGGGCTCGGCCGGACACAGCCCGAAGAGGCAACGTGGGTCCCCCTTCCCATGGGCTCACCACCTATGGGAGGGGCCAAGGAGGTCGGGTGCATTGTGAGTTGGGTGGTGGCCGAAGGCGGGGACCTGGCGGTCCGATCCTCGGCTACAGAAGCTGGCTCTTGGGACGTGGAATGTCACCTCTCTGAAGGGGAAGGAGCTGAGCTAGTGCGCGAAGTTGAGAGTTCCGGCTAGATATAGTCGGACTCACCTCGACGCACAGCTTGGACTCTGGAACCAATCTCCTTGAGAAGGGCTGGACTCTGTACCACTCTGGAGTTGCCCCCGTGAGAGGCGCCGAGCAGGTGTGGGTATACTTATTGCCCCCAAACTTGGAGCCTGTACATTGGGTTTACCCCGGTGGACGAGAGGGTAGCCTCCCTTCGCCTTCGGGGGGGGGACGGGTCCTAACTGTTGTTTGTGCATATGCACCGAACAGCAGTTTCAGAGTACCCACCCTTTTTGGAGTCCCTGGAGGGTGTGCTAGAGGGCATACCTTCTGAGGACTCCCTCGTTCTGCTGGGAGACTTCAGTGCTCACGTGGGCAATGACAGTGAGACTGGAAGGGCGTGATTGGGAGGAATGGCCCCCCCGATCTGAACCCGAGCGGTGTTTTTGTTATTGGACTTCTGTGCTCGTCACGGATTGTCCATAACGAACACCATGTTCAAGCATAGGGGTGTTCATATGTGCACTTGGCACCAGGACACCCTAGGCTCAGTGCGATGATCGGCTTTGTGGTCGTGTCGTCGGACTTGCGGCCACATGTCTTGGACACTCGGGTGAAGAGAGGGGCGGAGCTGTCAACTGATCACCACCTGGTGGTGAGTTGGCTTCGATTGTGGGGGGAGGATGCCGGTCAGGCGTGGTAGGCCCAAACGTGTGTGAGGGTCTGCTGGGAACGTCTGGCAGAGCCCCCAGTCAGAAGTAGCTTCAACTCCACCTCTGGCAGAACTTCGACCACATCCCGAGGGGAGGTGGGGGACATTGAGTCCGAATGGGCCATGTTCCGTGCCTCTATTGTTGAGGCAGCTGACCGGAGCTGTGGCCGTAAGGTGGTCGGTGCCTGTCTTGGCGGCAATCCCCGAACCCGCTGGTGGACACCGGCGGTGAAGGATGCCGTCAAGCTGAAGAAGGAGTCCTACAGGACCCTTTTGTCCTGTGGGACCCTGGAGGCAGCTGATAGGTACCGGCAGGCCAAGCGGAATGCGGCTTTGGTGGTTGCTGAGGCAAAAACTCGGGCGTGGGAGGAGTTTTGGGGAGGCCATGGAGAACAACTTTCGGACGGCTTCGAGGAGATTCTGGTCCACCATCCGGCGTCTCAGGAAGGGGAAGCAGTGCAGTGTCAACACTGTATATGGTGGGGATGGTGCACTGCTGACCTCGACTCGGGGACGTTGTGGGTCGGTGGGGGGAGTACTTCGAAGACCTCCTCAATCCCATTAACATGCCTTCCAATGAGGAAGCAGAGCCTGGGACTCAGAGGTGGGCTCCCCATCTCTGGGACTGAGGTCACCGAGGTGGTCAAAAAACTCCTTGGTGGCAGGGCCCCGGGGGGTGGATGAGATACGCCCGGAGTTCCTCAAGGCTCTGGATGTTGTAGGACTGTCTTGGCTGACACGCCTCTGCAACATCGCATGGACATCAGGGACAGTGCCTCTGGATTGGCAGACCGGGGTGGTGGTCCCCCTCTTTAAGAAGGGGGATCGGAGGTTGTGTTCCAACTACTGAGGGATCACACTCCTCAGCCTCCCTGGAAAAGTCTATTCAGGGTCCTGGAGAGGAGGGTCCGTCGGATAGTTGAGCCTCGGATTCAGGAGGAACAGTGTGGTTTTCGTCCTGGTCGCGGAACAGTGGACCAGCTCTATACCCTTAGCAGGGTCCTGGAGGGTGCATGGGAGTTTGCCCAACCAGTCTACATGTGTTTTGTGGACTTGGAAAAGGCATTTGACCGTGTCCCTCGGGGAATCCTGTGGGGGGTACTCCGAGAGTATGGGGGTACCGGCCCCCCTGATAAGGGCTGTTCGGTCCCTGTACGATCGTTGCCAGAGCCTGGTCCGCATTGCCGGCAGTAAGTCGAACCCGTTTCCAGTGAGAGTTGGACTCCGCCAGGGCTGCCCTTTGTCACCGATTCTGTTCATAACTTTTATGGACAGAATTTCTAGGCACAGCCAGGGCGTTGAGGGGTCCCGGTTTGGTGGGCTCAGGATTGGGTCACTGCTTTTTGCAGATGATGTTGTCCTGTTTGCTTCTTCAGGCCGTGATCTTCAGCTCTCTCTGGATCGGTTCGCAGCCGAGTGTGAAGCGGCTGGGATGAGAATCAGCACCTCCAAATCCGAGACATGGTCCTCAGCCGGAAAAGGGTGGAGTGCCCTCTCAGGGTTGGTAGCGAGATCTGCCCCAAGTGGAGGAGTTCAAGTATCTCGGGGGTCTTGTTCACGAGTGAGGGAAGAATGGAGCGGAGATCGACAGGCGGATCGGTGCGGCATCCGCAGTAATGCGGGCTCTGCATCGGTCTGTCGTGGTGAAAAAGGGAGCTGAGCCGCAAGGCGAAGCTCTCAATTTACCAGTCGATCTATGTTCCTACCCTCACCTATGGTCATGAGCTATGGGTTGGTGACCGAAAGAACGAGATCGCGAATACAAGCGGCTGAAATGAGTTTCCTCCGCAGGGTGTCTGGGCGTTCCCTTAAAGATAGGGTGAGAAGCTCAGTCATCCGGGAGGGGGCTCAGAGTAGAGCCACGGCTCCTCTGCATCGAGAGGAGTCAGATGAGGTGGCTCGGGCATCTGATCAGGATGCCTCCTGGATGCCTCCCTGGTGAGGTGTTTCCGGGCACGTCTAACCGGGAGGAGGCCCCGGGGAATTCCCAGGACACGCTGGAGGGACTATGTCTCTCGACTGGCCTGGGAACGCCTTGGGATTCTCCCGGAAGAGCTAGAAGAAGTGGCCGGGGAGAGGGAAGTCTGGGCATCTCTGCTCAAGCTGCTGCCCCCGCGACCCGACCTCGGATAAGCGGGAGACAATGGATGGATGGATGGATGGATGGATGGATGGAAGTTGGTGTTCCTTTGTAAACCAGAAGACCTTCCTAACCACTAGATCTGTTTTACTCTAATTTTGGCACCTTATGCTGTGTTTTGCACCCTCCTGTGCCTATTCTTTTTCCATTTTCAACCCAAAACAGGGCTGTCATTTGGCATCCCAACTCTTTGTAGTTGTGAAACCCATGTTCTTACTCTACAGTATATAATGTGGGGAAAAACATCTGTCACTCTCTGAACACAGCAACAAGGTGAACAATATGACATCCATGTTGTATCCCAGTTCCAGATGCCATTCCAAAAAAACTCCATTGTGTCAAAGTTTAAACCAAAGATTTGAAAGGTAAACCTAACACACTTTTAGCAGTACATTTCTCTTAATAATAATGAGAATAATTTGGATTGAGTTAAACACACTAGTCCATTACCTTGAAATCCCAGTCAGCAAAGGCAGCACATCCAGGTCCAGCACATTTTTCCTCGTGTTGAGCTGCTAATATATCCAAACTGTTCATCCAATCATTTTCCAAATCTACTGATTCTGTTACAAGGTCAATGAAGAGGACTAAAGCCTACCCTAACAGCAATGGGCACAATACAACAACCAGGCATGGAATTTAATGGGGCAGCAGACCATCATAGTTACCTACAGTGCCTTGAAAAAGTATTTAACTTCCCAACCTTGTTCACATAAATAATTGTCACAACCTGGGATTTTTATGAATTTGACTGGAATGTTTGATTTGTGGCGGCACGGTGGCGCAGTGGGTAGCACTGCTGCCTCACAGTTGGGAGATCTGGGGGACCTGGGTTCGCTTCCCCGGGTCCTCCCTGCGTGGAGTTTGCATGTTCTCCCCGTGTCTGCGTGGGTTTCCTCCGGGCGCTCCGGTTTCCTCCCACAGTCCAAAGACATGCTGGTTAGGTGGATTGGTGATTCTAAATTGGCCCTAGTGTGTGCTTGGTGTGTGGGTGTGTTTGTGTGTGTCCTGCGGTGGGTTGGCACCCTGCCCAGGATTGTTTCCTGCCTTGTGCCCTGTGTTGGCTGGGATTGGCTCCAGCAGACCCCCGTGACCCTGTGTTCGGATTCGGCGGGTTGGAAAATGGATGGATGGATGGATGTTTGATTTGTACATCAAATACTTTCTTTCACAGTGCTGATCAAAAAGGTAAGGAAAATATAAATTAAAAAATTACATTTAAATAACTGAAATGTCGACAGTTTAATACTTGGCTGAACCACCCCTCGCAGCTATCACTGTAACAGTGTTTTATTGGGCTTTTTTGAGAAGCATCTATTAACCTTGCACAACAAGGTGGAGCAAGATTTGCCAGTTCTTTTTTGTAAAATGGCTCAAGCTGTGCTGAGTTAGTATGGGAGCTGTGGTGGACAGCAATTTTTAGGTCTCTCCACAGATATTACATGGGGTAAGTTCATAAACTGTGAATGAGCCACTCAAGAATATCAATTTTCTTCATTTTAAGTCTCTCCATTGTAGCTCTGGCAGTGTGTTTTCGGTCATTATCATGTTGAAAGACAAGTTTAAGCTTTCTGGCAGAAGGGAGCAGGTATCTCTTCAGGATCTGTGGCTTTCCATCAACCCTAACCAGACTGCTAGTTCCCTTCTGCTAAAGGCTGCAAAATGTGATGCAGCCTCCTTCACATTTTTCAGTGGGATTGGTGGAACATTTTAAAAATTCTTTTTGGGAAAAGATACGTTTTTTTTTTTCACCAGGGCTTCCTCCTTTTCTATAAAGGCCCTTTTCTTGCAATGCCTTGGAGATTGTTGAGCCGTGAACATTCTCTCTGATCGTTATCACTGACTTCTGCAACTCGGTCTGAGTGACAATTGCCATCACAGCCTCTTTGACAAGTGCCATTCTTGTTCAGTGACTAAGTATAAAGGGGCAGATAGACCTAGACAGTGTGGTCACAGTTTCATTGTTTCCAATTCCACATAATGAACTGCACTGAGTTCAGAATGTTCAGTACCTTTGAGATAGTCTTGTGCTCTTCCCCAGATCTTGCTACTTTTACATTGCTGCCTTGTTTTGAAGGCCCTTTTGTCTTCATTTTGGTTTGCTTTGTGGAAAACCACAACCAACACTGTTGGATGTCAATGTGAGAGAGGGGATTAATCAAGCAGGGGATCCACACATTTCGTAAATAGGTTGAGATAATCAATAAATTGGGTAAGTTGGCAAGGAAATACACTGCACCTGAACACATTTAGCCTTATATTTACAAAAGGAATTAATACTTTATAAATGTCACCATTTTGATTTTTCCTTTTCAGCAAATTGTTGAAGGCTTTGTTTATTTTCTTTTGGCATGACATACACTGTTTTTGTATGTCAATTGGAAAAATTAATATATTGATATATTCAATTTTAGAATCTGAGAAAATGAAATGCTACAATGCTGAATACTTTTATGTCAAATTTCTTATTATTTCTGAAGAACTGATAGCAGAGCTGCAAGCACTGTTGTCTTAAACAGCACGGACCTATGTTTGATGTCTGGAGGAGTTGCCCCTGATGTGGTGTTTCCATGATTCTCCACTCTCACTTGCCCCCACCATTACTGGTGACACTAATTTGGTTCATGTTGGGCCTGTGTATGACATTATATCCCCATTCAAGGAACTTCCTCACAGGCACCATGTGTTGTTAGCATAGGCCCCATGTCTCTGCAAACTTAACAGTCAAGAAAATGGACACGGAAAACAGATATCTCTTTAAAAAATACATTTTTTCTCACTGTTTTGCTTTTGCGCTCTAAAATATTATAATAAAGAAAAAAATAAAAGTTTAATTTGTAGTAGAACTAGTCAAAATAAGGCAGAATATTTAGAAGCCTTTATTTGGCATTGCTTATGTGCCTGTTTATGGACAGTGAAGCTTTATTTAACCACCTTTAGCCCTATTTGAGGGTGTGTACCCAGTATATATTCCGTGGTGATATGGTCCAATTGTGGAACTAGAGCCATAAAGAAACTGGAAGAGAACTAGTTCCAGAATTCATTTGTGTAAGGAAACAAGAGTTCAGGGGTGTTGTATAAGCTGGAGCCACCTGGAGGTAATATGGTCTTATGGTTTGATAACATATTATCTGGAACAGTTCTGAGTCAAGAGGAGACATGACAGCAGTTCACTAGTGGAAAGAAAGGGCAGTCAATTTAATACAAAGATGTAGGAGAGAGAAATAGATGATAGAAAATCCAGACAAATTAGAAGGTAGAGTGACTTTCAATATCTTTAACCCTATATAAGACAATTTTAACATTTCGAACCCTAGAAATTTTTCCCAGTATAAGCAAAGCTCTTGTTTTTTTGTTTTGTATATACTGCATATTCATTCATACAAATTTTGCTTTACTCGCATTGGACTTACCGTAAAGTTCTTGTACAGACTTTCTGTCAAGCCAGTCAATTTCAAAGCCAGAATTCTGGGGAATGTAGCTGGGCTGCATAATGGACCCCGTGCGATAAATATGTGGTAATCCTAGCACATGGCCAATCTCGTGAACTGCCACCTGAAGGAAAGTAACAAATAAGCATTATGGACATTAGAGGTTGATTCTACTGTCAAGTGTCTTAATCCTTCACACTTATGTACTTAGGTGCATATGGTATTATTTGTCTTGATTTTGTACAATGGTTTTGTTCAGGTACCACATAAGAGGCTATAAATCAAACTCAAAGAATAGGAATTTCAGGGCATATTGTGTAGATGGGTGCAAAACTGGTACAAACATAGGACACAAAAGGAATTTCAAAACTTGAAAGGACACGTAATAAATGTACACTTTATAAAAATGACTTAGGAATCATTGTGGACACTTCACTTTCGATTTCCGTTAGAGTACAGAAGCCATTGAAAAGGCTAATAGGATATTAGGTTACATATCCTGATGAGTGGCATATAAGTCATTGTCTGGCATATTGTGTGTGGTTTTGGTCTCCATACTGCAAAAAAAAAAAAAAAAAAATGTTGTAGAGAAAGTACACATAAGAGCAATGGCAAAATATGAGCTATGGGGAAAAACTGAAGGAGCTGAACCTTTTTATTTTAAAAGAGATTATATATATTGTCTTTTCCCTTATGCCCAACGGGTTTTGGGCATTATTGCTCCTAAATTACATATTCAAAAATGAATGGCTATTATTCTGCTTATGTAATAAAGGATCTTCAAATTACTGAACAGTAGTGAGTATAACACTACATATTTTTAAAATAAAATCTATATATAAATAAAAAGCTTTGTTTCACACCTATATCGATTAAATAAAACAAACACATTAGGCATTTTAGGAGTTTCTCTCCAAAAAAACGGATTTTACAGTATATAACTAAGACATTATATGATGCACAACCCTGGAATAAATTTTCATTTGTGCTCCTGTCAGATGTCATTGTACCATGTTTAGACTGCATATCCCACAGCACTGCAAAGTTACACTATTTGGCACAAAATGTCCCCCTTTTTGGAAACAGTCTCTTGCAACTAAACAATCTCTTAACAAGTATTGCAGTTGCAGTTAGTTTCATTTTAGAGAGAATGTATATATATATATATTCTAAATTGGCCCTAGTGTGTGCTTGGTGTGTGGGTGTGTTTGTGTGTATCCTGCGGTGGGTTGGCACCCTGAACGGGATTGGTTCCTGCCTTGTGCCCTGTGTTGGCTGGGATTGGCTCCAGCAAACCTCCGTGACCCTGTGTTCGGATTCAGCGGGTTGGAAAATAGATGGATGGATGGATGGATATATATATATATATATATATATATATATATATATATATATATATATATAGTGAGGGATTGCCGGCCATATATTCCGGTCAACACCTCCTAGCCGCCGGATGGAGCCCTGCCTGCAGCATAGGGATGCCTCGAGTTCCAGCAGGGCATCATGGACAATGGAGTTTTTCATCACAGCCCTGCTGGATACCATGGAGAGCCTCCAGGGGTCGCTGCAGGAAGGCCTAGAGACTATTACGTGCCTTATAACCCGGAAGTACTGTACGTCTTAGTCACAGCGACAGGGGGAATGACGTGCTTCCGGGATGAAAAAGAGAACATTTGGATCTGACCCGGAAGTGCTAAGAAGTCACATAGACTGAGGGCGAAACACTTCCGGGTCACGGACTATAAAAGGACCATGGGAAATCCCAGACGTCGAGCTGAGCTGGGTGGAAGGGTGGCAGCGCGTCTGGGAGTGGAGGATTAGTTATTGTTTATTGATTATTGTGTTATTTATGAGTATAGTGGAGTGGAGAGTGCTTGGTGCACATAATTATTATAAAATAAAGTCATATTGGACTTTTATCTGGTGCCTGGCGTCTCGAACAAGGGTTCAAGGGAGCGATAGCGCCCTCTATCTGTTACAATATATATGCAACAAATAACAAATTTGTAAATATGTATGTAAGTACTCCAAACCTTTACTTTCAAAATTATATTTCATATTTTCATTTCTGTCCAATTTCTGTTTAGTACTAAATAGAGATAAACATTTTATATAATACATTGGAGTTTTTGTCCTGCAAATCACACATCTTCTCCTGCCTTCATTCATTGTACTGCCTGATCAACCTAAACAGCATATTTTTGGCATGGAATTCAAAAACTGGCATACTAAGAAACAGTGGAGTGGAACAGTGACATTCTATCAAAGTAGAGGGTGCAGGGTGGGTTATCCCAACATGAAGCTGCAAGCAGTGGCATGGCATGATTAAGCAACATTCAATTGAAGAGCAATCTTTTGTGAAAGTGACATTCTACTCGTTTGGGTGAGGATCCTCATATGAAACTTTAAGCAGCAGTGTGGTACAATACAAGTACATTTGATCAAAGAGTGGGCCCTCATTAAAGTTCATATGGCCAGTAACATTCGTTGAAAAGGTGTCCTCAAGTGAAGCTTCCACCTGGTACAGTGTAGAAGTTGAAACTGGAAGAGTGCTACTCAAAAAACTGACATAGAGAGAACATGCAGCAGACAGCATCCAGATATGGTAAAACTGCATATCGCAATGCTTCAAAGTTATACTAAGCAGCACTCATAAATCAACCATAGCATCAAGTACTTCAGCAAGTGTGTTGTTCTCAACAGAGTCGGAACTGTTACTCTTCATATTCCATATCAATGGCATTCCATATCTTTTCTAGGACTTCCCCAATGTATGTTTTCTTTTTTTGAAGAAGACATTTCCCTAGTATAATGCTGAAGCCTTTATTGCACATCAACCAAAAAATCCGCATGCACTCTCACAAAAGCGTATGTGTAAAGATGAATTGTTGTATGTGCAATATATTTCCTGCCTTTTATGTGCAAAAGTGAGAAGTACTACAAATGACCAATCATAGACAACTATACATCAGTGGAAAGGTGTGCAACTCAGCTCTCTCCAATGGCAATGAGTCTTTCGATGCATGTGGCTCAGTGTAGGTGGTGCCTTTGATAAAAGTAGATTCACTAAGCTGTGATGCTTTGCTTGCATCAGCATAAACTGTATGTGTGCAAGCTGTATATTTTACTAATGAAATAGAGACACAGACAACATGGAAACTTATTTATTTAAAAAAGTACCCTTTGGTATATAAAAATGTCATTATCATTTTTAGTTGACTTGTACGTTTATTGCAATATACACAAGCTACTTTGAAATATGGCAGGACACCTCATACATAAGTGGCTACAATTGTTTCCACACCTCATTTGGAGTGTTTTTTCAAACACTGGAGTGATTTTCCTTGTACTCCAGTTCATTTAGATAAATGTGAACATGCCAATTGCACTCTAGTGCAGACTAAATCAACTGGACCAAGACACTTGAGAAATGGTAGTCTTAGTAC
The DNA here is from genome assembly GCF_900747795.2 of Erpetoichthys calabaricus. Classification (NCBI taxonomy): domain Eukaryota; kingdom Metazoa; phylum Chordata; class Cladistia; order Polypteriformes; family Polypteridae; genus Erpetoichthys; species Erpetoichthys calabaricus. The sequence goes on from NC_041395.2 coordinate 236,609,251, forward strand.
AGAACAAAGTGAACTCTGGAGTAATTTGTGTGAAGTATGAATGTGATCCGAAATTTGAATTGATCTAATTACCCAAAATACTATACATTATGGAATACATTTAAAGTGGTAATTAGGTAATCTCAGTGTAAAACTAAATACTCACATAAATAACAAGTTTGCATAGAACACCTCGCTCAAGTACCAGTCAATCAAATCAATCTTAGTACCTAATTCAGTCTCAGAGCCTCATCATCTTTCTCATGATCACACAGCAGTCACCCACATTAAAAAATAGGTTTAAATTCACTTGTGAGTGAGTAGCTCAAACCACATACAGAACTAGTGAGAAACAAAAGGTGTATTCAACCTAAAATGAAACCCCCTTATCTTCACCACATGAGTAATGTGCGCAGGTGGGGCAGCCTCTCGTTTCGATGTAATTGCACTTCAGGCATGACATGAACACTGGAGGTACATTAACTTTGATACCATGTAGTAAATATTATTCAAACATTCCAAAGTGCACATTATTAACACATATACTGTACCATACCATCTTCTAAGCCCACGTAATTCTGAGCAGGGTTGTAGGGAAGCTGGAGCCTAACCCAGCAAGCACAGGGTGGAAGGCAGAAACAATCCCTGGACAGGGCATCAGCCAATCTCAGTTTAAACACCCAGACAAACAGACAAACACACACAACACAACCAATTTACTGTCGCCAATCCACCTAACCTGTATATTTTTGGACTGTGGGAGGAAACCAGAGCACCTGAAAGAAACCCATGCAGACACAGGGAGAATAAGCAAACTCTATACAGGGAGGACCCAAAACATAAACCTTGGTTTCCTTATTGCAAGGCAGCAGCGCTACCACAGCACCACCTTGTTAGCATATATTTACAGGATAAACAACTGTAGACATGTAATTTGAGATAAAGCGATGAAGTAACACTCATATACTGTAGTAGATTACTGAAGACTAAATATGCAACATCATACGGTGAAACACCATGCACCTGATATGTTCTCTGACTGAACGAAATTGAAGCAATTCATTGTACAGTACACTTTAATGAGAATGTGTCCTCTTCTGTAGCATGCAAAGTAACATATCATTTTCATGTACTCTTCTAGTTATCAAATTATAGACATTCTACTCATATAGCTGTATTTGTCAAACAAAACACATCTCTATATATATAAAATCCAACGTCTGTCCATCTGTGTGCTTTTCATGAGCAAACTACTTAACGGATTTAGATCAGGTTTTTTTCTATAATTTGCTTGAACATTCCGGATCATTTTGTGACTTCTCTCATCGCGCTAAGTATCATAGTTTGCTTGCGGTGCCAATTTATTTGCGTGAATCCAAGAGATAGGCTGTAGGTCAAGGGGAGAGGAAGACAGGACCTCAGAAGTAGGAAGCCAGATAGGGTCATCCTAATTGACGTGCCAGCCTTCGTTCGAGTCGCTCTACTCGTTGCCATGTGTTGGAGCGTACCTTGCCTCTGCTTAGCTAGCGATACCTGTTTGTTCAGCAGACATTATCATCTAGGGATTGTTAAAGAGTAACGTTTGACGTTTTTGAGAGAGAGATCACAGCTATGTGTGTTTTAGAGGATACCTGCTCATTGGCAGAGATATCACTGCCAAGTGCTCTTCTCCCCACTCAGGGGACACCCTCCCATCAGAGCTGTACATTATCAGATACAGTGACAACATTTAACGTCGGAACATACCTACCTGCTGCTTGGCCAGAGATACCTTGCCAACTTTTTAAATTTTTGGCAAAGAGATCACAGCTACATTTTTGTTCCTGATAGTAAAACCAAAAATATTGCTATCAAGATATGAATCGGATATGAAAGCTATCAATATAAATTCTTCTCAATACAAATTATTACATTTTTATAACATTTTTTCATTGACTTTTAAAATTTGTCCTGTTTCACTACTACGTGGGTAGAGCTGCGGGGGATAGCTAGTAGTTTATATATATATATAAACACAGCTTTTGCTGACTCTTCATGATGACTTTAACCAAGAAAAATTGCTTCAGCCCAATGAACGAAGTCAATGACACATGTGTGTTTATTGTTACTTCTGGTTCTCTTGAAAATTTGCTGTGTGAAACGCAACCGGATTAACCTGGAGAATGAAACAAAGTAACCAATCATCTCCTGATTCAGAAACAAAGCAAACCGACTATTAGTGCGAAATCACCTTAAGAGATGACAAGATTGAGTTGTATAAAATTGTAAAGAGAATTAGTACAGTTGAACTCTGTTGTAGCTTTCAAGTAAATTCTTCACCAGCATAGGGACACACTTGTAAATTTGTTAAGTGTAAATTTTGTACAAACGTTATAAAGGTTTTCTTCATAAATTGAATCAAGAGCAAAATTTAAAAGGTTACCAATTATAGTAGTAGACTATGGGATTTTCAAAATTTTCCCTGATGTTATTTTAAAGGAATTAGGTAACTAGGATTGTAGCCATTGCATACACTCAGATTCACATTGTTGATGATTTGTTTATTTTACTTTGGGGACCATAGGAACACACCCAATCTTGACCCTTTATGCACACTCTTAAACAGAGACGCATAACACAGTGGCTCAAATTGGACTGTTAATAAAAGATATATTCAGACAATAGAGACGACAAAAAACAATTATCAAACAACACATATGCAAATCCCACCCAATTTACCTTGATGGCAATAATTACTTAGCACACACAAATACTAACGAAACCCAACGAAACACTAAGCACAAAGTGATCAATGATAAACACCCATGACAAAAGTTCAGACACAGTTTAGTACAACAAATGCAAATGATGATGGGGAATGGAATGAAAACCCCAGTGAACAGCCTTCTGAATGAAATGTAAAGTTTTGTCCTAGCAGGTTCCAGTTGCTTTGTGAAGATTTAAAGTGATTCTGAACGCTCCCCAGACAAAGATGTATCCAAAAAAGATTAAACCACATGAACAAGCAGGTACAGGACAAGAACATACAACCACCTTGGATTACAATTTTTCTGGATTTATTTGTTATCCAATTGAAAGTGAAGCGTTGAAACATATATACACAGATGATCACAGTCTTTTCCTGTGTGTTTCAGCTTTATTTTATAGGTGCCACCTTACTATATTTCTTTCTTCCAGCAACCCCTGCGGCAGCTCGATGCTGCCCAATAGTGTAGTGCTGCTACAGAGTGCTCAAGCCTGTCGGGCTGATCCAACAGTTTTTAACAAATTTGTTCTAATATTCATAACAGTTGCTGAAGCACAGACATTACAAATGCATCCATTTGTTCAGTCTGGCTCAGGATTACCATTGCTTTAAATTTTTGTTTAAGTAACATAAAACAAAGGTCAACAAAAAACTTCACAAAAATTAAATGGCACTATGTTATGCCTAATAATAACAATGGTTTCACAGAGGTTGTGTCTTTTAAAACGTAAGTAACAATAGCTCCTAGAAGGTATCCTGTGCCTAGTTTTAGTTTGGCTGTAAAAGTTCCCACATTACAAACTTCACAAGGATGCATAATTAATATAAAGGTATGTGAAATTGTTATTAATTATACAATGACAATAATACCACAAACAGTCTAAGAGATCTGCAAAGAATATGGCCATTGTTGGATGGTCAGATCTGGCGCTGTACCCACAGGAGTTAGCTTTATTAGTGACTTCTGTGCTGCTATATGACACACATATTGTATCTTCAAGAAAGAAAAAAGTTTCCCTTGAGAGCAAAGGTCCCATGGTTTCAGATTTGTGCAAGGGTATGGGTTCTGTAAATTACATACTGAACTTTCTAGCTTGGGGTAAAGGCGGGGTAGGGTTCAATTTTAAAAAGCCTAATAGCTGGTAATAAACTGAAGCAGGTATGAATTACAGTATCATGAGACATAGGTGGGGGGCATTGAAATGACTTCTTTAGAATCGGAAGGCATAAAGATGTGTCATACATTGCAAGAAGAGTATGTAGCGTGCAGCATACAAAGGATCTTAAGGTAAATGGTTTATGGTTTTTAGCAAATACAAAATTTGAGCTAGTCACCTACAAATTATAATTACATGTGAAGTAAGAAAGGATAAAGGAAAATAATAAATGAATAAAAAGAAGGTTTAGTCCACATTTCAGCTGTATTCTGAATGTCTAATGCAAACACACACACACACACACACACACACACACACATACACACCCACACACACTTGCACGCACGCACACACACACACGCACATATGTTGAAGTCGTTTTATTTTTCAGTGTGGAAACAACCTATATCTGTTTATGCCTTTTCTGGATATACATGAATGCATTCCTTTTCTAACTCGTAATTCAGTATTAATAATAAATATCTGTATAGAATACTAAAAACAGATAAATACAGGATATACAAAGCATTAAATATAACAAAGGACAATAAACCAGAGTAAAATACTAAATTCAATGCTAGAAGAAAGGCCAGAACAAATAACACAATTTGTGACATAACACATGCAGATTACCATGAGCATCTGGAGAGAGAGGTAAACTGAAAGAAGAGGCAGAATGTTAGGTTAAGTTTATCACTTTCCTGTACAGATGTGTTTTAAGTTGTATTTTAAAATAATGAATTGAGTCAGCTGATCTAATTAATTTAAGCAGGTTATTCCAAAGTCTGGGCGCTATACAGCTGCAGGCCCTGTCACATACAGAGTGCAGGTTAGTATGGGATGAACCTTAGTGGGTGAACAGGAGCACAATGATGGAAAACGTCACTGATGTAGTCCGGTGCAAGGCTATTTAAAGCTTTTTAGGCTATTAATAGAAAGGTTTCCATCAGTTTATTAGAAATAATTGGTAAGTTGGGAGGTTACAACACACTCAAGAACTTTAAGCAGAAAAGGTAAGTGAGAAATAGGCAGAAGATTGTCAGCATTAAGACACGACTTTTTTAACACTGGACTCACAAAAGACGATTTTAAAAGTGGCTGGCACAAAGCCAGTGTCAAGGGATGTATTTATTATTGTTGTAACAGTCCAGATTATGGCATGAAAAGAGGATTTAAGAAGTATGGTTAGGATGGGGTCCAGTACATAAGTAGTTGGTCTAATCTTACAAAGCCTGTCATAAATAAATGCAAAAGGGACTGGTGAAAACTTAGAAAAGGAACTGGATTTTATGAGAAGACAAAGAAAGATATAAACAGATGATGGACTTATGTTAGTTGAATTATTTGGATTTTTAATTTTATTACAGAAAAAGTGGAGGAATTTTTCACAGAATTCAGTAGAGAAGCAAGTTGTGCCAGATGTAGGTTGAAGTACTTTATTAGCAATGGAGAACAAAAACTCTCTGGTTATCATGGCCAGTTTCTATTATTCTGCCATAAAGTTTGGTCTTTGCTGTAGTTAGTGCATTTCTGTAAGCCCTCTGATGGTCAGAGAAAGCCTGGACGTGCACAGTGAGGCCAGTCTTAACGCTTAAAGGAAACTTTCTTATGTTTTAAAGGAGCTGTTTTATCTAGTATAGAATGAAGGGCTGAATTATAGTAGTCAATAAGACTCTATAGTGCGGATAGAATAGGAGAGGACAGAAAAAGATCAGAAATGGATCCAGCAAAGAGAGTTGGACAGATATTTTTAAGGTTTCTAAAAGAAATTTGACTATTCAGGTAAGAGGAGGGAGAGGTGATGAGGTGAAAGAGAGGTGAAAATTACTGTCCCAAAATATAACCATATACATGTAGCCATGGTAATCACAGGTGTGGTTGCCTTAGCACACCAGGTGGGTGTGACCATCAGTTAATTTCTCCAGTTGAAGGATGTTTTAGAAGGCATTGACATTTAGAAAACAGAACATTCACAGTGGGCGGCACGGTGACGCAGTGGGTAGCGCTGCTGCCTCGCAGTTGGGAGATCTGGGGACCTGGGTTCGATTCCCGGGTCCTCCCTGCGTGGAGTTTGCATGTTCTCCCCGTGTCTGCGTGGGTTTCCTCCGGGCACTCCGGTTTCCTCCACATTCCAAAGACATGCAGGTTAGGTGGATTGGCGATTCTAAATTGGCCCTAGTGTGTGTGGGTGTGTTTGTGTGTGTCCTGCGGTGGGTTGGCACCCTGCCCGGGATTGGTCCCTGCCTTGTGCCCTGTGTTGGCTGGGATTGGCTCCAGCAGACCCCCGTGACCCTGTGTTCGGATTCAGCGGGTTGGAAAATGGATGGATGAACATTCACAGTTTCTGGATCTCACAATGCAAAAAAAACGTTCACAAATCAGGAATCAGGCAGTGTACCACAAAAATAATTAAATCAATTGTCCCTTAGGCTGTGACAGGTATAGCCAATGGTAAAGGCATAGTCCATTAAAAATAAATCCAAATTCAATACAGAAAGTAATTAATTGCATCCATGAACTATACATACAGTAAAAAAAAGTAAAAGATGTGCAAACAGTACAAAATTCAATGCAAATGTTAACGAAAAGTGTTGTTAACAGGGAAAAGCAGCAACATGTGTGCACCAGCATTCCCTCCATTTTCATCATGTTATTGTCATGTGTATAGTTATGAATTCCAAACATGCACACAGTAACTCTCGATACATTTTGCAGAGATATTAGATAGATAAATCTACTCCCTTATGCTTTGGAATCCAACACTCTAGTCATTAGAACATAGTATATGCCAGAGTAATGAGTGTTACCAAATAATGAAACTTTTGCCTATTCAATTGGTAGGATAAAGGCGTCTGCTAATTAAAGAATAATTATATGATGGTGTCCGCCATGAGGTTGCAATCAAACCCAATAAAATGAGTTAATTTTTGGGCTTTGTTGGAAATTATTTCTGATTTTTCCATCCATACCTAAAAGTTTATACATTTTAATAAGAATACTCTTCATGTGGAACAACTGCTGCCTCACAAATCCAAGATGTCTGCCATTCTCTCCGTTTCCATTTGTGTTTCCTCTTTGCACATACTAAAGATGCATTATTATTATTATTGTTTGTTATGTATAGTAATTATAATTATTAAAATCATTTATCCCTGTAGACCTATTTATGTGGACTTATTATGGCAAAATGGTTGTCTCCTCATAGGTCAAACAGACTGATTTCACATCCTGGCCATGTCACTGTCTGTGTGTGTAATTTACCATGTTCTTTCCATGCACAAGTGGGTTTTTCTCTGTATACTCCTACCACTTTATGTATGTGTTAAGTTAATTAACAACTCTAAATGAATTCAGTGTCGGACTAGCTGTCCATAAAAGGCTGGTTGCTACCTCATATTTGCTTGGCTAATGTATCCTGTGGCCCTTTATTGGAAAAGCTTGCTTAGAAAAAAAAAAAACAAAAAAAAAAACAAAGAAGGAGTCTGAGTGAGGGTGATTTTGTGTGCATCTACTGTGTGTGATAAGACAAGTGTCTCACTCAGGTTCTGTTCCCTGCCTTTGCAATAATGTTGCACTCTGGCTATACTGACACAAAAAAGAAAGGATTAAAGTGAGTTAAAATATAGTACCTACTACAGAAAAATATTTTAAAACTGCCTGATTCAATTCAGTGCATCAGGAACCCAGAAATGGAAAAATAACAATTTCAGGTAAATACAGGTTAAAAGTTTTAGAACACCCCTATTTTTCCAGTTTTTATTGACATTTAAGTCCAGTGAATAACATGAATAATTTGAAATGGTACCAAGCTATGCAGTAAACTGTCAAAGGTTAAAAAAAATGTTTATGGTACCATATAATTTTGCAATGACTTTCTCACTGTCAAACCTGCAACTCAAAGTCTTCTCTTCATAGTTTGAAGTGACACTTGCTAACTTTGAGCACTGTCCTGTTAAGTACCAATAACACAAGCTGTTGACTCTCATAATTCTGTCTTCTGATTCTGTCAGAGGTTCATCCAGTTTCCAAATTCCTTTTTCATTTATTGGCAGCAAATTAGTGTTGTTTAATGTTTTTTTTAATTTAATGTGATTGGACAATTGTTGATGTACTATTTCAAGTGAGTTAGTACGACTTTACAGCAATGGCAACTTCAAGTGGAACTTCAGAAATCAAAGAAATTTCAGTTATTTCTGAATTATTTAGTTATTTCTAAAATTTAATTTAGACATGCTTATTATTGCTAAACAGCTAGAAGAAGACTATAAGACTGGCATTAGAAGGCTCAGCAAAGAGGTGACCAAAAATTGACACATCCTGTCCAGAATAATAGACTATGTGAAATTTTGTACAGCATTTGAATTGGCTTTGTGTGGCCATGATGACAGTGAGAACTCTAATAAGCCCGGGATTTTCCGTGGGTTGGTGGATTTTGTTGCCTCTTTTGATGGAGATTTGAAAGAGTACCTTGAGAGTGCCTGCCACTGTATTTAAGGAACTTCAAAAGTTGTACAGAGCGAGCTTTTGGACTCCACAGAATACTCTGTGCAATGCATACATCTTCTAACTTAATTAAAAATAATTGCATCTGTTCAGACTGGCATTTAGGTAGCGCTGTCATCTGCAGGTATTTTTTATATTGTCATTTCTTTTTATTTTGTTTCAATATTTCATTTTATTCTATGTTTTATCATTCAGTGCTTTGTGACTTTTTTCTGTGATAGGCGCTTTATAAATAATTTTTTACTTAAAAAAAATAAAGTGTTTATTTTGCCACAAGTACAATAAGTAAACTAAAAAAGTTTAATTTCAGTATTGCTAAAGGAAATTGTGTACAAGCTTTAAACGTGTTGTTTTAAGTGAGATTTGGGTTACATTAACGTTAGATTATATATTGTTATAAGTATTATTATAACATAATAATATATATATTATATTATATTATATTATAATAGATAGATAGATATATACTTTATTAATCTATCTATCTATCTATCTATCTATCTATCTATCTATCTATCTATCTATCTATCTATCTATCTATCTGTTATGAAGAATTTAGGACATGTGACATTTGATATGAAGTAAATATGCTCAAGTTCTGTCGTGATCCAAAAATATGCATTTATTTTTTTAAATAGTTCATCTGTCACCCATTAAGAAGTCTAAGTTTCAAACTCTTAATCTATTGGAGTCCTGCAGCCTATCAAACATTGAAGAATTACATATTTTTGTAAATATTAGGAAGTTTTCCAAAATACATAAAACTTTTCTTAGAATCACCATGACTCAGGTGAGGCTGAATCCATTCAATAGAGGAGAGACTAGTGACTGAAATGATTCAATTTATCAAAACGTTATTGAGAAATTTTCAGGCTTAAAGAAAAAGAAGGGCAACACTTATGTTCAAGCAGTGCTACTGAGCAGTATGTAGGCAACATTGCAATTTGTGTGTGTGTTTTCTTTTCTCCTGAGCTATGAAGTGCTGCTTCAGTCTCAAAAAAAAAAACCGAGCCCCTGGCCAAATTTTTTTCACCAGCTGCCACTGCTCGAAGTTCAGGAAAGCAGTGCAAATTGCAGTTCTGGGAGATTTGGAACACTTAAAATGAAAATATTTCTTACAGTTTTTAAAGGCAATATATGAATTAGGCACTCGATAAGTATGTAATCTTACAGTTTATACTAAACTCTCATTTTTTGTATTCTTATTTCACAATATTAAAAAATACTGTTGTATAAAAATGCCACTCTGACTAAAGTTTTGTTTTAATTTGGAGATGTCATATAACCATAAATCATTTCCAAATGACAGAACATCTTTACTTGCTTTTGTGTTTTACTCAAATAAAAAATAAACAACAACCACAAATTTCTACAAAATATCCACACGTAAATGCATATTAAGTGAAAAGGAGTGGAAGGAGAGACCAAGTGACTTTACAAATGACAACTCTGAAATCCCCCGAAAGCACACAGAAAAGCTTCACAGGAAGCATTTTTTAAACTGTTTAGGACTCTAAATTGTTTCACACTGTGGAAGCAAGGCATTTGAAGTCCAAACAATATGGAAAGGGCTTATGAAAAGACAAATCATACAAAATGTGCTGTAAGACAAACAAAATAAGATCTAGAGCAGTGGGAAGTAATAACTATCAAAAATCTTTATGGCTTAATGATCAGCTCATTGAACATGCTCCCATCTTACCTTAAGCAGACTAATGCCATTGTCATTGCTTGGAGCAGTGAAATGCTCATCGTCATCAAAGTGGATATCTCCCAGCTGCCAGGCATGAGCAAACTCTCGTCCAGCCCCATCAAAGGTCTGTGCACAGCCTAAATGGCGACCTGAATTACAAATGCACAGTGTGTTTATTATAGGGATGTTCAATTGATCACATTAGTATTTTCTAATATCTTTGCTCAAAAATCACAAACTGTTGGTAACTCAAACCTGGTTTCTTAAGTCTGGTAATCATCTTCTACTGTGTTCATTAGTTTTCATTGCTGAACTCTCAATACATCCATTTTCTGATCATTCTTAATTTAATTTCAGGGTCCGCCCTGGCAGCTAGTCAGGAACTAACTCTGAACATGCTTCAAGGTGAACCTATAATGCATGTGTTTAGTATGTCGGAGGAAAACCCAACCAAACACAGAAAGAATGCCCAAAAAAAGCTCTTAGTCAATGAAGTATATTTATTCTACATCAAAAATATAGTTGTCTGTAACAGTGTAACTTGCTTGTAATGTTGCAGAGATGCAGAGCCAATAGACCCAGAATATAAGATAACTAGATCATGTTACTTACTCTGTTTGTTATCTAAACGAAAATTATGATTTTCATGGCATGGTGTTAGGACCCAGTACAGGGCTGGTACTGCAAAGTCACCACATTTATCTTTTTTCAACATGGGTTTTCTCTAGGAACAATGACTGACTTATAAAGATATGGTATTAGTTTAATTGGTAACTCTAAACTCAAATCAGTTTGGGCTATGATAGACAGCCAGAGTTGGTTCCCATGTTATGGCTAGGACTCTAGCTCTCACACAACCCCAAAAAAAGTGAGTTCTGAAAACAGATTGATTGGATTATTTTTTTTGACTGAAAATTAAGCTGCCATTACCATAAATGAACACCAGGCATAAGAAACCTTGAAAGAGAAAGGAATTCAGTCACAAACTGAAAATGATCAAATTCAGTAACTCTAGAGTAAGAAGCCCACTTGTGAAATAACCAGGGTGAACAGGAAACAACACAAAGCTTTTTTACCTGTGCCAAAGCCAAGCCGGATGTCAATCATGGACAGGGGCGAGGTATTGTCCTCTTCAAATAACAAAGGAGACACTTCGCTCCACATCCTAAAAGCCAGTCTGAAGACATATCTCTGGTCATCTATTGAGAGCTGACTGCTGTAACCCTCACCAATGAGCCTCCACTTCAACACTGTCTTAGAAAAAGCCATCTGCCCTGATATGCTTGGTGTATCTCCTTCTGATCGTTTCTTCCTTCCTCGAAACAGGAGCATTTCAAGGGAACGTTTTTGCCTTGTGCCAGCAGAATAACTCGCTTGCCTTTCAACTTGGGCCGTGCGATTATCCAGTGTCTCATTGGTTATGCTGGTTGTTGTGTTGTCAATAGTGTTGTTTAGGTCAGCCTTCTTGTCTGGCACACCACACCTTGGTTTATTCATGACCGCCTTGGTCGCATCATCCAGCACTCCTGTGATCGGAAGATTGTACGCCTTCTGAAATTCCTTGAGGGCTTTCATGTATTGTGGTTTCTGTAGAGGATTTTCAGCATCACTTTCACCACTGCTGCGGGATGCAAAAGTCCCTTCCTGAATTAAAGACAGGATGTCCTTGGGTGCTCGATTAGCATCGATAAAGCTTTCTTCTTGTTCATAGTGCTTCTCATCCCACTTAACTGGATTTGTGAATCCATACTTTTCTAAGAATTGCTGGAAATTCAGAAACAACCAAATATATTGATTTTAAAAAGTGCATAAAGCATTTTATTGAGTTAGAATATTTAAAATGAATAAAAAATTGTTTTCTTCATTTGAAGCACCACTTAAGACATTTCGTTAGATAGATTTGTATTACCAAATAAAACAATTGCAAAATAGAAAGAGAACGGTTTTACCTTTAGAGGAAACTAGGTGTATTTAACTCTGCAATTGTTATTCTTTAGTTACAGCAACTTTTGAAATATTTTAATAGATCAAATCAATGTGAATATAATTATATAGTCATAAAAACACCAGTTTTACCTTACAGATAAAAGAAAAAGTGAAACTATATTATGACAACACCAATCAAAATATTTATTTATAAAGAGTGAAAGAACACAATATCATCTTTGTAAGAAAGGAATACTTGGCTAATAGGTAAATAGTACATTTAAACAATGTTTTCCTTATACAGCAGTTTAACTGCAGCATTTATTATAATACTTTTCTGTTAAGCTAGAATGGACAATAGTATCCTTGTAAGAAATAAATATTGAATATGTCAATAGCACTCCTACATAACCAAAAGTATATTTCATAAAAAAGGAAACACAAAAGATGATTACAGAAATACTCCAGAATATAATGCTCTTTTAAGGATAAAGGTACTTTGAAATAAAAAAAAAATATTTGGAATGAACTTGCACCAAAAGTCCACAATAAATCAGACAGTAGAATGAATTGAAGCAGGCATTCCATTCTGAAGACAGAAGAGTATTCTGTATAATATTACACTACTGTATACTGTATTTTATAGATTGATACACTTGGTAGGCAAGACGTTAGCTTAATATGATAATATTGTACATTACTTTAATTTGATATTTTGTTATTGTGTTTTCCTTTATACTCTCATAAATAACAAAGATTTCTGATTAATTAATTTAGCTGAGATTCATTTTTATGGTCTCAGAGGTTTATGGGTAGAGAAAACAGGCCAACTTGGCCAGCCAGAAAAAACTCGTCCTAAGAAGTGAATTGGGCCAAAAAATGAACTGGAAAGATTCAGATAATAAAAGACTGAAATTGTTAGGTGATGAAGTGGTCATTATGTTGAAAAAAATGATTCAGGTAGTGTCAAATTATGGCTTTCATTGAAGGGTAAAGCATGGTTCGGGACATGACAGGGCTTCAGGCCTACAACCAAATTTGTTAAAATTTCACCACAAGGTGCTTAAAATCCATTGACTTAACAGGAAGGCCACATTCAGATTTCTTATAGCACTAAACATTTCTACCTGATTTGTTTCATTGGCCCTGCATTTATTTATACTATTTAACTATATAATAGTTTATTAAACTCCCAGTAAGCTACATTTTTCTCACGTTATCAACAGATACGTTATAGGATTACCATTTGCTAAAATCCAGGGGGTCAAAAAATAAAAAGATGCTGTCAGGCTCACTGCCCCAATTTGTAAACATTCCAGAATCTTGACTCTTAGTGTTACTCCCATTTGCCCACATTCTTCAAAACCTGACGTGGGATCTTCATTAGCCATTTATTTACTAATTCTTTTTCAAAACGAATCCTTCCACCCCCATGATGCATCTTCTTTTTATTAACTTGGAGCAGAACCTCGACATTTCTCTGACCTCAGGCATTGTAAAAACATGAGGGTCACCTCCCTCACATTTAAGGAGGCCCCATGACCATAAGTTTATAGCACAGTCCAATCCTTGGTCACTAAGATTCGCGTGCAAGGGTCGGCTTAGGAACATCTGCACCTTTTTTATTTTTTTAATGTTTATTTGTATTTACTGAACTTAACTTAACTGTCTGGAGCCCATTTAATGAACTCTTGAACCATTAAGAAAAAGTACAAAAAAAATAACCTTAGCAATCCTATAATTATAACAATTGTTCAATCTATCCTTCCATTTTGTAAGCTTACTCTATCCATTACAAGATCCCAGGGAGCTGCAGGTTGTCTTAGCAGCACTGGGCACAGGACAATACTTAGTCCTTGATGGGACGCCATTAGTTTGTAAGACATGCACACCAAGCTAATTCAGTCACCAATTAACTTGCAAGGTTCCCAGAAATAGTGTCTGAACTGGGAAAGGAACCAAAGTGTCTGGGCTGCACCCTTAGTTTGCCATCCATGACAGTGAGTAAAACATCACTTGCAAAAGTTCATCTGAAACATTCTGCCCAGTTGCAGTGTTGAAAAACTAAAACAAGTACTGATTTGTTTAGGGGCTTCTTTTTATTTTAGTTTTCAAAAACCAGAACATTGCAATGACATGTCACACAATCAAACTGACAACAATAAAATAATTGATACATCTATTAGCTTCAAAATAAATACAGGAAAAAAACACACAAAGCACAAACAGAAACAAAACAAGATCCAGCCAACCCCCCCCAAACCACCATGAGAAACAGAAAAACATGATTCAAAAGCAAAAAAAAAAAAAAACTTCTATTTATAATAGAACAACTAATCACATAAGAGAGCCCAGCATGCTTATACTAAAATAAGATTAACGAATTCTTTCCATTTTATTAAAGAAAGTTTTGGACATATCCTCTAAGAGAGAAGTCGCTTTTTTATTATTTGAAATGATATAGAAAGTCACTTACACACTGAGTTACAGAAGTGGGGTCGTGATTCTTCTACAGTAGTTGAGCAAGATAAGTTTATGTGATAGCTGAGTGGTACAGGCTATCAAAAGCGACTCATCCCTATGCATTGAAATGCCATCTGGGGGCACACCAAATATCACTGTTAATTAGGAGTCCTTGTAACACCAAGGTGGTCTGAGAAGTATGTAGCGATTTTTGTCCGAACTTATGGTAACTGAGTGCATTCATTTAGTGCATAGTGATGCAGAGCTAAATGTCAGCACTTGCAGTTGGATCATGCCCTGGATACATTTTGGCCAGTTCTAAATGGGGTCAATGTGGTTGATGACAGACCTTTACTTGGAAGGCTTGGCACATATACAACTAGAGTGTACATTATTTTATTAATAGCCAAGTTCCACTCCTTTTCTGAGATGCCGATTGAAAGGTCCCTTTCCTACTGTTCCCTTGGATCTGTAAAGGGTAGATTCTTGTTGATTTGCTCTATGAGTCTTCATCAGGACAATCAGTATGGCCTCTGGGATAGATATGTGAGCAAGATGTGGAAAATTGGGTAATTTTCTTTTACCAAAGGTTTCTAATTTATATATAGCTATAGTGTGTAGCTGGAAAGTTAACTTTGGAATGTAATTGTTCATAAGATGCAACTATTCAATTCATATAAAGATCTCTAAGTGTCTTAATCCCATCTGTTTAAATAGAGTATGTCTGCCGAGGTGGAAAAAGGTGATTAACAAGTATAGGAACAACTGGTAAGAGCTTCTCTACCTTGAAATGTGTCCTGCATTGGTTAAATATTTTAAGTAACTGGTGGATGACTGGATTACTGGTAAACTGTTGATAGTTATTGACTGGAGCACAGAGCTGGGTATATAAAGAAGTTTTACAACAGGATTTCTTTTCCATTTCAAGCTAGGCTGGTGTGAATACATGAATCGGGTGAGTCTTTAGAATTAAATTATAATGTGCATGTCACCTGGTGGCTAACTATTTAGCTCTGCTCTCTTGCAATTCCAGGAATGTGGGTTCAATACCCAGATCTGCATGACCGTTTCTCTAAACCCTTGGGCTTTATTTGATTTAAGATAGTATGACGTTCTGCTTTAGCTTAGGTTGCTGGTATTGTTTTTCACTTTTTCCAAAGATATGTTCATCTGTCCTCTTGTGCACCCAACTCAAGACACAATACAACTTGGATGGTGTGCCGCGTCACAGGTCAAGTTCGAAAAACTACTTTTCTGAGGGGTGCAACGCGACAACATTTTAAATAACTTGAGATCAATCAAAATAACACACAGCTGAATAATACACCGTAGTGCACTAGCGCCATTGTCACGATTATAGGAAAAAAAAGTGGACCCTGGAAATGGATGGATAAATGGTCGTCCGTTAAGTGACCTGTTGGCCGTGGTCAAGGCGCAAATCCTGAATTCTTATCGACTATTTGTTTACAGACCTTTTTTTGGCTGGAGTCACAAACTAAATGAACTTTTAACGGAAAGTTCCTTGTCTTCCTTTCCTGGTAACAGACAGACAGACAGACAGACAGACAGACAGACAGATAGATAGATAGATAGATAGATAGATAGATAGATAGATAGATAGATAGATAGATAGATAGATAGATAGATAGATAGATACCTTTGCAGTGACTTCGTCCACAATAACCTCAGCACGATGACTCGTTGGAAGCTCGATATCTGAATGGTCCCGGCTGTGGAAAAGTTTCTCCGAGTCGCAGTAAGGTGGAAGCACAGTGCAAATGAAGAGTGTCAGCTGGATACAGTTCAGCATCGTGACCGGGCGGGGAAGAGCGTCGGCGCGCTCCGTGCAGACTTCGCTCTGTTGACAAATGCGTGTCCGTGTGAAGGCAGCGCCCGCTTTTTATGGGCTGCCTGCACCTGACGGTCCAGTCGTCGGCAGGCAGGCTGGCAAACACTCCAGCCCCGCTCTCCTCCTCCGCCACCCCTCCCTTCTCCTCCTGTCGAGAAACTAGCATAGTCCTGAGACTCGAGGTTGACAAGTAACGAATGAGCGCGTTGTTCCGCTGCAGCTGCCTGAAGGCGCGATGGGCGCAAATACCGGAGCATTAGACATTACTGGAAAATGATGTGTGAAAGTCTGCCGCTTCGATTCACTGCCCGGTGATTAATTCTATTAGACGATGTAATGTTTAACCAGGTAAATTGAGGGGAAAAAAAACATTCGAAACACCACATAGATAAAAGAACAAAAACAAGTTTTCAGCACATCAAAATATTTCCCAACATTTATTTTTCAGTTAGTGAGGATGGCAATATATTAAAAAGTTCACACTCAAGAGCAGCAGTTTATAATTACAAAAAAAGTGACTCACTTTCGTACACTTTTTGACAGATTCTTATTTCGCGTTTAAACTCTGAACTGTATTAAATTACTGTAGGATTATTTCCGCTGTGAACAAAAAAAGGGACGCATACACTGTCAGAAAGTTTAATAACTTGCACATAACGAAACCCTGAAATCATTAGGCCTACATTAGTCAATAAAAACTGAAATAATCTGTCGGTGAACACTGTTGGAAAAAATACTTTTGCCCTGCACAAAGCTGATTTGTCTTAAACAATATGCCATATTTACAGTTTGTTGGTATAAAATCTGTGGAGTTATTAAGTGAGTTTTAAAGAATTCACCGGAAGTGTATGTAAACTTCTGACCTTAACTGTATATATCTTTTACTACATTTTCATTCACTGATTTTATTTCCTGGATCCTCTTACTTTAGTTTGGGGTCTTGGGGCATAAATCAAGGTCTCATTCCACCACAAAGCACAATCACTTCTACATCCAGAGCGTCAGCTTTCCACCTAGTGCCAAGAACCAGGCAGAACTGGGTTGTTGAGTTTTTTCTTGAACTTGAAAAACACATTGTGCCACGCGATCAGCTTAGTTTACGTATTCATGTAAATGAGGCATTAAGTTCAACAGACAACTAGTGACAGGAGGTCACCAAGAGACCTATGATAACTCTGAAGGAGTTACAAGCTACAGTGGTTAAGATTGGACAGACTGTGCAGACAAAAAATGTTTCTGGATGCTTTACCAGTGTCAAAGAGAATGCCACTGTTACAAACTGCACGACATCTCAACTAGAGTTTCTCAGAAGGCACACGAGAGACAAGTCAGCTGTAAGTAGGTTCAATGGCCTGATCAGACTAAAACTGAGCTTTCAGACTAATTTAGTGTAGACTATACATTATGAAAAAAACACCATTCCCACTGTGACGCACAGAGGAAGGCAGAATCACACTGTGGGGATGCCTTCCTACAGAAGGTGTGTATGGATAAAGGCTAAAATAAATTCAGCTAAATACATGGAAATCCTGGAGGAAAACCTGATACAGGCTTTTCCAGAAAGACAACAACCCCAAGCATAAAGGCCAGGCAACACAGGAATAGCTTAAAAACAACATCAGTGTCCTGGAGTGGCTCATTCCCGATCTCAATCCAGTAGAGAATTTGTGACTGGACTAGAAAAAGGCTGTTCACTCATGATCCCCCTGCAGCCTGACAGGGCTTCAGCAGTTTTGCAAACAAGAACAGGGAAAACATACTCTTGTAGATGAAGATAGCTGATAGAGACTAGTGCACATAGACTGAAGACTGTCACGGCTGCCAGAGGTGCATCTACTAAATATTGACTAGAAGGGGGTGAATACTTATGCTTTTAATCATTTTATGCTTTATATTTGTAATAAATTTAGGTCACTTGGCTGATCTGTTTTTAATTTAACACTAAAGAGCCTTTCTGTTGATCAGTGTCAGAAACTCCAAATTAAATTCAGTGGGATTCAGTATTATATAGCAATAAAATGTGAAAATAGTAAAGGGGTGAATTCTTTTTGTAGACATTGTACCTATACACACACACAAATTAATCCTTCTAAACACTTGCCACATACAAAGGCACTTCCTAACGTGCTACCACAACATCAGCTATGACTCACATTGAGTGATAAATTAGTGCCTGAAGTTAAAGATCCTGTTCATGGATTAACAAACTTCAGGGAATTCAAAAGAAAGAAGATGGGAAATTATGGGACAGTGGCAAGAAAGACCACCTGGCGAGACAAAAAGCTGTTCTTATTTTGATGAAACTAAAGTGAAACCTTCTGTCCTGTAGCCTAAGCCGTATGTAAGATGTAACTCAAATGCTGTTAACCTGGTCATATCATCCCCTCCACAAAGTATGTGGATTACATCATAGTTTGAGAATTCCACTCTGAAGGAGGGCATGGCACTCTTATTAGGGTTACTTTAAAGAAATAAATATCTGAGCAAGAGTACCAGGAAGGTTCAGCTTGAGAAGAAGTTTGTATTTCAATAGGCCAAGGTTGAAGAGAAAGTCTATAGTAGCTTAAAATAAAGAAAAATGGCAGGTTTGAGTGTAACAGAATACCAACCTTAATGCCATCATAGAATATAAGGCAAGCCATCAAAAGCATTGCCAACAAAATTTCCTCAATTAACTTGGTAAAGAAAAGGAGTAATTGTCACATATTGACCCATCTTAGAATACAAAGTTATTGGAGGTTTACCCAAACAATTACTGGCTGTTATTGGCACCAGGGCATTTCAACAATGTAGAGGACCTTGGCAGTAACTTTTACTTTAATAAATTAATAGAATTGCTCTTTTATGAGTTTTTATCACAAACTGATCCAATGATATGACGTGTCACATAGTCGGTGTAGCTCTCCTACAGCCACTGTGTTTCACATGCTGTGTCTGTTCGGAAATGCAGCTGTGGGTTGAAGAGGATGGATGAGTTCACAGATTAAACTTTATAGAGGATTTGCATATAAATGGTGACAGTGGAAACAAAAAGTTTCCTATGAAATGCTGAATGATGGTTTAAAAAATTTTACTGTTACAAAAAAACTTTCATTTTTTTCAGCATGAGAAAATACCAAATATTTGATTGTATTACATTTTTTATATTTCCAAGGATGTCATCAAAAATCTCTTTAACTGTAACTCTATGAAAACAGATATAGACGGTCACCTCTACACTGCTCAGCCACATTAAAACCACTGACGGGTTAAGTGAGTAACATTGACTATCTCATTACACTGGCACCGGTCAAAGAGTGGGATATATTAGGCAGCAAGTGAACAGTTAATTCCTAGTGGTGATGTGTTGGAAGCAGGAAAAATGGGTAAGCATAAGGATCTGAGTAATTGTAGCAACAGCCAAATTAAGATGGCTAGACAGCTGGGTCAAAGCATCTTCAAAACAGCAGGTCTTGTGGGTGTTCCCAGTATGCAGTGTTTAGTACCTAACAAAAGGTGGTCCAAGGAAGGACAACCAGTGAACCGGTGATAAGTCATGCGAGCACAAGGCTCATTGATACAAATGGGGAATGAAGGCTAGCCCATCTGGCCCGATCACATAGAAGTGCTACTGTACCACAAATTGCTGAAAAACGAAATTCTGGCCATGAGAAAAAGGTGTGATAACACACAGTGCGTTGAAGCTTGCTGCATATGGGGCTGCATGGCCACAGACTGGTTAGAGTATCGATGCTGAACCCTGTCCACCACTGAAAGCACCTACAACGGGCACATAAGCATCAGAACTAGACTGGAGTGCATTTGAAAAAGGTGACCTGATCTGATGAATCACATTGTTTTAGATTATGTGGGTGGCCAGGTTTGTGTGCAATGTTTATGTAGGGAAGAGATGGCAGCAGGATGCAGTATGGGAACAAGGCAAGCTGGCAGTGTGATGCTCTGGACAATGTCCTGCTGCAAACTCTTGGACCCTGGAATTCAAGTGGATGTTACTTTGACACGTACCACCTACCTAAAGGACTACTGCAGACCATGTACAACTCTTCATGGCAATGGTTTTCCCTGATGGTTGTGGCATCTTTCAGCAGAATAACGTGCCCTGCCACACTGCAAAAATTGTTCAGGAATGGTTTGAATTTCATGACTCGATATCAAGATATCAATCCAATAGAGTATCCGTAGGATGTGCTGGAAAAACAAATTTGATCCATGGAGGCCAGACCTTATAAAATTCAAGACTTAAATGATCAGCTGCTAACACCTCGGTGCCAGATATGAAAGAACACCTTTAATGGTCTTATGGAATCCATACCTCAATGGGTCAGAGCTGTTTTTTAATGGCATGAGGATGACCTACACAATAAAAAACAGTTGATTTTAATATTGTGGCTGACCGGTGTACTTCAAAGAAAGACCTTTGAAAATAAATTGTTTACTTTCTGATGTATACTTTAGCAATAATGCTCCTTTTCTAGATTCTTCTACAAACAGTATAAAGACGTATTTCTTGAACACAACTGATAGCAAATATTACAATCATATAGAAATGAATATTTAATATAGTAATTCATACAACACTAATATATTTTTTACAGAAATTTGAAAACATCTACTTAATATAACTATTGTCTGAGTTTATATAATTCCTGATTTTACAAGTGATTCTATCTTTACATTTTCTTTCAGAAATGCTAGATTTCTCTTTACCAAAACTGAATTACTGCACTACATCCCCAATTTATTGAAGAATGTCTGAAATCCCATCTGCCAGGTCCTGTGCTGTGGGCCTTTTAGCTGTGCAACTGACTGTTAAACCTTCTGCTTTTAGGGCATCAGCCGTGGTTGGTCCAATTGCTGCAAACTAGTAAAAGCAGTGAGGTTTAGTGTTTACAGCAAACATACAATTTATACATACAAAGATTACAATCACAATTCATGAAAGAATTAGCAGGAAAAGTGTTTCTGCACTTCAATAACAGTGAAGAGGATACATCATAAACATCTTACAGTTGTGTCACATGTGCACCTTGTTTGTCACTTTTGTAGCAATTTACTGTTCCATTCTCCAAACATAAATATTTAATTTACTTGGGCATCAGTGTGCATAGGTTCTGTTTAGCAGACAACCATGAACAGTACTTGAAAAGTTTTTCAAATGAGGGGTTACCATTCATTTCCTAAAGTTTGTTTGGTTAGCTAATGGCTAACAGCCATGTTGATATCAGGAAGAAACTTTATCTGCAGGTTTACTGTGCAGGCATAAGGTTCAAGACAAGAACAAAGTTTGGGAACAAATGATGAAGTATTGAAAATAAAAATGACACAGAAAAAGGATAATAGAAAAATAATATATTTTCCTGGTACAAAAACGCATAGTAGATTATTTTCATCAAAAGAGTGTGATGCATATTACTAATGAATATTGAAGGTAAATAATGCCAAAATAAATCAACTTGAATCAGTAAAATAAAAACAACAAAAAAGATGCATTTTATGCAGTGAGCCTAAGAAATTTCAGTTACAAATATCTAGTACAAATATTAGTGAGTGAGGAGAAATAAAAATAAAAGCTTCAATATGAATGCATGCTAGCAATATACTGAATATCATGTCTAAAAATATAATTAAAAATGCATCAAGTGACAAGCATCACTATTACATTTTTTTGTGAATTTGAAATAATTAAAATGACCAAAAACACACATGAATAGACAGGGAATGGGTGTGATTTGAAAGCTAAAATCTTCTTTGAGCATATACCCTTCCACTCTTTTTTCTGATCCTGCTTTCACTAGTAAAGGGTTACTGGGAGCCAGAGCCTAACCCAGCTGCACAAGATTTGAGGCTTCAATCCAGACCCAATGACAAGTCCCTGGTGCTGTATAGTATTAGTATTAACCACTTCACAACCTTACCTCACTGTTTGCACATGTCAAAATCCAAATGATCCAAATATTTTCTCAAGGAAATTGGCAATAAAACATCACCAAACAGAATACAATATTTAAAGAATAGTAAATCAACACTAGCTTTGAACTCTTGTTACACGTTCCAGTATATTTGTATATGCAACTCTCAGCACTTAGAGATTTTCAAGGTGAGAGGCTGTAAGTAGCCTGTGGCACATGGCTACTCCACTGCAATAAAATTTCAGATTTCTGCAGGGGTTTATTTTCTTTTGCCTTCCCTGGTTCTTTTGCTAATTGCCTTGGGTAAAGGCACGCACCAAGTAAAGATTATGAATGATTTTAATATTACAGCTAAAGGTTCTTCAGAGTGGCTTTTATGATGATAAAATACAGGGCAGAACACAAGCATACGGTATAAGCACTAGGATATCTATTTTTTATATATAGTATGGCTATTTTGCATTTACATTATCAATGAAATTGTATAAATTAACACTCCATTTACAAAATGTATTCATTGAGCAAACACAAACCCATAAAGGTAACTGAAAAAAGATTAGCTATAATTACCATTTCAATTAAAAAATAGCATTCTGCAAGATAAAATTACATTTCCTTCTCTATTCTAACCTACACAAAACTGAAATAATTTATCTTAAGCTAGGACATAGAGAATAAAATATAACAAGTTTTATTAAGTATGAAAAATGATTTGTAATGGCTAATAATTAGTGATATTACATATTAGAATGAGTAATTAGAAGTTTAATCAAATGAATTCTAGCCCGCATATAGCAACATAAAAACTGAGTAACTATATTCTGCAACAAAAATAACTGCTGCATGAGAAACAAAAACTTTTTTATGTAAGATACTGTAAATTAAAAGTCCTTCACAACAGAATATCTCATGAAAAATGAAAATTGTGAAGCACAAAAATAAAGTATGAACATGACTGGGAACCTTTTCCTTATTTTAAGTTGTACATTTTTAATCAGATGCCTAGGACATTTCATGGCCATTATGAAATAATCTGAAAATAATTATTCATTGAGTACTGATCACATGATAGTTGTGTTTTGTGAGCTAGCTATACATTGTGATAATTCAAAACATTAAGAGACTGCTTACATATCCAACTTGCAATGCTTTCAACAGAAAGAAAATGGGGAGCAAGAGAATCTGTAATACCTTAAGTGCTTTTGTTCATTATTATGACATTTGGTAAAGGATTGTTGGAAGTCACAAACTAATTCTCTATAGGACAATATTATCAGTTATACTGTATTAAAAGGATTTAAATCTAAATCCAATGCTTGTAAATAAAGAGGGATAAAAATAGCTAATGGCTAGGGAGCTCTGGACATCACACCTGAAACTCACCTTTATCTGGTCAGTGAAATTTGGATATAATCCCTGAAGATGTTTTAGACAAAACTTAACCCCAGAAGGGCTGAAAAATGCAATCACTGCTGGTATACCCTGTGAAACATTTAGAAAGAACAAGTTTTTAAAGTTGCAAAACAGCAAATAAATAAACTCCAGCTGCAAATAAACGTATTTTTAAATCACAGCATCAAGATTTAAAAATAGAAAGAACAAATTAAATTTATATATTTCATTGTGCTGCAAGAACATATAACTAGGTTTACATATATAGACAGTAGGTAAAGCCTGTTGCCACCAACAGTAATTTCTGAGTTAATAAAACAAGTTGCTAGTAAATGAACATTGCAAGCCATTTTGGTTTAATGGAATTACATTTCATTTCTGCAAAATGGACATTTTTTATCTTTGTACAATTTATTTATAAAGTGGGGAAGAGAAAAATTGATAAATACTGACATAATACACACAAAAGAGTTTCTTATAAAACTGCACAAAAATCTACCTGCTTAGAGAAAAAATTTTTCATTTCTTTCTGCAGATCAGGATGTTGGGTGGTCTGATAAACAGTAACACTTTCCAAAGGGATACCTATTAGGATTAAAATTATTTACTGATAAATGTTTTACAATATTTGAAATAACCACTATATTTTGGATCAAATTAACAATAAAGAAAAATAAAATTAAAAGTGGTATGGCTTGCAAGCATTACACTTCAGAACTGCTTTTAAAAGCAAGCAAGAAAACACATGAACATAAAAAGTTTGGGACACATTTTAAATAATAAAAACCTTTATGAACCCCAAATAGCTCAATAAATGTAGTACCTGAATTACAGTATATCAGCAGGAATTTAAAAATTTCTGAATATTATGATATAGTACATCTGTTTAGAATATCTAACTGCACTGGGGTACATCTAGATCATTCACAGTGATATTGTATTGGTTGTAAAAGGTGTAAAAAATATAAGCTAATAAATGTAATGTACACCTAGTGATCTCAAAAATAATTTATTGAGCAACTGATAAAATTTTATTAGATGATACAATAAATCAAATAATTTTCCAACATTGCCAGGAGTACAAAATTGGTAAATCACTACAGGTACTCTAGATTTTAATTTCAGGTAATACATTTGGGGTAACCGTTGATTGTAATCTGAATTTTAAATCGCATATTAATAAAATCACTAGGACAGCATTTTTTCACCTAAGGAACATAGCAAAAGTTAGACCTCTTATATCATCGAAAGATGCAGAGAAATTAGTTCATGCGTTTGTCTTTAGTCGGCTAGATTACTGTAATGCACTCCTCTCAGGACTACCCAAAAAAGACATCAATCGTTTGCAGTTAGTGCAGAATGCAGCTGCTAGAATCCTTACCAGGAAAAGAAAATCCGAACACATTTCTCCAGTTTTGATGTCACTACACTGGTTACCTGTGTCATTCAGAATTGACTTTAAAATTCTGCTTATGGTTTATAAAGCTTTAAATAATCTCGCCCCGTCTTATATATCGGAATGTCTGACACCTTATATTCCAAATCGCAACCTCAGATCCTCAACTGAGTGTCTCCTTAGAATTCCAAGAGCAAAACTTAAAAGAAGTGGTGAGGCGGCCTTCTGCTGTTATGCACCTAAAATCTGGAATAGCCTGCCAGTAGGAATTCGTCAGGCTAATACAGTGGAGCACTTTAAAAAACTACTGAAAACACATTACTTTAACATGGCCTTCTCATAACTTCACTGTAATTTAATCCTGACACTCTGTATATCCAATTCATTATAATAACTATTCATTCAAAATTTGTACTAACCCCTACTCTCTCTTCTGTTTCCTTTTCCGGTGTCCTATTGGTGGTGGCTTGTGCCACCACCATCTACCCAAAGCACCATGATGTTCCAACAATGATGGATGGATTAAAAGCCAGAAGTCTGTATAACCATCAGCATCAAGTGACTCCGTGAGAACCCTAACTACAAAGAGGACTATTTCATTTATGTTAGGTAGAATGCCCAAAGGGGACTGGGCGGTCTCGTGGCCTGGAACCCCTACAGATTTTATTTTTTTCTCCAGCCTTCTGGAGTTTTTTTTTGTTTTTTCTGTCCACCCTGGCCATCGGACCTTACTCCTTTTTATGTTAACTAAGGTTGTCTTATTTTAATTTCTTATTTGTCTTTTATTCTTCTTTTCTTCATTATGTAAAGCACTTTGAGCTACTTTTTGTATGAAAATGTGCTATATAAATAAAATGTTGTTGTTGTTGTTGTTATTTAAAAGGAATATCTCATTTTAGGCTCTGAGAAGGGTATCTGTTGTTTAGCTTGTCCAGAGTAGACAAAGAACCACTTAAAAGATGGCCTTTCATGATGGTACTAACAAAAATAAAGAAAACCTCATCAGGAACAGGAATGCCAGGAAGAACACAAGAAGCCAGGCCCTGGGCATGTTGGTTGCTGCTAAGCACCTGAGGTCTGATTTATAAAACTTGCCTGCACTCAAAAGGAGCTTGAAATGGGCATACACAGCTTTCCACAAAAAAGTTGGGATTTATAAAAGAAAACCTGATTGGAGAGAATGTGTATTTATTTACTGCAACTCAGCCCAATTTTTACAGGATATTTTGGAGAATTTGGGGAAACGACGACACCCCTGATCAACTAAGGAGCCAAATCAGCTCAATGACAACTCATGAACATAATAAAATCATACTACCAAGTCATTATTAGAATGTGCATTGACATGACAAACCTACTACACCTCAAAAGTGATAACTATGATGTACAGGCTGTATTTTAGTTCCCTTTTAAGAGGGCCAACGAAGAGGGCCATCTGCACAAAGGAACTATTTTGGATTTTTCTTCAGTTTATATCGGCCACCTGTTGTCACTTCTCAGGGAACTGGCCAATAGGCCAGGGTTATATCAGCGAAGCCTTCACTCCATCGCTTTGCTGCAAGTCACTGACCAACTGGCGATGCACTACATAATGTGTGGTTGTACATACATTAAACATAACATGTTTTTGCTAACATAAAAATGCAATTTGCAGCAGTGTCCGTTTTTCCTAATGTAACTGGAGCAATTTATTGCACTCATAATGCAATAGTGGCACCTAGCTAGGAAGAAGCTGCTTTTGTTAACCATAACCAGTGACATTCCATTAATGCAAAAGTAATCTGTGATGCCAAGATGAGACTAATAAATATTGTGGTTTGGTAGCCTGGGCCAACTTGATATTAATTTATTTTGAGACAAAGTAGCTTTGGCAGACATTATAGTGCTGTATGTGATACCTTATTTTTTGTAACTGGTTGAATCCTCAGATTTATATGGTCTGTACTATTCATTGCAACAGCAATTGTGACATTACATGTGCCAGGTAATAGTGGCAACCCATTCAAATGATGGTGTCTTATGCTTTACAACAAACCTCCAAAATGCAGAGGAGAGGCGCTATAATGATGTGCATTACCTTGCATGTTCAATTGTGGAGTACAGCCAGATACACTTGTTGTCTCTCCTACTTTAAAGCTGAACCATGGAAGAGGCCTCTAGCAAATATAGAGTTACTAACATGCTCCTGGCTGCATGCAGTATAATGCAAATTTGGATTGGTAGATAAGAGAAATGTTAAATGACTACTGTTTACTGTCAAGATTGCCTGTGTGGAGAATGATAATAGTAGTTTGTTGTTTGAGGCTGGAAGAACCATTCTGCCTGATTTCAATCTAGTTAGTGAGTTGTTATTAAATTCCTGTGATAATCCTACATTGGCCGTACCAAGCATCATGTCCAAGCGTAAGGTTACTGACAAGTTTACTTCTTCTTCCATCTGACTTGGGACAACATTTTTTATACTCGGGTTCTTACCTATTAAATGATAACCACTGGGTGATGAGCTGTCTGCATAGCCTGAATAGATCTGTGTAGTCTAAACATGTAATAATTGTGTTTTTGTATGAATGGGAAGATGCATCCGATCAGGACTAGGTTAATTTGCATCTTCAGAAGAATTTCTCCTGCATCTTATATATAGTTAGGGACAATAAGTCTGAAGAACCTTGTTCAAGACTTCAATAGTGGATGCTGCTACAAGTAACTGTGGCCTAAAGTTAGTTAATCCCAATTATGGCAGTAATATGCAGACCAAAAGGTAGTCATTAATGGTGAGCAAGGATATACAGTTAAAAAAGAGGCAATCTGTGCAATGATAGCAGGCAGGTTGCCAGAGTTAATAACAGATGCCAGTTGGCCAAAATGGTGCCAGCATTGTCACTGGCAAACTGAAAGCATATTGGAGAATGAGTTTAATAAGCATAGTGGAGAATGATGTTTGGGAAGCCTCAAGTGGTTCTGACAATCCATTTGATAACCTAGGAAGACAAGGAGGGTCATCAGCCATGCTCCCTTTATCTACAGTAAATTGAGTAATTTTGTAAATCTATGCTAACAAAATACTGTTCTACATTGAATGATGGCTTGTTTCCATCATTTTACTAAGAATTAACTTCTCTAATCAATAATAAACAAATTCATTTTTAATGGTTAGAAATTGTTTAAAAATTACCATTTTCTTTCAATGCTTTTGGCAGAACTTCTCTTTTTAATGATCCACATGGGAAAAGAAGAGGGAGCAAAATACTTCCTTTTTCTGAAAAGAAAAAAGTAATAATCTTTCAAATCTTTCACCAGTACAATGAAAGAGTTTAATAAGCATACCAACACATTTCATCCAAGAACTTCCCAATCATGCAGAAATCAGTCTGAATTGTTATATGTTTAATTCATGGAATTTAAGAACTTACTTTTGCAGATATACTTGGAAAGAGTCTCTGCATTCCCTGTATCTTCACCTTGTGGAGTCAAACCTAGCTCTCCAACTAAAATAACAAAAAAGAAATAGCTTCCAGACTTATTTTATTTAAGTTCATTATTATACCATTATTAAGAAGAAAGAAAAATTCTATAGAATTTGGGAAGTTCATTGTCTCAAATATT
Source organism: Erpetoichthys calabaricus (assembly GCF_900747795.2). Classification (NCBI taxonomy): domain Eukaryota; kingdom Metazoa; phylum Chordata; class Cladistia; order Polypteriformes; family Polypteridae; genus Erpetoichthys; species Erpetoichthys calabaricus. The sequence continues at coordinate 236,637,867 of NC_041395.2, forward strand.
ATAAATGTGTCAAATTTATATATTTTTTTTACTTCCTTCCTATTTATTAACCAATCAAAATCATACTAATAGAGGCTGCATAGCACCATTAACATTTATAGGAACAAGTAATACTTTGTCACACTTCTTCACTACAGTGCCAGTTTCTCAGTTTTCTTACAGAACAAAATAAAGTTAAACAGTGCAATGTTTACAGCATTCTCACTTTCAAAGAACAACAAGACAAACAAACCTTTTACAACTCAGAATCAAAAGACTTACAGGCTTACGCATGTTGTAAATCTAAAAAGTGTTAGAGCTTGATACTGTCAAAACAAGATATTGACATCACCAAACAGCAGCAGTCAACAGAAAACTAAACAGCTAAATGCCAATGATGACAAGCCAATTTCTATGCAAATTAAAGCAGCATTAATCACTAGGCCTGGGTCTAACAGGATGCAATTGTCTTAGAAGAACAAAGTGTTGGCTTATTGCAAATACATGAGCAAATACTTCACTACTAGGAATTCTTCAAAAGTGAAACCAACAATGTATTTGTATAATACTCTTTATAATGAATATAAGTACTACTGAGAATAATTTGAGTAAAAAAATTCTATCATTAACAATTCATATTGTTTTTCATACTGCACATTTAACAGACTTAATAATAAAACAACTACCAGATACATCTCTTCCCTGCTTAATGCGTCAGGCATTCCACTTCCATACCAGATTTACAATTCAATGTTTTATGGTCTTTAATTTCATATATTGTTATAAATACATATCACTCTTGGCGGCATGGTGGCACAGTGGTAGCGCTGCTGCCTCGCAGTAAGGAGACCCGAGTTCGCTTTGCAGGTCCTCCATGCGTGGAGTTTGCATGTTCTCCCCGTGTCTGCATGGGTTTCCTCCGGGTGCTCCGGTTTCCTCCCACAGTCCAAAGACATGCAGGTTAGGTGCATTGGCGATCCTAAATTGTCCCTAGTGTGTGCTTGGTGTGCCCTGCGGTGGGCTGGCGCCCTGCCCGGGGTTTGTTCCTGCCTTGCGCCCTGTGCTGGCTGGGATTGGCTCCAGCAGACCCCCGTGACCCTGTGTTAGGATATAGCAGATTGGATAATGACTGACTGAGTGAATCCACCAAACCCAGGGACTAGCACAATATACCAAAATGTTGTCGCCTTTCCTTATAATATGCACTTCCCAATAAGTGAGTTTGTAGGCGTGAATTGACCTTTGAGTGCAAATTTCTAGTGCTGGTAGTTGTGTATGAGACAAATGTATATTGGATATTTTTACTTTAATACTATAGGCAAAAAGAACATATCAGCTGTAAACTCATAACTTATTGACTCAAGGACCTTAAAATTTAAAAGATCTTGAGCTTACTTTTAGAGAAGTAAATTTGATACCTGCATTAATTTTGTGGGAGGTGACTGAAGATAGATAAACATGCCAACAATTTCATGATCAGCACTTCAAATTATCTGGACTGCATCAAACACTGATGTATAAATGGAGTGTTTAAAGAGTCTTTTTGAAGATGCCAGCTAATGGTCCAGCACATATTTCAAAATGCACTGAATATTTTCCTTGGACATATAAAGGGATTCTGATTTTATAATTTCCTAATATACTTTTGTTATCAGGTGCTGTGTGCAGGCATATTTACACTTTGTTCGTTTTTTTTAGATTTAACACCACCTCTAATAAAAGTACAAAACACTTATAAAAACTAGTTATACCACATTAATCAAAGAGCTTGCTCTGACATGTGTATCATGTATACTTCCCTTTTAAAGCAAAATAATACTTTTTACAATTTACCACTTTGTTTAGAAGTTGAGGACTACACACCCTGTAGAGCTCTTTTTAAACTTTTAAATTTGTGTATACTTATAAATGAATTGAAATATAAATGTAATATAATAAAGTAATAATAGGTAAACTATGTAACTTAATAATGCCATACTGTATATTTTATCCTAAACTTACCCAGAGTTGCTGTTGCTTTTCCTACAACATATATGCTTTTTGTGTTCCACTGTTCCTTTAGATTTTCAATCCATTCTGCAAAAAAAACCACTGTAGTTACATAAAACCAAGTTTATTTAATGTTACAATAGGAGATGGATACAGTATGGGGTAGACAGTAACATTGTTTGTATATGACATTTTGTTTTAAACAGAATTATGCAGCAGTTAGCCTACACCACAAAACTGTCAAGAGTTCTTGTTTCCAATTTAGAATGCCTCTTTTACATGTAGCATTCAATTTATTCTTGTATGGTCTCCCTCCAATCTCTAAGGATTTTCTCTAAAGACTCCTTTATCTTTTCAAAGTCCTAAGGCAAGGTATTAGGCTAGTTTGTTAAGTTACAATGTGGAAACAAGTGTGGTTGCGTGCATGAGTAAGCTCTACTAATGATGTGACCAAATACAGGTTTGGTTGTTGTACACAGCTTTGCAGGAAGATGCTTTGCTTTCTAGCAAATTGGAAACTAATTGTGCAAGTTCAGAATTTCAGATGGATAGACTGACCCAGGTTATAAGGAACAACTAACAAGGAATTTTGTTACACTCTTGATGATTAAAGGGCACAAAATAAACATAAACAACATGTGCTGGGATTGATGAAAATCAGGCACTCATATTAAAAACACTCCATAAGCTACCAGTTACACCAGTATATTGCTAGTTCAAACGAATATGCCCAAATTCAACTTTACTTTTTGATTATTATCATTCTTTCATTTTAGGGAAAAAAAAACGGAAAAACGGAAACATGCTGTTTGCACAAGTATTCGTTACTCACACATTAGTATTTTGGATTGCTAACTTTTGTAGCAATGAAGACTTTTAGAGTTAATATGTATTAAGTGTTGCCCAATGGGGCGGCACGGTGGCGCAGTGGGTAGTGCTGCTGCCTCGCAGTTGGGAGACCTGGGGACCCGGGTTCGCTTCCCGGGTCCTCCCTGCGTGGAGTTTGCATGTTCTCCCCGTGTCTGCGTGGGTTTCCTCCGGGCGCTCCTGTTTCCTCCCACAGTCCAAAGACATGCAGGTTAGGTGGATTGGCGATTCTAAATTGGCCCTAGTGTGTGCTTGGTGTGTGGGTGTGTTTGTGTGTGTCCTGCGGTGGGTTGGCACCCTGCCCAGGATTGGTTCCCTGCCTTGTGCCCTGTGTTGGCTGGGATTGGCTCCAGCAGACCCCCGTGACCCTGTGTTCGGATTCAGCGGGTTGGACAATGGATGGATGGATGGATGTTGCCCAATGTTCAGTAATTAATTTGGCCAATTCTTCCAGGTAAAGTTGTTCAAGTTAGTTTAAGGACACTTATTCACTGCAATTTTCAAATAATGCCCCATCTAGCAGTTGTAATACATTCACCTTTTTGTCCTTGAGATATTCTAAGATTAGTCTGGCCTTGTGTTTGGGATTACTGTCATGTTGAAAGACTAACTTTCACCTAACCTTCAGTGTTTTTACATAGACTGAAATATGCACTCTTGCAGCATTTGCTTGAGAATCCATCCATTCCTAGTTCTGTTTTAACCAGATGCTCAGTACCTGCTGATGAAAACAAACTGCACACCACAGCACTACCACCACAACACTTCACTGTTTGCCTGTTTTTTTAAGTATAGACAGATTCACATTTGTGCCATGCTTATCTTTTTGGCTTCTGGCAAAAACACTCCAGCTCATCTTTCCCACATCCCTGCTTGTAGTTTAATTGCTTTACTTGCTTCACAAATACACAAAACATTTTAGGTTTCACTAGTGCCTTGGTTATATAAACATTTATTATATATCATTCACAGTTTAAAAAAAAAATCTTAATTTTGATTCACAATTGTATTTAGCAAAATGTTCTTTTGTACAACAATATGATGCCAAATTACATTGTGTAACACAACTAGGAATCTGGTAAAGAGGAAAAGGATGACATATTCAAAATAAAAAGAAGGCAGGCACACACACACACAAGCTGTACTACCCATCTAAGACGGGTTAAAATCTATGTAATCAACACATACCTCAGTGTTAAAATTTGCAATGCACGGTCCATTGGACTGTATTTTGTATTACATGTAGTAATACAATGCATTGCATTTTTGATTCTAGCAAATGGTACATCTCAAACATTTGAAGCAATAAACTGCCATTTGTTGGAATAACAAAATCAATGCACATCTTTGTTATATGCCAGTTGATATGGGATTTGTAAAATTAGTGTTAATAGTGTTATTATATGTGATATATATTGATATTGTGTTATAACTTCAATGTTATACAATTGACTGCATTGATCAAATCCTAATTAAATACATGAAATTTCACACAAAAAGCTATAAAAAGTCTGGGATGGGTAGACTGTTCAGAATATTTTTAGCACTATTAACTAAAAACCTTACATTTTTGTTCCAAACTAGATTAATCACATAAAGATCTGAATAAACATTAGCTTCTACAGTTAAAAAGGAGGAGGAGGAGAGAGGAAGCACTGAAGCTTGTACAAGCAGTTTAAAAAAATGCATTTCAGATTAACTATTAGTTTCAGTGTACAAGGCTTAAAAAAAAAGCTTTTTCAATAAAAGTTTAAAACTGTGTTAACCAGAATGTAAAATAGTATGGCAAAATAAATATAATTATCAATGACAAAACCAGACATTTCATTAACCGCAATTCAGGTAAATTGAGTTATAAATTCATATAAATTGGGTTGGATTGTTTCTACAAGTACAACAAACAGCAACTGACCAAGAAAAAATTATACAAATATGGTATTTGCTGGGTGGCACGGTGGCGCAGTGGTAGCGCTGCTGCCTCGCAGTTAGGAGACCAGGGTTCGCTTCCCGGGACCTCCCTGCGTGGAGTTTGCATGTTCTCCCCATGTCTGCGTGGGTTTCCTCCGGGCGGTCCGGTTTCCTCCCACAGTCCAAAGACATGCAGGTTAGGTGGATTGGCGATTCTAAATTGGCCCTTGTGTGTGCTTGGTGTGTGGGTGTGTTTGTGTGTGTCCTGCGGTGGGTTGGCTCCCTGCCCGGGATTGGTTCCTGCCTTGTGCCCTGTGTTGGCTTGGATTGGCTCCGGCAGACCCCCCGTGACCCTGTGTTTGGATTCAGCGGGTTGGAAAATGGATGGATGGATGGTATTTGTTAAACTCCTTTTAAAATTAAAAAGGCATGAAAATAACATAAGGCACAAGACAAAAACGTGAATGACAATTTCGAAGTTCTTCTAATACAAACAATTCAGATATATTTGCAATAAAGTAATATAACTTTAACAGGTCAGTGAAAACAGTTTTAGTATAAATGTTGTACTCTATTCAAATCATTTAGGCTCATAAACGTATTCTTACACGGAGCTGGCATATGAAATGTAAAACTAATGGTTAAAACTGAAAGGCATTTTTTAAACCACTGAACCATATAATTTCATTTCTAGAAAATGGTAAATTGGTACAGGGCACTAATATTTTCTTTAGTTATATAAACATTTTAAGATTGTCAATATAACTGCTTTCAAATAAATTAAACCAAAATACCGGAAAACTTTTAAAGTGACCTACCATGTAAGTAAATATTTTAATTAAAATGTTACTTTTAATTTAAATTAAATAATTAAAAAATAAACATTCAGTATCAGTTATTTAAATAATTAAAATTTCTATTTTTTCATTATTTTTTAATTATTCAGTTTATTTTTCTCTCTGCAACCTATCACTGAAAGCGCACACAGTAGTGCTGTAGGGGGACCTCATTTAGGCTGCTAGTACTTATGTCCTCATTCTTTTTATCACTATACTGGGCAGGGCTTGTAACTATAGGGGAGGACATTAATGAAGAACGGCTGGTAATCAACAGATTTTTTCATGTTACCACAGTCTGATGCAACATGTTTGTAAAACTGCTGCACCAATTTGTTGTTCACTCTGATGATGACCTCTATCCTCTCTCATGAACCCCAAGGCACCCGTTTGCCTCAACAATGGGTAGCTACCCACCCATTATCTGCAGGAAACATGCCACTATTTTTTGGAAAAGGACCATGACCCAGATTAGGCAGTGCCAATTCTCATATCACACTCAGCCTTTAACTGTGCAAGTCACAGATCACAGTCTGATGAAGCCAATAATCCACATGCAACCCTTAGTTTCCTCAAACTGGATATTCTACAAATACATACAGTATGTCTTGATATCCTGTCCATGAAATTTATGAACTGAAGAAGAAACAAGAAGCATCATTTGTTGTAGTTTACCATATACAAAAACACACACTGAACAGCTTTGACTGAATATTAAGTATGCTACCATAACCCCTAAAGTATCTGTTCAAGGCCAAAGAGTTGGTCCACTGTTACATAAATATAACATTAGCATACTAGAACAAAACCAATTGCTGATCTTTGGCTCACAGTTATCTGGTACCAGGTATACTTATGAGCAGTTTTAGGTTTGAACATAGTGTTTTTTGGATAATCCATGGCAAGAACAGTAGAGATTTGCATTATGTTAACTTACCAAAGAGCCCCATTACATGTTTTTCCTATAAGTTTTTCACAAACTGTATTTAGAAATCAAGCCCACAGCTGACTTACACTACAGTTTGCTAGAGCACATAAAGAAATATACACTCTCATGGTATGGCACATTTTGGCCTTACTTCCTATTAAACATCTACTGGTGACTTAAGCTGATGTGAAAGTTGAATCCCAAATACTTCTGACAAGATTTTATGAAATGCTGTTTTTTTTAAAGTCTGATGTCCCCTACCATGCTTGTGAGCTTGGTGTGGCCGAGAAAATTTTACCTGGCAGTGTCCCACATTTTAGGAAACTTTGTAACCAGTATGGTTGCCCTTGACAGACGGATCTAATGGGAGGGGAGAGACAAAAATGAATACCAAGTTCAACACCTATAATGACTCAAATAGTAAAACAGAACCTCCTGGAACAAGACCAGGGGACTGTGTTCACATGCAACTATATCTGTTTGGTGTCACAGAGTGACAAAATGTGAAAAGGCTATTGAAGTTCACCACTCAAAAGGCAAAGGGAGTCAGTTAGGTACATTGCCTACATGAAGCTATGACTGAAAGGTGCCTTTCATTCTGGCAAATCTAAAACATGTTGGTGAATTTCCCCTTGGGATTAATAAAATATCTATCTATCTATCTGGATACCAGCAACCAAGAAAGATATCCAATTAAAGAGTTTAACTTTTAATTTGTAATCACTCCTCTCCAGTTGCTCCATTTATAACAAAGCATACTTGAACTTTATGAACCTAAAAATGCTTGCCAACTGCATGTTGCAGACAACAAAACATCATGTTGGCCAGTTTTCTAGACTTGACAGCACATGGTTATAGAGTCAAAGTCACTCATGCTGACACAGTGATCATATGCCTTTGTGTAGTTATGCATGTCTGTGAAACTGCTTTCTGTAAATATTTTCCAAATGCACGGAGGGTGCTACATAAATTAAAGGCGGATCACTCAACACTGGGCATATTCAATTGGAATTATAAAACAAATATCCTTTTGACATGTGCAATGTGAAGCAGTAGCACATAAACCAGAAGCCATACCACATACACTTCAGAACAGGTCATCCACCTAAAACTAATCATGTCCTCACCCAGCCAGTACTTGGATGGGAGACCTCCTAGGAAAAGCTTGGGCAGCTGAGATGTTGGTGAGGGCAGAAGTGGGCGCATACCCTGTGGTCTGAATGTGGATCCCAATGCCCCAGTGCAGTAATTGTAATACAGTACTGTGCTGTAAAAATGGCACTGTCTTTCGGATGAGATGTAAAACCAAGGTATTGACTCTCTGTAGTCAGAAAAGATCCCGGGGCATCCTTCATATACAGTGGGGTGTATCCCGATATCCAGGCTAAAATTGCCCACCAAGGCCTAGTCATTCTGGCGTCCTAATTATCCCGTTTCTAATTGGCTCTCACTCTCATCACTTCACTGCATAACAGCTAATGTTTGGTGAGCATACTGGCGCAATAATGGCTGCCGTCACATCATCCTGGTTGATGCTACACATTAGTGGTGGCTGAAGTGGATTCCCATTTACTGAAGTGCATTGAGCAGTGAGAAAAGCACTATATAAATGTAAAGAATTATTATTATTATTAAACCTTCATATAATATTCTAACTGTACCAAACCAAAGATGCACTGTAGAGTCCGTAGTAACTATCCATTTTGATTTTTTTAATAAAAAAAACGATATCTGTATTACCATAAAGATTTCACATCTTTTTATTTATTATTTTTAGAAGCATTGAATATCACAGATATCTGTGCTCCTTCACCGTACAAATACATTTTGCTTCATCTCTTAGTACCACCTCTTAGTAGCATGCTTATTCAGTAGGGAGCTTTCATATCAGTGATGTATATTTAAAAATAACACTTTTTCCAGGACTGGAAGAAGAAAAATTTCAGGAATGTTCAAACATTCAGCTAAGGCAGTGTATAATTAATCTAATAAAGGATCCTTATCCAATCTGAAAAAGTGATATGAGAGCATGTGACATTATTATTTATCTTAACTGGCTAACATACTGTCCTGGATGTACTTAGAGTGGCCGTAATGGTTCATTTAAAAAACTGCTGGTGATGCAAGTCATTTTTCAAAACACAAGGTGTGTGTACCAGCATTAAATACAATTAATTACACCACATATTTTACAGCTTGTGTACAGTTTGTTTATAGCTCCAAGAAATAAAGTACTTAATATCACTGACAACACAGCAGATGTAAATGCTATCAGTATACACTGTGTGAATGAAGCAATCCCTCTGATCACAACATTCAATCCCCTTAACCGCATAGAGGGTTACAGGGAGCTGGAGCATATCTCAGCAACTGCAGCAACAAGGAAGGAATTAACCTGGGATGAGGCATCAGACCACTGCAGGGCAATCTCACAGACACTCCCATACTAACACTCAGTCAAAATGTTTTTCAAAAAAGCTTTACAATGAAACATTTGTGAATAACTGTAACCTAGTCTTGTGCACATAAGAGTTCCAAATGTTGCAACACAGTATATAAAAAAAAAGTCAAATTATCTGTTACACGTGTTCTTAAAAAGTAATTTTACACCTTGCCATGGTTCTCTGTCTGCGATTTCAGAAACTAATAAAATGTACTTTTAATTACATTAAAATTAAACCTATTCAGCAACTTGTTAACATTTTCACATATGCAAGTTTAACATTAATTACTGAAGCTCTTCAGAAAAAAATAAATAAATAAAATGAGGGATCTAATACTACAAACAAATGTGTAGAACATTCCTACACATAAATATAAATGCAGAAGGAAATTTGTGTCACAGACAAAATCAAATAAACAGCATGTTCTGTTAATCAAAATAAATGATTGTTGAATAAAAAAACTTATGAAAAAATTTTAAGCCACTACTCTCTTGCAGGATCAGTATTAAAATGCCCAAAACATATGATAATGGAATATTAGTACCATACCATATTCTAAGCTTGCTTATTCCTGGACATGGCCATGGTCATGGAGGGAGCAGGGTTTTGGAGGCTGAAGCCTATCCCAGCAAGTATAGGGCACAAGGCAGGAACAATCCCCAAAACAGGGCAACAGTCCTTCACAAACATGCACACACAATAACCAATTTAGAGTTGCCAATCCACCTATCTTGCGTGTTTTTGGACTGTGGAAAGAACGTGGAGCACCCGGTAGAAACACACACAAACACGGGGAGAACATGCAAACTCCATACAGGAAGGACCTAGGCTGTGAACTCTGGTCTCCTTATTGCATGGCTACCATTGCACCATCGTGCCACCAAGGAGTAGTAGTAGGACTTTAGAAAATATGTAGAATGAAGATTGGAGATGCTTAAACATATATTTTTTTCTTAAAAAACACTTGTACAAATTTTACCAATGAAAAAATTCAAATATCATATCTACAGCAAAATTAAATACTACATCTAATGTTATTTCTAAAATAAATTTGGTTTTATCTGCTTAAACTAACAATGATATCAACAGAAATCCACTCACCTTTTCTGAAATCATTTTCTTTTAAACTGAGTTGTACAGCTTCAACTGCTCTCGGACTTGTAAAAATTAAACCATTATATTTCTCAGGGTGTGAAAGCTAAACAGCAGAAAATGGACACAATGTCACCAATATATGTAAAATGAACATTTTTTTTTATAGGTTAGCAGTAAACCATTTATCTTTTCAAGCCAAATCAAGTAAGAAGTCATTTTGTACAGCAGAGGGATATAGTTCCTGTGGGGCAAGTTTTAAGTAGCCTTGTACAGTGTGCCCCTATTAAGTATGAGGTCAAGGTTATTAACAGAGCTGAAAGAGGATGTAGTTGATTAGTAAATCAAGAAAACAGTAAGGAGTTAGGTCTTAGGCATTCAACCTATTTCAAGCTGAAGCCCTAGAAAGTCTGAATTTTTTATAGGAATGACAGCACACATTTAAGAGGCACTAGAGAATGTCTTTTAGAAAGGATGGGAAATGTTCTATCTGGACAGATATTGATGCATTGTAAAGATGTTTGTGCAGCGTATCTAGAACAACCAATCATTGGAGTAAGTATGTATCTTTAGTAAAGCTAGGATAACAATTTCAAATGATCACATAATTATTCCTTTATATATCATTCTTTTTGATCTTCATTTGATGATTATCAAGGAATAAATGTAATACTCCAGAAATACAGAAATGTTTCAAAGGTCTACTCAATTTAATAGTTTAACACACATAACAAAATTAGTATGTGTATGTTATTTCACTCTATAATAAAATAAAACAAATATTAAAGATAAAGAAATCTTGGGATCACAGCCTTATTCTAACCAACTTACGCCATTACAGCGTCACAGATATTGTAGCAGGAAACCATCCAGGAGGCATCAGGTCCAATTCAGAAAACCAGTGTGTCTACCAAACCAATACATGACAAGGAATACTCCCTTCACGTGCCCCCTCAGACACAGGGTCAATTTACAGATACCAACATGTACAACTACACTATGTACAGTATACCTTTGGGATGGGAAAGAAACTGGAAAACCATTTGGAAATGGTGAGGATATGCTAAAATCCCAAGACTAAGACTGGGCTTAATTTCAAATTCAGGAAGCAATACTAACAATTGTGATACTATCCATTTATATACTAACATTAATGTATTGCAAAAAAAAAAAAATACACATACACACCGTGCTTCAGGATAGAGTACTGCCACCTATGACAGTGTTGCTACCAACGTAAGAGAAATGTTGATAGGAATAGAAATTTGACTTTTTACAAGTTATGGGTTTTAAGAAGGACAACTTAAAAAAAAAAACACATTGTCAAAAAACAACTTTTGCTAACTGCAATCTGATAGAAAAAAAATGATTCAAGTTTAGATGCCTTCTTTTTGAAACTGCTGTGATTTTTCTGATTAACAAGATTTTTTCTCTTAAGATGAAAACAGATTCTTTGTGTATTTTCTCTAGTCATGAAGTCACAAGCACTTGTGTGGTTTACCCTCTGTGCTGTAACTTAAACACGGCTATAGCTTTGATGGCCTTAATATTATTTACCTGACGTTCTGAAATTTAAACCTAGGATGTGTAAGATATTTCATATTTATGAAGTCATCACAAATGAATCACATTCAGCAAGCTACTCATTCAGAATATTAGTTTTGATTTCCTTAGTTAGATTCATCTTCAATAACATAAAAATTATACACATTTAAGATGAAGCATTGCTCCAAGATAAAAAGACTAATTCAGTGTTCAGCCTGCAGAAGTACAGGACATGATTCAATGCCTAAACTGAGTCCATTATCTCAGTATTTTTTAAGCAAATCAGACTTGCATTATACCCCCCTATACCAACCAGGAAGACTTCAATCAGCTAGTGACAAGACTTCTGCCTAGATCAACGATTCTGAGATTTTTTTGTGCTGTGGGAGGTTGAGATTTGTCTGTATAATAATAATAATAATTCTTTGCATTTATATAGCGCTTTTCTCACTACTCAAAGCACTCAGCAATTGCAGGTTAAGGGCCTTGCTCAAGGGCCCAACAGAGCAGAGTCCCTATTGGCATTTACGGGATTCGAACCGGCAACCTTATGATTGCCTAGCACAATCCCTCTTTCTAGTTTAAAAAAGTCACTGGTAGATTACGTCATCAGTGTAATGGCCAAAAAGTACACCTTTTGCAAACTCTTAAAATATAAACATCAAAAGTAATCAGCAACAAACAGTAGGGTGCAGAAAATGTCAATTCAACAAGAAGTCAACAGTGTTAGCATGATAATGCACATTAGTTCAGTAGCCAAGCTACCATTCCTAGCATGTAATGTACAACCAAGGCAGTGGTGTTTTGGAGAATGAAGTAATACATCGAATTTTCAGGAGCATCACAAACTCCACTTTCTCTATTGCAATCATGAACAGCATGTCTTTGTCAAAAATAAAAATATACAATACTGGTTACATACTTGTATCTCTTAAGAATTTTCAGTACTTGTGTACCAAACAGATGGACGGCATGACAAAGGGAAACAGAAGTGTTTTGACGAATTTGTAACATATTTATTGGGATAAAAAAAGGTTTGGTTTCACTACCGTCCATTTAGTTTTAGTACACAAGTACTGAATTTTCTCATAACTGACACATATTAAAAATATTTCTATGGTCTGTTTCTCCAAATAGACATCTATACTTGAGAACTAGTCGGATTCTGAATTTTCAAGCCTTCTGTATTTTCAATGTGGTGATTCCTATCTTTATTGATTTTACAAATCATATTTAAATGAATGAGACACAAATCAACACTACAAAGCTGATGTGGCTAGCACATGACTTTCTCCATGCACGCAACATGTGAATGAATTATTATAGATTTACTTAACCAAGCCTTAACAACATATGAGATACAATTGGTTACATTTCTTTAGTTTTTTCCAATTGGAGTAAAGGCAGGCAAAGCAACTTGCTCAGGGTCACACAGGGTCAGTATCAAGATTTGAAGCAACAACCTCAAAGTTCTAAGTCCAAAGCCTAAATCACGACACCACACTGGTCTATGATGTGAAATTACCAACCTTTATCCAAGATATAATACCACTGAAAGTTATATTTCACATTTTATCCAGCTGTAAAGGCAAATAAATCATGGTAATTAAATTAAAACATAACATAATCAATGTTTCTTTGCAATTAGAACTTGTCTGCTGTGACTATGGTGTTTAAAAATTTAACTTTTAAAGCTAAACCCCTGAGATATAGATTAAAGTCAAAATTCACAAAAGTCTTTCAAAGTTCAAAATGAATTTGCCAAATTTTGTGAATTTCTAAGCAGCAGACTGGCTGTTATTAGTATTAGCTTTAAAAATTATGAACTGTAAAAACTCCTAGATCAATAGTTGGTGTTTAACCAAAACGTCTTCAGACTAAACAAGTGTATGTTGCCCATAAAATTGAATAAGAAACGGGTCCTTCATTATAAAGCTATAGTTGCAATAAAAAATTTTATGTCAGATGCAAAAACATAAAGAAGACATTCATTACAAAATTGCTCAAAACAATTTCTAGGGGTACCAAAAGATCCATTTACATTGAAGTCTATTTTTTCATGAAAAGACTTGTGGGTTCGCTTCCCTGGTTCTCCCTGCACAGAGGGCGCCGAGTCAGTGAGAAAAGTGCTATTTAAACATAAAGAATTACTATTATTATTTACCTACATATGAAATATGGACAAAGCAAAAATGAGGGAAATTGTAACCAATGGTTAAGTGTTGAATATGTAATTTTTTTCAGCACATACAAAACTCTAGTTTGACTGTGTTTCAACTATCAAATAACTAAATAAAGTAGGAAGACAGAATAAAATGAAAATCAATCTTTCCAAATGGACAAAGTACATGGGGTCTATATTTCAAATCAAAGTTTAATAACCAGACTAGTGTTTTTTATTACTTACCTTTTCTAAAAATATGTTGAGAGATACAAATTCAAAAGACAAGGCCGGGATCAAAGTAGCTGTGTGCCCCCGAGACTCTAATTCCTGAAATAAATGAAGAAACAGTTAAATCAAAACACCTAGACAATTTACACAATTAAAAGTATGTTTTTACGTTAACTGTAAACCTTAATATATGGGTCTGGACCGCTGTCTCCATCCTTGGGATCTTTTAACAAAAGGACCTTCATTCTGCCTTCTGTCACGATCCTGAATAAAGCATAAAATGAAAAACCTGTCACATTCGGCACTTTTCTAATACACGAATGGAGAAAGGAGTTAACAGGAGTGACTAAGCAAGTAATGACTAGTAACAACCCTGGATTTGGGGAGCGCTGATAAGACTGGTTCTGCTCTGCAGTTTAATGGAGATTAGCACCTAGAAAATGTTAATATCAGTGATAAAATGCCACAAAGAACTGAAAATAAAAAATTATATATGCATGTAAAAGTTAATACGTACTATCAATGTGTATTCGCGCAACTGTTATATTTTCTCTACATTATAACTGGGTTTACGGCGCCGATTGTAAAAAGGAGCCACTGAAACTAAAGTGAGTAAAACCACAAATCCATCAGCTGCCATCCAGGAGAAATGTCACACAGTTTCTATTTACATGTATAAGCAGGTTTACATGCACTATGTCGGTGCAAATAAATAAATTGTAAAGAACGGTTTTCTTTGCCAAATCCAACTGGCCATGCTTTTGTGTGCATCTATTATAACTGATATTAGAAAACAATGAAAACAGAAAACGTTTAACAAACCTGTAACTTTAACGTTTCATCAAAAATTACACATACAAGAAGACAATAGCCCTCAGGAATTGCACAAGGACGTTTATTTTCTTACATACTTTCACAGATTTGAAATCTACTCATGATGTTTACAGATTCTACAGTTTCGATGACAAGGTTAAAGGTCAAAGGGAATTTTAAAGTTGGGATATTCCAAGTGATAACATAACAAGTTCCTTCCTATTGCGTGATATACTAATTACTCTCGAAGAATAGTCAAAACAAAACATTCATAATTTACATTTGAAACATTTTTGTATATGAAGGATGGTCATATGTCTTCATACATACACCTCTCCTTATTTTTCCACCCCTTCATTGAGAAAGGAATATAACAATCTATCGCCATTACGGCTCTGTTAATGCCTAATTTTCCCGCAGAAGGCGTGCAACTGCTGGGGTAGAGCCAACATGTCTGCGCATTCACACATTGGTGCCGGAAATCGTTTTCCTTCTGCATACGCTTACGTCGCGCTGACAACAGCATGGCGTCTGCAGCGAAGCGGCGTGCGATAGGAATGGGAGAGGAGCCTGGTGAGGGCACATCAGACGAGGAACAAGATGAAGAAAGCGACTCTGACAACAGCGAGGACACTGAAGAAGAGGAGGAGTTAGACGAGCAGGTCAGGCGCTCCGAGAGTGGCACAGAAATGTAAAACCGTGAATTTCACGTGAAGGTTCCCGGTGTGCGTAGTACACGTCTGCAGGACCATCCATAGTCACGGAGGGCTTCAGTGGTAATACTGTAGATTTGTAAAACTGTACTTATGGTCAATAGAATATAGAGCTTTATTCTACACGTTTTAATTCTGCAGCGTCAGACATAAAAAAAAGCTAGCAAACTTTTTCAGACGTCCGTTTCCCATTTGTTAGTCCCTTTTTTTAATAGTTCACTAAAATACCTGTTTTATATAACGCATTCCAGTGCGTTTTATGAGTGCAGAACAGCGCTATCGTTTCCTGTATTTATTTATGCACAGTTAACTGATTTGCTCAGACTCGTACAGCCAATCAGTAACCAGGACTAAACGAGCACTGGATTATACACTCCTCGTACCTACCTGGACAATTAGTAGTTAATCCGACGTTGGTTCATTCAGACACCTTGAGCATGGAAAAGGCGCAATATAAAATGCATTCTTGTTATTGGCCTCTATAATGCGTATGTTATTGATGTTATTTTACATATACTTTCAAAATCTCTATATGTCACAATTTTCTTTTCAGTTGGAGTCACGTTAAGTAACTTGCTTAGGTAAGGAGGCTGAGAGCAATGTGCTGCTGGGTATTTTACAATGAATTGATTACATCATGCCTAAAGAAGGGGTCTGAGTTACCTCGAAAGTTTGCATATTGTAATCTTTTTAGTCAGCCAATAAAACGTGTAATTTTGCCTGATTCTCACTACAGTACATCCATAATGGCTAACGATGTACAACCCTAGTACTACAATGAATTGAAAATACATTTACTTATCTGGTTGACACCTTTATCCAAGGTGACTTACCAGAGAAATACAGTTGGTTACATTTCCTTTGTTTTCCCCTGTTCTCAACACAGACAGATTAAGTGACTTGGTCAGGTCACACAGTTTCATTAGTGGGATTTGAGCCCATAACCTCTGGGTTTGAAATCCAAAGTGTTAACCACAACACCACAGTGCTTGATACAGTTTGTACCAAGCAAGACGCAAACAAAAAAAAATCCACCAGTTTCCTCTTGCTTCTGGCACCATTCTGCAAATTTCTATAAGAAATAAAAATGCACCATTGGAAATTTCCAAGACTGCAGACAGACAGCTCAAAGTAAATGAGATGTTTAATTAACAAGGAGGATAGACCATAAGTTAAAAAACGGGTTGAGATGAAAGATTCATATTGAAATTAAATTATGTAATTCATTCCAGGTTTGCAGCATCTAACCTCATGTACAGCGCTTACATTTTAACACAGGATTACAGGTGTTGCACCTGTTAATTTAAAATCCTGGTTTAATTTAAAAAATCACACTGCTCTTTCAGTGCAAACTGGATTTTTGTTACTGCCACATTTATCCTATTTTGAATTAGGTCAGAAATAAAAATGCACGATTTCTTGATACTTTGAAAAAGCACCATGAATTCCTCACATAACAAAACAGATGCATTAAAGTTGTAAATTATTAGCCCAATACAGAAAGAATGTATAAATGTTTTTATGTCATACATTTTTAGTCCACATGAGAGAACGCTTTCAGTTTAAATTGCCTCAGTACATTAGTTGGTTAAATTGCCTCAACGGTCCAATAAACTCGGTTGTAAATTAGTTCATGTTTTGTTTGAGCAAAATTAAAACTTAATATAGGCAGTCTGCTATTTCAACAAGTTATGATTTTATTCTCCAGGATAATAGAGCTTTTGGAATGAAAAATTGTAGTCAAAACCTTTGAAAAACTATTTTAGGTTGATGCAAGTTTTTAGACCCAAACCTCACCAATCTATGACTTTGACTGCTTCTTGCCCTGTGTCCAGCCTTTCGTGTTGGACATAGCAAATATGACTGTCTCCAAATGTCTTTTTTTTATATTTTCCAGGAAGTGAAAGTAGATTTTGAAGCACATTCTCTCTCAGAAAATGATTTCAATGGGATAAAGAAACTGCTTCAGCAGGTACAAAAGTAAATAAAACCTTGTGACCGAGAAAGGATACATGAAGTACTGAAACTTGGTAGAACATCTTAACAGCTACAGTAAACAGAGAAAATATTTGTGTACCACAGTATTTTATTCTGCCATTAATCTTTATGATCTGTACCAATCAACTAGCAGTAAAAGTCCAACAAATTAGTTGCATTAATTTTTTTCTTCTCACTTTTAGAAGTAAAGTACATTTTATGTCTGTTGTAGATTGCAAGAAATCTTAGTGGAAGAAAAAGACAAGACTCTTATTGCCAGTGGCATCTTCAGCCACTGTTAATCTTTTTTTCTGATGTACTCATTATCAGAATACTGAAGCTGTTTAATCGCTGTAGTGTTTAAAATTATTGTTTAGCAAACTGTAAATGTTTTTCCAATCTACTAAAAAAATTCTTCCTTGTAGAATGCTACAGCTTGTGTACACTATACAGTATATGATTTGATTATCATTATGTAGAATAAGTTTGGTTTGACAAGAAGTCATCTGGCTACGTTTAGTGCTGGCCCTCATTTTCAGGGTGATGATAAACCATATTTAAAAAAAGAAAAGAAAAAAACTTTTTTTAAAAAAAGGTTTAATTTCATGCTTTTACTTGTCTCCTTACTGGCATTGTACCAGACCTTCACCTTTTGCTTTGAGAATATGAGTGAATCCATCTGTTACTACCCCAGACAAGATTCTCTTCAATTTACTTACCATTCGAATGGTCCTTTCATGGATTTTTGTTTTGTCTTGACCCTCCCGTTAGACCAATTTGATAAGGGTAACATTGTAAGCACCTACTTCCAGACAACATAGCTTTTCAGTCAATAAGATTGACATTTCTGTTGTTTGCAAACAATGTTGTCTAATCTGTCTCATCAAACTGTACCACCAGTGTGCGCTGGAATGGTTTGCAGCGGAGTGTGATGTTGTGCCATGGCTCTCGTATTCCTTACAGATAAGGAGTGAGCAGCTGCCCCAGGTGGTGAAAGTCGGGTACCTTGGGATCTTGTTCATTAGTTATGATAATCGTGACATTGGCCAGTAAATCAGTGCCGTGGCATTAGTTTTTCTGATATTGTAGCAGACTGTGATGATGAAAAGAGAGTCTTTGATTAAATCTTTTAATTTGCCTGTTAGTTTACATCCTCACATATGGTCATCAGCTAATGAATGAGCTTGTGAGGCCAGTCCCTGCACAGTGGTGCTGGGCTCACTCTCCATGAGAGGGTGAGGAGCTCAGCAATATGTAGGGACCTTGAGTAGAATTGTTCCTTCTCCAGATGGAGTGGTGCTTTGGACATGTAGTTTGGATTCAGTCTGTGCACCTCCCACATGGAGAGTTAATAGGTATGTCCTAATGGGAGAAGACCCAGAAGCAGATCTAAAATATACTAATGAGATTATGTATCTCAACCTACTTGGGAGCATTTGGAAACATACTAGGGTGATTTTAAAAACAGACAGGGTGGCCATTAGTCCAGTATATACCAAGCAGAGTGAAAATGACACAAAGGCATCATTTGACATTTTTTAACTCATTTTTTATATTTCTTTCCTTAGGTATTTTTAAAAGCCAATATTAATACTTCAGAGCTGACTGATATTCTCATACAGCAGAATCATGTTGGAAGTGTAATCAGGGTAATTATTTTTTCAAATGCATGCAGTTCTTTAATGGAATAGTTGCAGTTTTATTTCTTAGGATAAAGCACATACAGCATATATATATTTTTAAAGGTTACAAACATCCATAATTAAAAGTAGAAAGAAATCTAACTATTTATCTTTTGCAATTCCTGATTCTTGAATGCAACTTAAGAATGAAAACATGCATTTTTATCAGAGGCCTTGGTGTGTTCTGTTTATGTTCTGTGTTTGTGAGGTTTTTTTCTATTTAGTGTATATATAGAAAGCTTTTTGTTTGTGCATTTTTTTGTGGCAAACAGCATGCTAGCATGGAGGGGCACATTTACACAACTAGCTAAGGGTTCAAAGTTTTCTATTGGAGCATCCGATGCTTTACAAGGTGTTTGCCAAATTCAGAAGTACAAATTGAAAAACATTTTAGCCTGGCGAAGTCAATATCCCACTGTTATATTGTGAGACATAAACAATACAAGTTAAAAAGTGCACAAAATAACATCAGTCACCTGATCTTAACCCAACTGAGCATGCATTTCACTTGTTGAAGACTAAACTTCGTACAGAAAGGCCCACAAACAAACATCAACTGAAAGCCGCTGCAGTAAAGGCCTGGCAGAGCATTAAAAAGGAGGAAACCCAGCATCTGGAGATGTCCATGAGTTCAAGACTTCAGGCTGTCATTGCCAGCAAAGGGTTTCAACCAAGTATTAGAAATAAACATTTTATTTCCAGTTATTTAATTTGTCCAATTACTTTTGAGCCCCTGAAATGAAGGGATTGTGTTAAAAAAATGCTTTAGTTGCCTCACATTTATATGAAATCGTTTTGTTCACCCACTGAATTAAAGCTGAAAGTCAACTGCATCTGAGTTGTTTCATTTAAAATTCATTGTGGTAATGTACAGAACCAAAATTAGAAAAAAGTTGTCTCTGTCCAAATATTTATGGACCTAACTGTATATTGCTTCATATAAATGATCTCTGCATGACAAAATTATTAATTCATAATTCATTTTTCATAGTTGCTATATGGATGCAAATACATTGCTATTATATGCTATTACATTGCTGCTTTAATTTTATGCAAGGAAATTAAAACAATTGCATAGCTTTATGATTAGAAATTCTTGTTACCTTTGATGAATAAAAGCAAAAATATAAATAGGACTGACAATAAGGCAGTTGGTAGCTGGTTGTTTACTTATTTTTAGGACGGGCTGGCACACAGATGACTGAATACTGGATTCAGTCCTAGGCTACTCTTTCTATGAGGCAACTAATCACTGCTCCACATTCTGGACCTACTTAAAAACATTACTTTGGAATTAATTTCATTAGCATAAAAGCCTATGTTTTCACATTTCCAGGGCATTACATATAATTTCTTTACTTTTTTGTTTTGTATGGCTTTATTGGTCATCTTTATCAATGGTTCCAGTCATTTTGAGGCCAATGTAAATTTTGGAATATGTTCAAGTTAAAGTTCATTTCTTTTAATGCTTGTTTTGTCAACTTTTGTAGCAAGCAGAAGTTCCTGAAGACAGTGATGATGAGGATGCAGATGAAGTTTATGGATTCATCAGTCTTTTAAATCTTACAGAAAGAAAAGTGAGTCAACAAAAGTTAACGTTTTCACTTTCATTTTTGTATAATGTTGATTAGTGTCAAACACAAAGACCAGAAAAGCCGTTGGATACCATCCCACCTATACCCTCCTTCAACTTGCATGTAATAACCAACATCCATCTGAATATATCCTGAATTATCACAACACAGTGATAATTTACCAGTTCAGGCAGTTTACACTTTGAATGTCCGAGTAGGAGGTAATAATCAGGTAAAAGTACTTCAGGTGCAAAAACAGTGCTCTCGGGGTTGAGTACAGAGGATAAAAGATACCAAAGTACAATCCAGAAAAATAAAATTCTGTGAATTTTGAAAATATATCCATGATGGTTCAGATAAGGGAAACATGGAACATTAGGAACATATTATTCTTTTATGAAAGTAAAATATAGACTTTTAATAAATTAAATTGGATTAGATAAACTCTTACTCCCATGGGGAAATCCAGAAATTACGAGTGAATGTACTGTAGCCACAGGAAAGTATCTTCCAACAGATATAGAAGTGACACATGAGAAAACCCAAAAACACTGAAATAAAGGTCATCATCATCACATTTGCTTACTTACCTGTTTAAGTATTGCTCTAGAAATGTTTTAGGCATATGCCTTAACTAGCTGTATAAAAGAAAAAAATATTCAACGTACTATGTAGGGACTGAAAAAAGTACAATACAATTATAATCATGATATAGTGGTTTTGATCTGATAATATCAAGTTGCAGTTTATTAGACACTTTTTCTTTGACTGATGTTAAGGTTGAAATACTGTCAAAACAGGCAAACGTATTCCAAATATTGCCTAGTAGTGCTAGGAATACTCAGATAGGTCATATAACACACATCAGTGTACTGTTTTCTACCGGTTTCTTTTGATTATGAGTTCTTAAAATTGTAGTAGGGTGGTTTGCCACTAATTGAAATTAACATGCTTAATATTTGAAATAATATTGCTGGAATATATATACAGATTTGTGGGCTACATGTCTATTCCTACATGTGCTAATTGTCTTTACAGCATTCATGTATCACAATAGATAATTTATTAAACTTTTGGACATAAGCAAAATGTGTTAAAATATTTTGTTTTAAAAGAAGATAAAAGATAAATTTTTTAAAAAATCTTTAATTTTATTTTTGTTTGTGGTTTGTGTTGTAGCTCAGGACACACTGTGACATGAGACTGGAGCACAAACAAAATGCACATGGCCCTCATGAACAGTTCTGCTGAATGTGCCAAGTGATTTAAACTTGGGTTCTTCTACACAAAGTTCTTATAATTCTATGTGTGTGACATAGAATTATATTAGAAATTCATAGTTCCGTTAATTATCTTGGTTTGTGTACAAGGAAAACTTGGTACAAGTAACCTAAGTGCTCCTGTTAGCTGGAGTTTGTGCCACATTTCTTAATTGTCACGTGAGAATCTGTGCCAATTGCATGTTTAATATTACGCTCTTTCTTAACACGGCAAAATCCAAAATAAACCCAAACCCTTTACTTGAATCTGAACATAAGAATTTGTATTGGAATCTCTGCAGTAGTCCTAGTGGTAGTTAATGCGAAATGTATTGGGAAATATAGAAACAAGGTACTGTATTTTCTTATGCAAATACTAGTAACATGCATTTTTTCTAAATTTAAATATAGGGTACAAAACTCCTGATAGTACTACTTTGTTGTATTGTAGTGCTGTGCTTTTTTTTTTTTTTTTTTTGCTATTTCTAATATCAAAATGACAATAAACAGTTCACAAAACAAGGGACTTAAAACACTGCTACTTCACAGTTCCTAAAGCCCAGGATTGAATACTGGCCTGGTCACAGTCTGCTTCATTGTGCATGTTCTCCCCCTTTTTTCCTTTGTGTTTTGTGGTTTTTACCTGACATCTTAAAGTAGTGCTTGGTGGGTTGATTAGGGACTACAGTTGACTCCATATAAGTGATAGTGGATGTTCTGCAGTGGAATGGTGCCTTATTGTGTTAATTTCTGCTTTGCCTCCAGTGCTTTTGGAAGTTTTTCACAAGCCTGAAGTAGAATAAGTGAGCTCAGAAAATGAATAGACGTTTATTTTTACTTGTGCTGATGAGTGTCTCTTATTTATTAAATACATCTGAACCCATATTAACTAGTGTTTGTCTAAGAGCAATTTTTCAAGCTGATAATTTACACCCGAATTTATCATAACCATTTCTAATCAAGACATCAGAGGATTTTAGATAAAACTTTAATTGTCCACTTGGGGAAATGTGGCTTTTTTAATAAGCTCTTTAAATAAATATATAAAAAGATGGATAAGTAAATATATACACATCATTCAGATACACTCCTATGTAAGAACATTTTATAAAAATGTGTTTCCAAGACACATCTTTGTAAAGGTTTTATAATGTAATGCTGAAAAGCAATATTTAGAAACAGTAAAGTCCACATGTCCATTTTAAAAATCGGCTGATCCAGTCTTGCTCAAGGGCAAGGCTGGAAACAACCCCAGATGGGGCACCAGTTCTTAGCATTGCATACCCACACTCATTTGTATCAAGTCAGTTTGAAGCGTTTAATGTGTTTGGGATGAGTGGGGAACCCACAAGGAATTTATTAACAAATATGATTAATAACAAATGATTATTAACAAATCGTATTAACAATGTTAGTTGTTAATTAGAAAAAAACAAAAGCAAAGATTCCTGTCATTCCATTCATTTATAATGCAACTTCATTTTGCATATGGAAATTCAGAATCCACCTCAAGTAATACATTATGACGAAGTTTGCATTTCAGCAATAAAGGTAGACAGTGGCTCTAATGATATGGATAGGACATCTTTACTATTCTAGAGCATTAGGACAGATTTTTGGAGTGAAACACAGACTATAGTTCAGTAAGTAACTGGGGGACTATTTTAACCTTCATTTTGACAGCAGCTTAAATGCTATCTTGTCTACAAGTGTGTGGCTGTCAGGCTTGGTTTTGAACTAAAGAGCAAACTTTAATTTTGATCACCCAGTTTCATAAAGAACAATCAAAGACTACTGTTTTCAGATTATCTCCCATGTGTTTTTTTTCCCCTTGGTAGAACTTGTTAAATGGTTGACAATTTTAATTGACTTAAAGAAGCGTATAACTGTGTGTGCACATTTTTTGTTTGAAACTAAGAAGGTTTTTTCATCTTTCTATGTAGTTATGATTTGAATGTACTGACATACGCTAATAATAGTGATAATAGCTTTCATCTCAAGAGTAAGGGTGTTTATGGGCTGTAGGCAGTGCTAATTATGACATTTACTCAAGCAGTTCAAGCCTTGAACCTGAGTTGGGTATGGCAGTGGCCAGTGTTTTAAAGCAGTCTTCATCACTGTAGCTAGCGTAAATTTTTACAATCCAAAAAAATCAATGCCAACTTTAACACGGTAACTTCCATTACCATACTTGTACCAACATTATATACAAATCTGCATTATGGAGGGGCTTCACCATGCCTGTGAAACTGAAGATGAGTATCTATGATAATGTACAACAATTCAATACTCTTTTTGTTAACCTTTTCAAGAAAATAATGCAACCCTTGAGCAGCTTACTTACCTCAGCCAATTGGTTAAACCAATTTACTGACTCTAGAAATGAGAACAAAATAAGCATTAATGGTATTTATTTTATAGAATTTATAAACCTGTAATTGCAGACTTAGCCATAGGCAAATCCAGCAGCCATGTGGCCCTTCACAGATAAGTTTGGATAACTGCTGATTTAATGGATGGCATCTTCCATATATTTTAATTTTGCTTGCAGTAGTGGTGGAGTCGAGGAATGCTTACTGCTGTTTAGCAGAGATGGAAGCATATGACATAAAAAAATAAATATTTTCACAAAGTGAAATGAACAAATTAAATATTCATATAAAACCAAGTACAAAACAGCTACCCTTTTATATGACTACATCTGCTTTTGAGATTAAAATGATCATGAATGTAATATAATACAAAAAAATGTTTAGCATAGAAATTGCATAAAGTTTTTTGATATGTAACATCCGTTTGTCATCCTTTTAGGGTACCCAGTGTGTTGAACAGATAAAGGAAGCCATGTTAAGTCAATGTGAGAAGAACTGTAAGGAAAACGTTTATGAGCAGCTGAATAGAATTTTGAGTGACACCTCCAAGCCTGTGGGCCTTGTATTGAGCGAGAGGTTCATAAATGTCCCACCACAGATTGCTTTACCTATGCATAAGCAACTTCAGTAAGTACTTGTTACTATGATTGTGGTTTTAAGAAGTGGTCATTAAAAGCTTTAGGAAAAATCCAAAGAATTTTAAACTAATAAGAAAAAATCTGCCATAACAATTAAACACAGTTCAATATACCGTAGCCTTTGACAGTAACTACTATAGACGCAGACAACCTTGTGTGATGCAAATTCTCCTTGATAACTAAGAGCGTCTCTGCTTTCTTTCAACTCAGCCTATTTCATTTTTCATTTATTAATAAATGACAGGCAGAAATAAATATTCTTTTACCATCTGTGTTGGTACAAAGTGCTGACTGGTACTGACTCACCAACTTTATCAGTGCATGGTGACAACTTTGATTAGTTCCCTAGTAAACAAGGGGCTTCTCAAGTCTAGGAATGGTGGACTCGTTTAGGTACCCAACAACTCCCTGTGTGGACACACTTGCCTTCTGTGATGTGAGACTGTTTTGATGAACAATGTCATTGAACATGTCAGACAAATAAGTTGCATTTAAAAATGAAAATCTAGCAGTCAAACAATCACGTACTACATGCAGGTATTTCTTTGATACACACATAATATGTGGAAGGAAAGCAGACAGAATCTGTTCAATCCTACAACAGCAGTTCAAGAAATTGTCATCTTATTAAATACCTGACATGCAACATCAGCGGTTACAGTAGATCCTGTTGGACAGTTTGAGAACTATTACTTGCAATGGAAGGACATATTATTGTCAAATAAAATTTACATTCATTGGGCTAGTAAAGCTTAGATGTAGTTTTGTGTTTCATAAAGCCCAAACAAATAATAGTAGTCTCATCTTAACAGAAGAATTAAGGTAACTCCTGAAAGCTTTACTTCTGCTTATTTCAGAGTTTTTTGTTTTTTTTTGACAGCTATCTGAAAAATATTTTTTGATATAACCTGTGCAGTCCTCGAATGCATTTTTCAGTTTCCTTGTTTAAAAGTTGAAGTTAAATACAGGCTTTCCCCTTCTATAACCCCCTTAATATCAAACCCAAATGCCTATCACGTATTTAACATGTAGTGTTGTGTAAATGCAATATTATGCATTCAGTCTTTAATAAGTACAATTGCGTATTTTTTAAATGTTCAATATTCTTTTCGTTTGTAATGTAACTACACTTTATTGCATATTTTGGAAATGTTATCTTTCATTAAGCTCTTGCTTGTAACTACTAGAAAATGTCATTTTTGTAGTTTGTTTACAAGTGTCAGTAGTCGTAATACAAATGTCAGACATTATATTTGTACTGTTATTTTTTCCAACACAGAGAAGAAATCGCAGAGGCCCAGCGAACCAATAAGCCTAGTGGCAAATGTCACTATTATCTTTTAATTAGCAGAACGTTTAAAGAAGCTAAACAAGTCAAAGAGTCAAGGTCAGGTGGAACACAAGCAAAAGAACAACTGATGTTTGCTAATGCAGAAGAAGAATTTTTTCATGAGGTAACAATGTTTTGCAATTTTGTGCATAAATGGCATTTGTAAACAAGGATTATAGTTTTGATTGTATCTGAATTTAGTTCTTTTTTCACAACATAATGATACTTTTTCGATATCAGAATGAAGTTAAATCAATCCTTTAATTGCACCTTCCCCATTGTTTATAGGCAATTAAAATTATTTCTGCTTACATTTTAATTCATCCTTTTAGGTACTACCTATTAAAAATGATTAAATTGTTTTGCAGGTTGCTGCCCTTACATTTAACTATTCAGTCCAAGAAGAAAGCGATTCTTTCCTTGGTGGTCGCTGGTCTTTTGATGATGCTCCAATGAAGCCTTTTCGTACAGTCATATTAATCCCAGCAGACAAAATTCCACAAATTATGGACAAATTAAAAGAGTACTTATCAATATAAGCCAGCTGTCCAAATTCAAAATAAATTAGGTAATTCTGTCACTTGTAATCACTCAAAGATGCTTTGTGGATACATCTGGACGAAAATAAACAGTAAATTACATAATTTAGAAGTCTGAATGTTTGGCACGAAACCCGTTTTAATTTTATTAATATATTTCACCCAAAAATTTTACACTTGGGTAAATTGTGCTTTTTGAATCCATAATTGTGTACCATCAAAATCAAACGTGCTGTACATAAGATACGTTATAAAACAATTCTTAAATAAAAACACTTCCAAAATGCATATGTACATCTTCAATGATTAACAATAAAAAAAAGCCCTGTCTGTTTTTATTTTTTTTGCTCCAGAACCATGACTATTTGCATATAAAATTATGCTACAGTTCCAGATTATATTGCCTTGCATGGTCCGTTATTGAATAGTGCATCGGTCAGATGGCTGATTTTCTTGTTCATCTTCAGCTGTATTAATGCCAAGGGCTGTAGTATTTTGGACATCTCTTTCACAGTGAAGTTCATCAAGGATCTTCTGTAGTAGTTCCTTACTTTCGCTAGTGGGAAGATTACAGAAGAAGTACTGTGGAGCGATCTGAACAAACCTAGGCGGGAAATATAAATAGGCATGTTTAAACTTTTATGAAATGGTGCTTGATTCAACAGTTACAAATAACTCAAATTAAATGCTTTTGTATTTAGTAATTACAATTTCCAAACTACTCCGCCTCCACAGTTAATTTGGAAGACATTACTTATATGGATAGCCATTCATGACTATTTTAAATTATTGGGTTTTTCTTAGGAGAGTGTAACAAAACAAACAAAAAAAATTGGGTAATGCTTAAAATTTACAGAAGAATTATTGATATTTCTAGCCCAGCCATAGTGTACAGTTTGATCAAAGAGAGGTGGGCATGTGAGGGATTTTATTCAGAGTTCATGTACCAGACCAACATATCAAAATATACTTTTGCTATTCCGCCCCCACCCCCCCCACCCCCCCCCCCCCCCCCCCCCCCCCCCCCGACTCCTTAAGCTGTATGGGCTGAAGTAAGTTCTTAGAAAGTGTAAGCAAATATATTTTAATAATTTCCCTAATATTTCTGAACTGCTGAAGTTATTTTGACCTGTAGTCAGTGGTGAGGGAAACTGATTCGATATGTGATGGGTTTGAAAGCTGGCTACCTTCTTTCTCTGTTTTAGCTCACTGAAGTTTTTTGGTAATATTGATAGTGTTGGATCAGTAGTATAATTTTGACTAAGGGATGGATACCAGCTTTTCTAGACTATACTGGTGCCAAAATGATTCAGAAGCAAATAATGGGTAAGTCCAAACCCCCCAGTTTTACTTGAGCCCTCCTGGTGCACCACACAACTTTATACCACTTCCCACTAGAGAGTCGTGATGTCCCGATTGCATCAAACCAATGGGATCACCTTGGGGGCAATGTGCCCTGTGAAATTCTGCATGTAGTTTTGTTTCATGATGTCTATGAAAGAAATGTTTTTCCATAACTGTAATAATGTGTATTGAGAGAGGGGTGGGGTTTGGGATTGAAAGGAAAGCTTACATTTACTTCTGCTACTGAAAATCCCAAATGCAGGTACCATGCGGTTTTAAAATTTTATTTCTTCGGTATTTTTCCAAAACTGGTATACCATGCAATTTTAATTGTGAATGTCATTTTCAAAAAATTAAATTAAGACCTACACTATGTTTATACAGTGATCCCTCGCTATATCGCGCTTCGCCTTTCGCGGCTTCACTCTATCGCGGATTTTATATGTAAGCATATTTAAATATATATCGCGGATTTTTTGCTGGTTCACGGATTTCTGAGGACAATGGGTCTTTTAATTTCTGGTACATGCTTCCTCAGTTGGTTTGCCCAGTTGATTTCATACAAGGGACGCTATTGGCAGATGGCTGAGAAGCTACCCAACTTACTTTTCTCTTTCTCGCGCTTTCTCTGATCCTGACGTAGGGGGTGTGAGCAGGGGGGCTGTTCGCACACCTAGACGATACGGACGTTTGTCTAAAAATGCTGAAAGATTATCTTCACGTTGCTACCTTCTGTGCAGCTGCTTAGTGAAGCGACATGCTGCACGGTGCTTCGCATACTTAAAAGCTCGAAGTGCACGTATTGATTTTTGCATGTGTGTTTTTCTCTGTCTCTCTCTCTCTGCTCCTGACGGAGGGGGTGTGAGCTGCCGCCTTCAACAGCTTTGTGCCACGGTGCTTCGCATCCTTAAAAGCTTAACAGCCCTATTGATTTGTTTGCTTTCTCTGTCTTTATGACAGTCTCTGCTCCTGATGCACACTCCTTTGAAGAGGAAGATATGTTTGCATTCTTTTAATTGTGAGAAAGAACTGTCATCTCTGTCTTGTCATGGAGCACAGTTTAAACTTTTGAAAAAGAGACAAATGTTTATTTGCAGTGTTTGAATAACGTTCCTGTCTCTCTACAACCTCCTGTGTTTCTGCGCAAATCTGTGACCCGAGCATGACAATATAAAAATAACCATATAAACATATGGTTTCTACTTCGCGGATTTTCTTATTTCGAGGCGGGGGAGGGATTACTGTACTCCAAATCATTAAGAAGGTGGACATTTTCTTTGGCACCAAGCCATCTTTCAAATAGATTTGGGGCCACATTCTCATAGCACAAATATCATTTGGGCTGAGTAGGACTTTGTTCTGCCATAACCCATTCTCTCGTGGAAAGAAAAATATTCTGATGACCTTTGTTTAATACAGTCAAAGTTAGTCATATTTGAGTAGAACTTTCCTTCACGATTATTACAAAAATGCATCAGTAGTTTATTCTACTGTGTGTCTCAAAGCTAGATGTAGAGCCATTGATAGTTGCCTTCAGGCTACTTACTTGAAAGAGCAGAAGAGAGCCAATGGGACTTCCAAGAGCAAAAACAGACAAAGCTTATGCTCTTTGAAGGTTGATTCTTTAAAAGCCTCAGCTACTTTTTCATTTGTTTCCAAACTGGACTGTTGTGAAGAATTGTTTTTTTTAACAGGTAGACTTCCTCCTAAGTCAGGTACTTTTTCAGAAACAGCTATTTAGTTACAAGTATTCCGTGCCTATCCTCAATAACAATGTATGACAACTGAACTAAGTTTACACCCTAGAAAACTCTGTGTTCTCCATCCATCTTCTTAACAGAGATCAGTCGTTCAATATAGACAATAGAAAACTATTATATGTGAGGTATACAAAGGCAGTGTATTCACCTCAAGGAAAATGTTAAAGCAACCATGAAAAAACTCGGGTGAGATTGGTTTTCAGCTACAGTATGTGCTCTCAAACTGTAATTATTGTTGCCACAAGTACTCAAAACACAAGCAACATCTGAAATGTGTTCTGTATATTAATTATACTAAAGGTTTAAGTATGCAAATGTATAATGATGTCAGTGTGTTTAATGCCATGTAATTTTTGATGTGAGTATTAAATGTCAATAGGTTTTAACACATCTGAAATCATTTAAGCTGTAAATACCATGCAGACAACATTATGCACAAGAACTATGAATAGCACCTTTCAGTTGTCAATATAATAATTACCAATAAACTTTAATTTTATTAGAGGAGTCCTGAACTTGTAAGGTGAGGAGTAAAAGCATAGATACAAACTAGCCAAGATAGATTTCACTCTTTCTTCTTATTTTACTAAATTGGTTCACTAAATGAAAATACATATGTAGAAAGGATTGTTAAAAAGGGTGAAAAAAAAAATGCTGAAATTGGTGAACTCCCAAGTATAATTTGTATAAT
This sequence comes from Erpetoichthys calabaricus, assembly GCF_900747795.2. Classification (NCBI taxonomy): domain Eukaryota; kingdom Metazoa; phylum Chordata; class Cladistia; order Polypteriformes; family Polypteridae; genus Erpetoichthys; species Erpetoichthys calabaricus. The sequence goes on from NC_041395.2 coordinate 236,668,539, forward strand.
TATATTATATACACACACACACATTTAAGAGCCTTTAAATATAACATACTGTCCTCTTTTAAGTCAGTGGGTAACTGATGTTTTATACTATTTGAAATTGGAAAAATTCAAATTCTCACTTAGAGGATCTGTGCAGAAATTTTTCAAAACCTGGCAGGATCTAATCAATAACATTCTAGAATAAGCTTTTAAAGCACAGAGGAAGTGGATTCTCTCCCCATTTCTTTTTCTTCTCCATTTATCTATATTCACTTATTAATTTATCTATGCACTTATTTTTACTAGGTTTAAGTTTTATTCTGCTGCCCATGCTCTCTTTCTCAGGGTGGGGGTTGATTTGTTTTCAATCCTATTCTTGTAAAATTGATCTATTTGTATGGAATGTTGTGTGATTTCGATAAAATTAAAAAAAATATATATTGTACCGTATCTGCTGGGTAGTCACTGGAGAGAAAAGTCAAAGTGGGGGTGCACCAGTACCATTTTTCATAACCGACCTGAATGGAGTACTTTGATTAAAAAGAAGATAATGATGCTACATTTTCCACAACAAATAGAAGAACAAGACCAAGCAAGTGAAATTTGTTTTTTTTTATTTTTATTTAAGAGAAAAAATGTATTGAATGGTATTTATTAAAATTAATAATTTTTTAATATATTTAGCTCTTTAATATATTAAACCCTTAAACAGGTTTTTTTTTTTATATAAAAATGCAGCCTAATTGTATAATTGCTGGCAACTGAAATAGTTATCTAGCTTAACTAAGCTTTCAAACGTTAGATGCAGAATCTTAAAGAAAAGAAAGCAACGTTTCAGTTTTATCACAGCTCTGTCCGTTTCTCCTTCCATCTACAACTCCTGGAGCTGCACCAGAAAGCCCTCCATTGTCCACATAGTGCCGACAGTAGACTTGGCACTAATGTAGCCAAAGAAGAGAGAAATCGGCTCACCCAGTGCTGGAGAACCTGGTCTGATCTCTGCATATTTGCTTCAGATCGGAATGCATGTACTTGTCATGTGCATATTACAATGAAATCCCCACTTGCATGTCTCCTCAGAATAAAGGCATTATAACAACACCAGCAACAGACATATTAAAAGGCATATTAATAAATTCATATAAATGTTTGTACTCTGTGCTGCTTTTTTTTTTAATATATTTTTTGCTTGTGTTGCATCTGTAAAGCATGACATGAGATTCCATAACCCTTCTCTGTGCACAAAGTGACTTGGAGAGAAAATGCTCTGACTATTTATCAGCTCGCCCTACTGCCAGAAATTGCTAGCGTCACCCAGACAAAATGGTGTACTCGAGTGTACTTGAACAGGCACTTATATAAAAATTAAGACATGAACAGCCTTTACCTGCTTCACAAATGAAACTGAATATATGTAGGGTTGAATTGAAGTATTTCCTCACCATTATAATATTACTACTACTAATGATAAAACAAAGCTTTATAAAGCCTAAATCTAGAAGTGACAGGTCTTCTGCTGTTTAAATTGCTAGTGTTACAAAATTAGCAATTCTCAATTTCTTTTTTCAATTTCAAGTTTTCTTTTTTAATTTAAAAAACTATTCAAACAGAAGGTGCAGCTTTAGTGTGCATTTGAAGTGTATCTGGAGCTACAGTGTACCTGACATGCAAACGAAGGAGACTTTAAGGCAATGCCTGCAAAGTACATACAAGACTATGTGGCTGACGTGCAGAATTTGGGGCAGCAGCAAATCAGTGCATTTATATGTAAAATAAAAGAACCATCACACATTAAAAGTGATGTCCATAATGGGAATTGTTATAGTGGCATAAAAGTGATGTCCACAATGGGAATTGTTATAGTGGCATTGTACGATTAGGAAAATTGTCCTCAGTTTTATATCGAATGCTTTTTAAATTGTGGTATTAGCTCAAGTAGGCAGTGGTTGCTTCAAATTTGCTTGTGGCATCTCTAGTTGAAGTAACCATGCCTGGACACAAAGATCAAATGCAAAGGGAAATCTATTCGTATGCATGCACAAAAGTATTGAACAAGGATTAGCTTGCACAGCTGGTGTCCTTAATTTAAAATGAAAGACAACTATTTTCAGTTTTCCACTACTACATACTACTGTTCACGCCTCTGGTAGAATGTGCCAGTCATGCACTAATTTACTTTCAGCCACCTCAGTTTCACATTTTATGCCTGTTTACATTTTGTGACACTTGCTCTTCAAGTCTAGTTCTCATTACAAGCAATAAGATGACGGTGATACAGAGTATGAGTATCTACAGGCTGGTATTAGACTGACAAGAGTACCAACAACAAAAGAGTGGTTGAAGCTAGGTGGGGCAATAAATAAAACTAAATGCTTGCTTGCCAAACAGTTCACATGACAGCAGACTTGTTTTGCTTTTGTGTGGTTTATTTTCATCTGGACTCCACTTCTCCTGTTTCATACCTGCACAAAATAACCCTGGTGGCTGCTCAAATCCCAATTGTTTATGACATTCTTTTGTAACTCTGCACTCTCAAAAATATCTCTTTGTATCTTTGTCATTCTCTTTTTCTTCTTTTTGATAACGTCTGTCAATGGCAATATTTTAATCAACAGCAAATATTTGAAGTTCTCCACACCTGAGGACCAACTTCTCAAAAATGGACGGTATGTATTTACATTTTACTTTTTCACAAAAGTATAATTTGCTTAATAAAAGATGATCGTGTGATGATGCGGGTTAGCTAGACGCTCTCATCCGACTACTGGGAGCTCTTGAACCTGACACCGTCGGTAATGTCACCGAGATGAGCTGACAAATGAGGACAATTCTCTAATGAAGCCAGGGGATAGTGCCAATGTGCTTTTATTACACAATAAAAATCAAAACAGTGTCCAAACTGCAGGACATCAGTTTCAATAAATAATCCAGAAAAACAGTGCAAAGTGGGGATAAAAACAATAAATAAATCCTTTAAAACCCATGGTTAAAAATGCAGTCTCACTCTTCACGATCTTCGCACACCTTCTTCTCTCATTCTCCCCGGCTCACCCATAACTCGCGTAGCCAGCAGAGACCCAACAGCAACAAACTCCATCTTGGCTGCCTTAAGGACATCACTGCCAGACCGTCCCAGGTCTGCTCTCCTCCCTTCTTTCGTGCTCACGTAGTCGCTCCTCAGATCCCTCGGGAGGACACCTGCCTTGCTCACCCCACTCACCCAAACATTCAGTGGGGTGGACTAGCCCCTAGGGCGCCACAGCCAAACGCTGCTTAGCAGGGCCCCAACTCGTTCTGCTCCACCTTCCAGGTGGCCAGATCCTCCTGCCATGACTGCTCTTTCCTGTCCTTTAACCTCCTTTATCTTCCTGTTTTCCTCGATCTATCTATCCCGGTTTCTCGATCCATCCCCCTTTCCTTTTTGCCGGCCTGTATATATCCACACACACCTCTGTGGGCGCAGCGCCTTAATCACACGCCGCAGGAAGCCAATGAAGCAATTGCGAATGATCGCACCCACACGTTGGAGCGAGTTGCACCTGCACTACTACACTTAACTCCCCGCGGCCATGCAATCACACCCACGGCTTTACGGATTTAAAACCTGGACCCTTTTCTTTTGAAGCTGCAGACCCGGTATACCACAGATAGCACGTTCTTTCTGTGACATGTGGAATAGATTATATATGCAACTGAACAGACGTTTCCCTTTTTGTTTATAGTAATATTGTTTTAACACTTGTCTTTAATGCAGATTTTTGAAATGAACAAAGCTTGAGATATATGGAAACAATGTCATATCTAGCTCAGATGTTGGACAGTGAATTTGTCTCATTATTCATTTTATTTGTATTTTGTTTCATTTGACACAATGTCAAGAAGTTACTATAATCTTCCCAGATTTTACAGCAGTCTAGAGCCCTGTATGGTTTATAACAACAGTAAAAATAGTATGATGTCCAAATATTTTTGGTTTGTCCATCTTGTAACGTTATAATTTCTCTTTATGTGTAAGCACATGCAGCTTTTCTTACAGTTCAGATCCTTCAAATTGTTCTAGAAACTGCTGGATGGATCTACAATAATTGATCTCTTCCATACCATTTCTCTGCAAAATGAACAAGGAGGAAAAATTCACATCATTTTCCTTTTTAAGCTTACTCATTCCAATTCAGGGGCATGGAGGAATGAAGCACATCCCAACAGCATTCAACATAAAGCAGGAAATAACCTTGAATGGTATGCCATCCCACTTCATGGCCCAATTAAATACACCCTAACTAATAACAATTTAGAATGAACTGTCAACCCAGATCTGCCCATTGTTGGGAGGTTGGAGGTTGAAATCTGAAGCAGGCACATGAAAATAAGGGAGCAAGATGTGGAGTGAATATTCAAACTTCACCACAGACAGTGAGCTAACCAGGACTCTAGCCCATCCAGCTGGAGCTGTGAGGCAGAGGTGTTAACCTGAAAACATTTGGTGAACACACTTCAGCATTTCACCCACTGACTGAGGGAAAGTTACAGGTAACACTTTTTAGTCGTATATAGTTGGTTTAAGTTGCAATTTTCCTCGGGGAAAATCCCCCAAAGTTTTGAATCAAGTTATATTTTTAATATCCCATCTAATACACAGCATTCCAGCAATTTCTTTTGGAACTACTTGTTTCCCATTACTGACTGTATGCAAAAACAAATCTTTAAACACGTTATAGAAGTTATTTTAGCAGATATAGAGATATCTATCTATCCTGGCCTAAAATTATATACCTTTTTAACTACAGTAAAGAGAAAGTGTCTGTTTACAGGCTATTTGTTAAAAGTAAGGGACTGTACTTGGAATGAGCTGGTTGGGTTAAACTTGTATGACACAGAAAGAAAACAGACTTTATTCCTTGAATTGACTAGGAAAAACTACTACAAGATGTGTAAAGAAGTAAAAGTTGCCTGTAAAAGCCATTCAACTCATGAAGGTGTCAAGTCACTTTAGAATCGGCCATAAACAATGGCAGGCAAATTACAAATGGGCCCCTTTCAAGAACATTTATAGCTTAGCTACACTGATGCCATTAGTTAGTTTTATCATTTACTAGGGGGTTGCCCTCTGCTCGCTTCGCTCACCAACCCCCCCTAGCGCAAGCCACTTCGCATCTCTGCCGCTCATGTTTTGAAGAGGGGGGCTGAACGCACCCCAAGTTGATGCAGTTGCTCCTCCAAAACCCCCTCTTAAACGGTGATACAGTGGGAAACAAATAGTTTTTTTACCTCCTCTTTGCTCAATCAGTTGCTGGCTTGCTTGCTGCGGTTGTGCCGTGCGATCTGCATCTTGTGTGGCGCTTCGAACATTTAAAAGCCTGTACAGCAGCTGTCCTACTCTTTGTCTTTTATTTCTGGTCCCGGGCATGGTTAAATCTCTTGGCACAAACTCGTCTCGCAGGATGTGAGTTCTTGATATTTTTTAGTTTATAATATAAAAACGGAGTAAGAATCTGAAAATCTTAACATCACATTAAAGTTCGATAAATTCTGAAAAGAATGACACCAAACATATATACACAGTGGGGCAAAAAAGTATTTAGTCAGCCACCAATTGTGCAAGTTCTCCCACTTAAAAAGATGAGAGAGGCCTGTAATTTTCATCATAGGTATACCTCAACTATGAGAGACAAAACGAGAAAAAAAATCCAGAAAATCACATTGTCTGATTTTTGAAGAATTTATTTGCAAATTATGGTGGAAAAAAAGTATTTGGTCAATAACAAAAGTTCATCTCAATACTTTGTTATATACCCTTTGTTGGCAATGACAGAGGTCAAACGTTTTCTGTAAGTCTTCACAAGGTTTTCACACATTGTTGCTGGTATTTGGGCCCATTCCTCCATGCAGATCTCTAGAGCAGTGATGTTTTGGGGCTGTCGCTGGGCAACACGGACTTTCAACTCCCTCCAAAGATTTTCTATGGGGTTGAGATCTGGAGGCTGGCGAGGCCACTCCAGGACCTTGAAATGCTTCTTACGAAGCATCGTTACCCGGGCAGTGTGTTTGGGATCATTGTCACGTTGAAAGACCCAGCCACATTTCATCTTCAATGCCCTTGCTGATGGAAGGAGGTTTTCACTCAAAATCTGACGATACATGGCCCCATTCATTCTTTCCTTTACACGGATCAGTCGTCCTGGTCCCTTTGCAGAAGAACAGCCCCAAAGCATGATGTTTCCACCCCCATGCTTTACAGTAGGTATGGTGTTCATTGGATGCAACTCGGCATTCTTTCTCCTCCAAACACGACGAGTAGAATTTTTTTCATCTGACCATATGACATTCTCCCAGTCCTCTTCTGGATCATCCAAATGCTCTCTAGCAAACTTCAGACAGGCCTGCACATGTACTGGCTTAATTGCAGTCGTATTTAATTTTCAACGTCACGCTACATTAGTCGTAATTAATTATTAAAAAAACGCCAATAATTACAGCAGTTATTTTTTTCAAGCACGTAGGAATAACACAGGCCATTTTTCTCGACCAGGCGACTGCAAATCGGTCAGAAACTTGCAGGGCCACCAGCGGTGGCCTGACGACCTATAGCGCACTTTTTACTAAGGCCAGTGTTATGAAACCAGTTATATTTCATTATGGAACATATAAAAATCTTGATGGGTGTAGAAATACTAGCAGTACCTTATTTTATTAAGAGAGTGATATTTTGGAAAACTAAACAATACTTTACTAATGTATTTTTGTAAGACTTAGCATGAAATCATTTGATTTACATTTAGTTAATACTATTGTGTGGTGTAAATAGAATAGCAGATCAATTTTGGTGGGGCCCACGAGAGTAATAGCCCCTTTAATATTTGTATCTTGTAGACTTCTACTTTCTTAAAGTGCCATTTGGGAAGCAGTGACTACAAATTACCAAGCACAGAGTTTGATGTCCCTTTTTATTGGTAACATGTCCAAGTAAATTCTGTTTACCTGATATTGAACCACAATGGCTGCATTCTTGGCTAAACAAGTCACATTAGCCATCTCTCACTTATTCTAAACATACTCATCTATCTGCATAGCTGGTATCCAAAGGAAGAGGTTATTAGACTGTAAAATGTATGCATTTGTTCATTCAAAGTACAAACATTTATGCCATGGCCTCACACCAAAAGGCTTCTAGCCCTGTTACTGATAACATGGGATATTTTATAAATGGGGAAGACAGTGTAGAGTTGCATGTTTTTCTGATCACACCCAATATTTTACTTACTTTTAATTTTACTGACTTTTTTCTGGCAATCGTCAAAAACAAAATCTGGAGAATTGAAAACTGTTTTAACATCCATCCATTACCTGAACACCACTGATGTTATATAGGTTTGAGCTTGATGCGAGCATTTTATTTTCTTTTTAATATGTTACTTATAAAACAGCAATCAATACTTCAAGAAGTAAGCATCCATGTGGTAAAGCCTAGCATAATTTTCCTGTTCAGGTGCAGGACAGAGCTAGAAAGTCATCTCATGCATGATATTTTGCCATGTCATTTAGGCACCAAACTGCACATCCATTTCACACTCAAAACATTACTTTGAATCAATATGCAATAAATGTTTTCTATTGAGTTTCTTTTTTCTGTCCAAAGCAAAAAGGCGTAATAGTATTTTGTAAGAGACTGTTAATATTATGAATCTTGTCTAGACATTTACTTACATCTCAGGAGAGATTTCTGAAACGGTTCTGATGCAGTTGTTTTCTGAGAGGGTATACTCATGAAACAAAACCCATTCTGGGTGTCCAAGCCTCTCTGCACAGGAGCCATAGCCAGAGGAAGGGTGTAGCTGAGCTATGTGTTTGTGGGTCAGCATAAAGTAGTTACCTGATCCGTCTACATCCCGGGCAATCTTTAAAAAGAAGGAAAACAAATAATTAGGAAATCAAACAAAACACACAAAAACCCACTCTTTTAACATGACCTACAAAGGTTATTATTCTGTCATGTGAAAAAAGTTTATAATGGAGCAACTGCACCTTTTACAAGAATACAGGAAAGCTGCGCTCTGTGAAAGTCTCCTCTTGTAGGTCATAACACATCATGTTACCATGTTTTAGGCTTGAAACTAAAAATCAAAAAAAAACCACAGAAAGCTCTGCTTTTGTTTTGCCATTATATTCAATAACACTTTTCAAAACAGAAGCTTGTATATTTTATCCCCTTGAATTCCCTTAGGGAGGTGTCATTCATTCAGTTTGTGCAGTTCCAAGAAACACATTGTTATACATTTAAAAACCTGATTTACAGCCCATCCTTGATATAGAGCTACATCTTCATCTTTTTAAATCTCTCTTAAAATTTGTATTTCATTTATTTAACGTGTACCTTGATGCATTGAGTAGCAGATCCAGTGGCATTCTGGAGTCATATTCTGTGCTCAGTTATCTGTGTGAAATTTGCACCATCTCCCTATGCCCTGTCTAGGTTTTCCTTCTACTGTACATTCCCTTAGACATGCTGGTTGGTTTAGCTGGTCATTACAAACTGGCCACTGAGTGAGTAGGCCCTGTAATGAAACATTCGGACCTACAGTGGTTCATGGGCTTCTTACGAAACACAGCATGCCAGGTTAACTCTGCTGAGGTTGTTGCCACCTTTTCTGTGCCATAATAGTAAGTATGATTTGTCTTTTGTGCACGGAGTGCATATGCTGTCAATTAAGAACATAAAATGTGTTTTTTTCTGACAAAAGTGGTGGAATTAGTAGCTTTTTGGCCAGACTTAAAATAAAATGTCTTGTATACATTACAAAGCATTACAAAAGATGTCAATACAAATAAGTTGGCAATCAATAAATATATAAACGTTACACAGCAAAGTAAAGCAGTGTGCAGTAGTCAGAATACATGCCCATTAGCATGTAGCTCTTTCATTAAATGTTTGGTTAAACCTCATAATTTTTTATAATATATTTGTTTGACAATGTTCAAAAAGAAAACATTTACATGCATATACATAATTGTGTTGTATGCTTTTCATTCCTCCATAACTTTGGATTTTGGAGGTTCTACTCAAAATTTCACTTAGTATGGCAGATACCTTCATGATGCATCCCAGTTCAAAGTTCATGCCAGTCTGAAAAACACTGTGGTATGCTAGTTACTCAGCACCATATTTTGATAGGTAAAAATTAAGTTTAATGTAACTGAAGACATGAACCTTTTATTTTAATTGTTCATTTACTAACTAGCAGTGCTACCTTTCTAAGACAGGTTGAAATCTAAGTAATCAATGTAGACTAGCAATGCTGATGTCCCTGTTATATGCCATTAGGTATGGGATTCATAAAAGCCGCATTAATGTTTGTTATGCTCCATCTACTGGAATGACGAATGCAATGCACTTTATTACCAAAAATGTTTGTGATTCACCATCTTTTGGAATGACAAGAGATACAGCAACTGGACTGGACACAAACACACTTGTCCTTTTATTAAGGTGGATATGAATCACAGTTCCAGAATTCTGGGTCATTGGATCAGAAATTAGCTCTTCCCATAGCCTAAGACATATCTTCCTCTCTCACCCTAAAGACAAGCATGTCAGATTAATTAACAACTCTCAACTGTTCTAAAGTGAGTGAGTGTGCTACTGTACACTGTCATGGACTAGAGATGCTAGAATAGGCACCGACTCCCCACAACTTTGAACTGGATAAGTTGGTTTGTCTGTGGCTGTGTTTTTGAGAGGATATATGGATTTTAAGTCCTTGAAATAAATGCTCCATTTTAAAAAAAAAAAAAAAAAAAGCAATTAAACAGGTATCTATTATACAATCACAATGTATATCTAATAAACAAACCAGTCTGGGCGAGTGTGTAGTAAAAACGGGTCAATAACCTAGCTGTGGTGGTAAAAAGTTTTTTTTGCAGACTTCACACTAATTTATCATCTTTTTCTTTCATGTCAAATTCAAATACTACTCCATTCATGACATCCTTACCTGCATGAAGTATCCAGACAGAAGTGCTCTCTTTATGTTTAAAGTGTTACCCTTTGTGCCAAAAGATGGTTCTGAGATGGGAAGTTCAATTCGTCTTAAAATGTCTGTTAACTCAGACCTGATGGCATCAGCGGTTTGAAGTGCAAAGCAGCAAAGAAAGGCATCCGCACACCATTTCTCTGGATTAGTATCTGAAGAGAAAACAAAAAAGTATTTGTGTGTCAGGGTAATGTTGCTATTTTTAAACTCGAGTACCTTGAAATAAGCATATTTCAAAGTGGTGCATATGAAATGACATAGCATCATAGCATCATTTATCATAGCATAAATTACAAGTGCAAATGCATGTACCCAAGTCATAAAAAAGAAACTTTATATTTGAATTTTATATACATAAAGTTGTGCTTGAAAGTTTGTGAACCCTTTAGAATTTTCTATATTTCTGCATAAATATGACCTAAAACATCATCAGATTTTCACTCAAGTCCTAAAAGTAGATAAAGAGAAACCAGTTAAACAAATGAGACAAAAATATTATACTTGGTCATTTATTTATTAAGGAAAATGGTAGAATATTACATATTTGTGAGTGGCAAAAGTATGTGAACCTTTGCTTTCAGTATCTGGTGTGACCCCCCTTTGCAGCAATAACTGCAACTAAACGTTTCCGGTAACTGCTGATCAGTCCTGCACACCGGCTTGGAGGAATTTTAGCCCATTCCTCCGTACTGAACAGCTTCAACTCTGGGGTGTTGGTGGGTTTCCTCACATTAACTGCTTGGTTCAGGTCCTTCCACAACATTTTAATTGGATTAAGGTCAGGACTTTGACTTGACCATTCCAAAACATTAACTTTATTCTTCTTTAACCATTCTTTAGTAGAACGACTTGTTAGTAAGACAATGTTAGGGTCATTGTCTTGCTGCATGACTCACCTTCTCTTGAGATTCAGTTCATGGACAGATGTCCTGACATTTTCCTTTAGAATTCTCTGATATATAATTCAGAATTCATTGTTCCATCAATGAAGGCAAGCCTTCCTGGCCCAGATGCAGCAAAACAGGCCCAAACCATGATACTACCACCACCACGTTTCACAGATGGGATAAGGTTCTTATGGTGGAATGCAGTGTTTTCCTTTCTCCAAACATAACGCTTTTCATTTAAACCAAAAAGTTCTATTTTGGTCTCATCCGTCCACAAAACATTCTTCCAATAGCCTTCTGGTTTGTCCACGTGATCTTTAGCAAACTGCAGACAAGCAGCAATGTTTTTTTTGGAGAGCAGTGGCTTTCTCCTTGCAACCCTGCCATGCACACCATTGTTGTTCAGTGTTCTCCTGATGGTGGACTCATGAATATGAACATTAGCCAATGTGAGAGAGGCCTTCAGTTGCTTAGAAGTTACCCTGGGGTCCTTTGTGACCTCGCCAACTATTACATGTCTTGCTCTTGGAGCGATCTTTGTTGGTCGGCCACTCCTGGGGAGGGTAGCAATGGTCTTGAATTTCCTCCATTTGTACACAATCTGTCTGACTGTGGATTGGTGGAGTCCAAACTCTTTAGAGATGGTTTTGGAACCTTTTCCAGCCTGATGAGCATCAACAACTCTTTTTCTGAGGTCCTCAGTAATCTCCTTTGTTTGTGCCATGATACACTTCCACAAACATGTGTTGTGAAGAGCGGACTTTAACAGATCCCTGTTCTTTAAATAACACAGGGTGCCCACTCACACCTGATTGTCATCCCATTGATTGAAAACACCTGACTCAAATTTCACCTTCAAACTAACTGCTAATCCTAGAGGTTCACATACTTTTGCCACTAACAAATATGTAATATTAGATCGTTTTCCTCAATAAATAAATGACCAAGTATAATATTTTTGTCTCATTTGTTTAACTGGTTTCTCTTTATCTACTTTTAGGACTTGAGTGAAAATCTGATGATGTTTTAGGTCATATTTATAAAGAAATATACAAAATTCTAAAGGGTTCACAAACTTTCAAGCACAACTATATATATATATATATTAGGGCTGGGCAATTAATCGAAAAGTAATCGAAATCGACATTCAGAACCTATAATCGATCAAATTTTTCCAGGTCGATTATTTCGATTACTTTCCCTTTAAAAACACTACCGCGTGTGGAGTCACGTGACCCCGCTCCGTTATGTTACGTTATTCCGCCGACATGTCGAGCATGGAGAGCTTAAACACTGACACACCTGAGCAACAAGAGCAGCTTGTACCAAAGAAAAAACGCAGTCTCCCTCATTTGGACACATTTTGGCTTCAGTAAGGATGACATCGAACAAAATGAAGTCAGATGTAGACACTGTAGAAAAACAGTTTCGACGCCCAAAGGTAACACCACCAATTTGTTTCAACACTTGAAGCACAATCACATTACTGAATATGAACAGTGCATGGCTTAAAAAAAACAAAAAGAGACTGACAAGCGCCCAGCAACAAGTGCCTCCGCAAAGCAGATGTTGATAACACAAGCGTTCACAAATGCCACACAGTATGAGAAGAGTTCAAGAAGATGGAAAGAAATAACTGACACTATTTGTTATTACATCGCAAAGGATACGACTCCCTTGGCTACAGTGGAGCGAAGCGGGTTTAAACACCTCATTAAAACTCTCGACAGAAGATACACTGTGCCATCGCGATCACATTTTTCTAAAACTGCGCTGCCAGACATGTGCAAGACATGTAAAAATGTAGCTGCTGAACTGAAAAATGTTCAACACTTTGCAGCCACATCTGATCTCTGGTCAAGTAGGACGATGGACCCATTCTTGAGCCTTACTTTGCACTACATTGACGATGATTGGAAGCTGCACCAGAGATGCCTTGAGACGGCATATTTTCCAGCCAATCACACGGCAGATATGATTGCGCAAGGTCTGAAAGATATGTTTTCTGAATGTTGACCTTGCGGAAGAAAAACTTTCAGCCATTACAACAGACAACGGTGCTAATGTTGTCAAAGCTGCTGCGCTTAATGGGTGTTTACGGCAGCAGTGTTTTGGACACCGCCTACACCTTGCAATTGGTAAGTACACGTCAGCTTAATTAAATATAATGGCATAAAAGCAAAAGAGGTCATTAGGAAGCTTTTTTAAAGGGAGTGAGGCAACACCTTCAGCAAGTTCAGCTACACCCACTCTGTCACTTCAGCAATCGCTAGAAGCAGAGATAAGCAGCTATTTGGTGTCCCCCATGCTGGATAGTGAGGCAAATCCACTGGACCGGTGGAGGAAGCATCATGTACACTTTCCCACTCTAAGTAAGGTGGCAAAAAGTATCTCTGCATACCAGCTACTAGCTCCCCATCAGAGTGGGTTTTCAGTTCGGGCGGAAACATTGTTACATGCCTCAGGTCCTGCCTGAAACCTGAAAAGGTTAACATGCTCGTGTTTCTTAGTAAGAACTTAGAGTAAATTCATGTTAATATAGTGACATGACAAGATCGCTAAGATCACCTCATGCAACAGTGTTTAGAGAGTTCTATTTTCATTACAACATTAAAATATTTGTTTACAGAAGATGCAAGAAATGCACTGTTTAAAATATTATTTACAGGATATATAAGAGTTATTTTATTTAGAAGAGATACTGTTTATTTTCTACTTTTAATAAGAAAAACATTGAAAATAATTTTTTTTGTTTCCAAAAGTGCAAGTTATTTATTTTTACTTTTTTTATAAGAACAAAGTGACTGTTCGTTTTAGGCAATGTGTGCTTTAATTTCAGTTGTTCAACATTGATGTTCAATAAATAATCACAGATAGAAGATGTGTGTGTTTCCTTCAATTATTTTAAAATCAAGTAATGCACCCTTCATTCAAAAATCTCTCACTTGTAATATGTGAGCATATTTACTGTACAAAACTTGTCAGTGAACTATGAGGGCAAAATAAATAAATAAATAAAATAATCGTTCATTAATCGTAATCGAGTTAAAATGTTCAATTAATCGAGATTTTGATTTTAGGCCAAATCGCCCAGCCCTAATATATATATATATATATATATATATATATATATATATATGGAAGAGAAGGTCTGTGATACGGTTTGCATATTTGCAGTTGGAGATCCACAAAGGGAGACAAAAAAAAACGAATCACGTATCATACGTGATTCGTTTTTTGTCTCCCTTTGTGGATCTCCAACTGCAAATATTATATATATATATATATATATATATATATATATATATATATATATATATATATATATATATATATATATATATATATATACACACACATACATACATACACACATATATACTGTACATATATACACATATACATATATAAATAACTAAATTTGATCCATGTAACGATTGATTTATACATCATAAAATCATGATGAACTTTCTTCAGCAAAGCTGATGTTAAAGTGATTACTGAGGAATATCTGTCTGGTAAAATTTCTCCATCTACATGAAGTCCATAAGGGATGTGATATGAATCATAAATTCTCCCTAAAATGCAGCTCTTGGAATACCACTACAAATATTGCACACCAAGACTGGTCACTTCCCGGGTCCTCCCTGCGTGGAGTTTGCATGTTCTCCCCGTGTCTGCGTGGGTTTCCTCCGGGCGCTCCAGTTTCCTCCCACAGTCCAAAGACATGCTGGTTAGGTGGATTGGCGATTCTAAATTGGCCCTAGTGTGTGCTTGGTGTGTGGGTGTGTTTGTGTGTGTCCTACGGTGGGTTGGCACCCTGCCTGGGATTGGTTCCTGCCTTGTGCCCTGTGTTGGCTGGGATTGGCTCCAGCAGACCCCCGTGACTCTGTGTTCGGATTCAGCGGGTTGGAAAATGGATGGATGGATGGATGCTTTAAATAACCAGGTTTTAAGACTCGCTTAAAAATAAATATATTCCCAGGAAAGTAGCCGCACTATAAATTCAGTAATAAGAGATTCTCTTCTTAGTGTGGATTATCATTAGCTTAGAGTATAGTCTGTGCCTTGGAATTCATTTAGTGTTTGCTGTAGAAAAGGAATTAAACTAACTTTGCATTATACACTGTAACTAGACATCTGTGCATTATGTCCTAATTGCTACACTAATATGGGATTTTGGCATTTAGTCATATATGTCATTGTACATAAAATGTCTGCCTTAACTCTTAAGTATGAGGGAATATTTTAATTAAAATCAAAGCTGTTTAGTACTGGAACAATTTACCTTCTTTTACTGCATGACAAGGATGCTTTCTGTGTGTAATGAAAGAAAGAGATTTACGCTTCAGACATTATCATGAAATCCTTTGTGAGATTATTATGATATGCAACAGAATTGTTACCCTTATCTAATCTCATTTCCTTATGTGAATGAACCCTTAATCAGTTTTAAAGTCTATCCCAATGAAGATATTTTTTAAAAGTATCACGCTCTATTAATTACATAGTAAAAGTGATAAGCAGACACTTTGTTATATATGTAAAATTGCATTCTAAATTTTAACAAATGTATACACACATTTCTAGGAATCTCAAGAAAATTATACCATCCATCCATCCATTCTCTTCCGCTTATCCGAGATCGGGTCGCAGGGGCAGCAGCTTGAGCAGAGATGCCCAGACTTCCCTCTCCCTGGCCACTTCTACTAGCTCTTCCAGGGGGATTTCGAAGTGTTCCCAGGCCAGCTGAGAGACATAGTCCCTGGGGCCTCCTCCCAGTTAGATGTCCCCGGAACACCTCACCAGGGAGGCGTCCAGGAGGCATCCAGGTCAGATGCCTGAGACACCTCATCTGACTCCTCTCGATGCAGAGGAGCAGCAGCTCTACTCTGAGCCCCTCCCGGATGACTGAGCTTCTCACCCTATCTTTAAGTGAGAGCCCAGACACCCTGCAGAGGAAACTCATTTCAGCCACTTGTATTCGCGATCTCGTTTTTTCGGTCACTACCCATAGCTCATGACCATAGGTGAGGGTAGGAACATAGATCGACTGGTAAATTGAGAGCTTTGCCTTTCGGCTCAGCTCCATTTTCACCACGACAGACTGATGAAGATCCCGCATCACTGTGGATGCCGCACCGATCCACCTGTCAATCTCCTGCTCTATTCTTCCCTCACTCGTAAACAAGACCCCAAGATACTTGAACTCCTACACTTGGGGCAGGATCTCGTTCCCAATCCTGAGAGGGCACTCCACCCTTTTCCAGCTGAGAACCATCGTCTCGGATTTGGAGGTGCCGATTCCCATCCCAGCCACTTCACACTCAGCTGTGAACCGATCCAGAGAGAGCTGAAGATCACGGCCTGACGAAGCAAACAGGACATCATCATCTGCAAAAAGCAGTGACCCAATCCTGAGCCCACCAAACCGGGCCCCCTCAACGCCCTGGCTGCGCCTAGAAATTCTGTCCATAAAAGTTATGAACAGAATCGGTGACAAAGGGCAGCCCTGGCGGAGTCCAACTCTCACCAGAAATGGGTTCGACTTACTGCCGGTAATGCAGACCAAGCTCCGACACTGGTTGTACAGGGACTGAACAGCACTTATCAGGGGGTCCAGTACCCCATACTCCTGGAGCACCCCCCACAGGATTCCCCGAGGGACACAGTCGAACGCCTTTTCCAAGTCAACAAAACACATGTAGACTGGTTGGGCAAACTCCCATGCACCCTTCAGGACTCTGCCAAGGGTGTAGAGCTGGTCCACTGTTCCACGACTAGGACAAAAACCACACTGTTCCTTCCGAATCTGAGGTTCGACAATCTGACGGACCCTCCTCTCCAGGACCCCCGAATAGACTTTTCCAGGGAGGCTGAGGAGTGTGATTCCTCTGTAATTGCAACACACCCTCCGGTCCCCCTTCTTAAAGAGGGGGATCACCACCCCGGTCTGCCAATCCAGAGGCACTGTCCCCGATGTCCATGCAATATTGCAGAGGCGTGTCAACCAAGACAGTCCTACAACATCCAGAGCCTTGAGGAACTCCGGGTGTATCTCATCCACCCCCGGGGCCCTGCCATAAAGGAGTTTTTTGACCACCTCGATGACCTCAGTCTCAGAGAAGGGAGAGTCCACCTCTGAGTCCCCAGGCTCTGCTTCATCACTGGAAGACATGTTAGTGGGATTGAGGAGGTCTTTGAAGTACTCCCCCCAACAATGTCCCGAGTCGAGGTCAGCAGTGCACCATCCCCACCATATGCAGTGTTGACACTGCATTGCTTTACCTTCCTGCGACGCTGGATGGTGAACCAGAATCTCCTCAAAGCCGTCCGGAAGTCGTTCTCCATGGCCTCCCCAAACTCCTCCCACGCCCGAGTTTTTGCCTCAGCAACCACCGAAGCAGCATTCCGCTTGGCCTGCTGGTACCGGTTAGCCGCCTTGAGGCACGGAACATTGCCCATTCAGACTCAATGTCCCCCACCTCCCTTGGGACGTGGTCAAAGTTCTGCCGGAGGTGGGAGTTGAAGCTACTTCTGACAGGGGACTCTGCCAGACGTTCCCAGCAGACCCTCACAATACGTTTGGGCCTACCAGGCCTGACCGGCATCTTCCACCAACGAAGCCAACTCACCACCAGGAGGTGATCAGTTGATAGCTCCACCCCTCTCTTCACCCAAGTGTCCAGGACATGTGGCCGCAAGTCCGATGACACGACCACGAAGTCGATCATTGAACTGAGGCCTAGGGTGTCCTGGTGCCAGGTGCACATATGGACACCCCTATGCCTGAACATAGTGTTCGTTATGGACAATCCGTGATGAGCACAGGAAAATTATACCAGCAGATGTATTGTAAAAGGGCATTTTCGACAGGATGAATGAAAGTAACAAAATTTATTAGCGCACAGTAGGGTTGTGAAAAGAATCAATATTAGGTCACAAATATTTCAAAGTACAAATGCTAGTTTGTTCAAATATACTTGAATTATGAGTGAAATATTTTGGGAGCTACATGTACATTTCTGTATTAGCAACATGATACTGCAGGTCAGATCATTACTGTGCCAGTTTCACTAATAAAGTACAAGTAGTAGTACTTTTGCTAAAATATCATAGTTTTAAACACTAGTTGGCTGGTCATATTAACAAATCTTGTGCAGTATGCTAAGAAGTCATCTGAAAAAAACAATCATGTGGTGCTTATCAGTATGCCCCCAAAACACAATTTATTTATTTATTTTTTTTAAACAGAATTTCATAATTTACATTTTTATTCATCCCCCTGCAACCAACAGATATTGCTGGTAACTTTGCTCCACTAACGCTGTTCTCTGATGCCAGGCTGGAACGCTAGAGACCGTACCTGGTGGCTCCTCTAACTAAACAGCAGGGAGATATGTGCAATTCTTCAATAATACATAGTGACAGTCGGAGTAATACAAAGCAGGGGGAGAAAGGTGTGCAATTTAGCACAGATTCAAATGCACAAAGTCGAATTCAGATTTGATTTTTCATTTTGAGATACAAATGTGACAGCCCTAGAATAAAATGTGCTTATGTCTTTAATTTCTTTTCTTTTAATAACGGTTATGATTGATTATTTATAGTAAATGTTATTATCTTAAAAATACTAAACCTAAATACTGTATTACATTTGAAAGTGTAATGATTTTAACATCAGTTTCCTAAAAGAGCAAAGGGAGTATTTCTTGATAATTTATTTTAACAACGGTTCAGTAGGATTTAAATATGCTATACTCACATTGATTTTGCTTATAGGCATTATATACATTAATCAGAGTAAAGTGGTCTCCTTCAGGGTGATGAAACTTGCTGTGAGATGCATGTGCTTCATGTTCAGCGCCAACAGGAGCTTGCAGGAAACAACTCGGTGCTGTATAATTGACAAAAAATATTTCAGAATTTTAGTCCTAATAGAGACACATTAAATTTTATGAAGCAATCTTGGTGTGTGTAAAATTTATAAATATTCTGCAAGTCAACAATACCAGCTGTACGTTTTGTACATTATATTACGTAGACATTAAAGTTCGCAAAATGCACCAGTTCTTCAGGATAGAACTGTTGTTGTTATAATGTAATATACTTCAGTACAGTCTGCCAAACTATGGGCAGTCATTTCAAAGTACTGAAAAGTAAATCTACATTTTAGAACCAAGGTACAAACATAAATATCTACCTTCGGGGCTGGAACTGAGTAAGAAACCCTAAATTAAAATGAAACAATCCCCCATCTGCTAGAGACATTTACAAATAGAGCTGTACAATTAAGGCAGCATTTATAGCTCAATATTAGATATTAACTTTAATAATCTATCACCAAAATTTACCTGTCAGCATTGCTGCTATTGTCAACATCTCATTTACACAATCAAATTCACAGGAAGCCAGAAGAGCCTTTGCCAGCTGAGGATCTAGTGGCAACTCAGACATGATAATCCCAATTTCCGACAGATTTCCATCATCATCAAGGGCTGCCAAGTAATCCAGTTCTTCGAGAGCTTGCATGAGACTTTCTGGATCTAAAATTTCAAAGATAATCCATTAACAAAATGTAAAATTTTTGATAATCACCAAAATTTTAATAGTAAGATTTTCCAAAACATATGTTAATAAAATCTTAAATCAATGAACTATGTATAAAATATCACAAAAAATAACTAATAGAAGGGTGTCTTGTGTTTTTATTAATGAAGTAATTCTTATTAAATCTCAAACTTTTCCGCATAAGGCTTGGTGACATTAATAAATTACAGCTTTCATAAAGATCAGTGTCTTGAAATGCATTTGAGAAATTTCTTATTAGAGTTGAGCATTATCTTGAGTGTTGAGAGTAGCTTCTTTAGCAATAAGGCAATTAAATACTCTGCTGCTTTTACTTAATATTTCATTACTAACACATAAGGAAAACAGGCAAGGCAGAAGTAATTAAGATGGTCACAGTTTATGAATTTTTCTACTTAGAAGTAACATGACTGAATAATAATATGTGGAAAGCTCACTGTGTGGTATTTTTGCTAATCACATTGTGGTTCCAGTATCTCACCACTTAACTTGTTATTTCTTAAATCAAACCATGGTATCTATTTTTCTGTCAAATCGTATGAATCTATTTAGCTTCCATTACTGTCCAAATGGTGGTTTGGCATAGACCATTGTTAAGTTAAATAGAGTTGGATGACATGGTCAGACTTTTAAAGGATTAAATGTTTAATGCAGGAAAATTGTTACATGTAGGAAACTGTTACTGATTTATCAGGACTCATTAGTACAAATCTGTGTTAGCTGGGTTTAAGGATATTTTATAGTTTCACTACAGTTATTTTTGTCCTTTTTGTTGTTTCAGATTGTTATCCTTTTTCATGAACACTAACACATTGTTAATAGCAACTCCAATCATGGCTCCTCTCTTGTACACAATTGTCTATAGGGACATAAATGGAAATGATAACTGCACTCAAAGCAGCATCTATGATTCTTGTTTTTCAATTTGTCTTCCTTGTCATCGTGAGCTAATATATATGCAGATGGCCTGAAAGGAAAAGACATACTGTAGCAACCAGCATCTGTCTAATGTAGCACATCTTATATATAAATGTCTACACATGGAAGTGTGTGTGTGCGTGTCTGTCGGTCTGGCTTGGAAGTGCGAGGCTACAGCATGAAGCTCAAAGAAACCGACTCGGTCGCCAAAGTGAAACCGCTGAGAAAAGAGAAACTCCCTTAGCCGCTAATACACAAGCGAGGCAAGCACATCGGCAAAACAAAACCTCCAAGGAGATAGACAATGGAGGCAAGCACGTTGGCAAAATGAAACCGCCGAGGAAACAGAAACTTGCATTGCTGCTAATACACAAGTGAGGCAAGCACGTCAGCAAAACGAAACCACAGAGGAAAGAGAACCTCGCTTAGCCGCTAATGCACAACTGATGCGATTGATTGATAGAAGTGCCAAAATCCATGGTTTGTAGAAGCCCGGGCTTTTTACAGCACTGGCTTACACAACTAGTTCAGTATAAATATCTGTGCACACTCATATTCATTTTCACTGAAAAAACACTATTTCGAAAAGTCAAAAAAAAATAAAGGTCACATTAAGCTGGAACATTACCAGAGCCTGGAAAGACTAATCCTTGTTTGGAGAAGAGAATTTTAAAATGCAGGAAAATGCAAAATATAGCAATTGTTAAATTGTGCTTCTACTGTACGTTGCCCTCCATCTTCTTGTTCTGATTTTTTAAGGCAGTTTTGTGTGCTTCATAAAAAAATCTCATATTAATATTTATGATGTTGTTGTATAATAAAGATATACAGTAGATGAGTGAAACTTAGTAGAGAACCTGCAATACTTTCAAACAGAAACTACATGAAAAGTGCAACAGAAAATGTTTTTCATTAAGACACTCGTTCATTAACTACTAAAAACTTATCAACACATTTGGAAAGTAAAAAAAGTACCAACCTAACACTTCGAAATGTAAGATGCTAAACACTATTTTTTGCCCAAGTATAATAATTTGCCCATCATTTTCTGTAAACAGGAAGACCCTGAAATACACTGAAAAATGCTTGTGCCAGAACTATTTATAATGCAGTTCAATCCCTTTGTTAAACAAGTGTTAAAAATGTATGTAACCTTAAAGTAAGTAGTTCAAAAATAATTATTGGGATAAAAGTGCATTACACAATTAAAAGTAACCTCAAACCCACAAAAAAAGTTTAGCAACTCGCTGCTTGAATCATAACACTGTTATAAACTTTACTTAAACTGACAGACTTACTGGTTAAGTTGTATTATATACCGTATGTAGTTAAATAACAGTCAATAAATCAATCTTGAATTTAAATTACACCTTTCAAAGTGAATTTCATTTCAAAAAAATATCCCACATTGATTGTTATTAAGTACACCTTTATAGTATTTTGAGTTCAGATCCTGTAGGTGACTTACAAGTAGTCTGCATTAGCTGCCCATGGAAATAAATAAAAACCTAAACACAATGATTAAAGCTCACTGTGGTCATTCAGTTTTGAAGTGGCTCCAGTGAAAAAGGGATACAGAATAAAACGCACTGTATGTTGTCTATAGAATGTGACAAAACACCCCCTGTAGCACAGCATCTTTTTCACACCAATTAGCTTCTTCAGACAATATCTTTTGCTTTCTTAGGTTTAACTGTAATAAATACACATACTAAGGCAACATTACACTTAATCTCAGTCTGTACTGAATCTGGTATGTCACACTGGGAATTAGTGAATTCTCACTCAGCATTTTGTAATGTAATTGATAATGCTAGTTCATCCTTGCTGAAAGCGAGTCAGTCTTCTTAATAAACTTCACCAGTTTAAGGGCTTGTGCTGCAAATTCACTGAATTAGTTTTATGATTTTTTAAAGTATCTCCCATCTAGACTTGCACATAAAAATAAAATAACCAGAAAGCATTTTTCAACTTGCTCACTGAATGCCGTCGTACAGGGTGTTGTGCAAGAATCCATTTTTAATTAACTCATTTGGGAAACGATCAGATTTGGAAAACATATTACCTGTTTATTCCCAGTATCATCTGTCCTGGTTTCCTTTTAGCACTGCAATCTAGAATAGAATTAATAAGCACGATATGTGGTCTCTTATTTTGCTCTTCAGTCTATATCTATTTATAATAGTGGTTCCCAAACTCAGTCCTGGGAATCCCCTGTGGCTGTAGGTTTTTTTCCCAACCAGATTCACAATAAGTGGTAATAATTCTGCATTCAGAAACTGAGTATATTGGGAGAAGGATGCTAAGGATAGAGCTGCCAGGAAAAAGGAAAAGAGGAAGGCCTAAGAAAAGGTTTATGGATGTGGTGAGAGAGGACATGCAGGTGATGGGTGTAACAGAGCAAGATGCAGAGGACAGAAATATATGGAAGATGATGATCCACTGTGGCAACCCCTAACAGGAGCAGCCGAAACAAGTAGTATTCTGCATTCAGAAAAGCACAGCAGTTACACAAGACATTTTTAAAATACTTTTATTCTTGCTATAGCTTTAAATGCTTAACTCTTTTTTGTTGTTTTCCTGTTATTTTTCCCTTATTCTGTGTAGCCTTCTCTCTTCATTTTATCCTAAAAGTGTCAATTAAAAACAAGCAAACACACACCCAGGCGAACAACACTAAATGATGAAAGGCAGCAACTGCTTCAGCGTCAAACCCAATAAATTAGTGATCAAAAGGCAGAATAGAAAAAAAAATTATCCACATATAGCTGCTTAATTTTTACTAAAATGTTTAAAGGACTTACTTTTATAAGTTCTGCATTGACCCCCAAAACAAAGAAACTGGGAAATAACACCTCACTTGACTAGGAGTCCAATTAAAAATGGAAGTTGGTTGGAACAAAACCAAGAATCAGGGAGGTGTAATGGTTACCTCTACTGTCTCACGCCTCCAGACACCTGGGTTTAAATCCCCAGACGAGGCAAGTCTAAATGGTGTATGCATGTTGTTAACATGTATGCATGGGTTTTCTGAAGATATACCAATTACCTCTCTGTACTAGCATGCAAGTAAGTGTGCTCCCAGATGAAACAGTGTCATGCCCATAGTTGTTGCCTGTCTTGCACCTGTGACTGACATCGTAGACTTTGGCTCATCATATTTAAATGGCATAATGTGGTCTCATAAAACAGATTTTTTTCTCTCCATTTCAACTGAAGCACTGCCTGCCCTGCATATTGCTTATAGATAGCAGGTTTGGGATAAAGACATTGCAGCATCGATAATAGATCATTAAATTGCTGTGCAATTTCGAAGGGAGCACACTGCAACTAAATTGCCTCTGGTATTTATGAATGTAGTTTCTCATGGCACTCCAGTTCTTATACCAGTCTTCTTTATATTGTTTGCCTGCCAAAATTACCCCAATGGTAGCTTTACTTGCATGGCACAATATGTGACTTCGGATCAGTGAGAAAACATGTAAATAGTCTTGCAATATTCATGTACTTGAGGTGACCAGCAACCAATGCAATGTACTCAAAGTTTTCTAGGGGACACATCTGCCTATTTTTAATGTTACTAAAAATAATTTACAAAGCAGACGCAAAACTTCTCCTACAAAAACAAACTTCATAGGAAATAAAATAGGTTTTTACTGACAACCTCTTTAGTGTAATAATTTTCGAAAATAAAGTATAATTTGTTTAAAACAATATTATTGACAAAGCAAGGCTTTCTTCATAAACTAACAAGAACCTAGAACTGTTACTGTTACTGTTTCCATGCTGATAACAGAAAGCATTTATCATCTACAACAGCTTCAGATTTTTGTCAGCTTCTGATACAGAATAAACACATAGCTGTTAGGATGACAAATGTTGAAAGTTAGCCTCTCATTCACAAGCATGGTGGGAGTAAAACAATGGAATTCAGGAGAATCCTGTCAGATCTGCTATCATACGGCTGAAAGGCCACAGACAAACAGCCTGGAAGCCAGACAGCCGTGGCAGATTTACCCATGCTGTAGCTGGATGGCAGTCAGCCAACTTTATCACATGTACCAACCTCTTTCTTAATTAATTTGCAACATCACATCCAACAATTTGGAAATGTCTGCTGTTCTCCCACTACAGAATACTGGGAACATTATAATTTAAAACAGTAGCCAGTTATTAAGTAACAGTGAATGGCAAGCAACAATATCTTTTAGCCGATGTTTAAGATACAGCAACCTGTATTTAGCTACAGAAAAATGCAGTCACTAAGCAGCAACTAAAAAGATCAAAATGAATGAAGGTATAATTTCATATTTTAACCCGCTTCAAAGATTACTTACTTGTACACTCCAGTGAAATCAAGCTTAGTACTTTAGCCTTCCAGCTACCGAGTGAAATCGGTAACCTTAAATTGGCCCATTATATGCAGTTATCCTATATGATGGTATTGTCTCCCCTCCAAGACTGTTTCCTACCTCCTACCCTGAGATGCACTAGTTCCCTGAACTCTGAATTGGAACAAAGCAGATTAGAAAACGGATTCTGTTGCTGCCAATATTAGTTTGAATACTTAATTTTAGTATTTTAGATGGGCATTAAACAGTAACAGAGCATCAATGGGTTTCTGCCTTGCTATGAACAAGTTAAACGATACAGCTCCAGTTCTTTTAATATATACAGTCATATGAAAAAGTTTGGGAACCCCTCTCAGCCTGCATAATAATTTACTTTCAATAAAAAAGATAACAGTGGTATGTCTTTCATTTCCTAGGAACATCTGAGTACTGGGGTGTTTTCCGAAAAAAGATTTTTAGTGAAGCAGTACAGTCGACCCTTGATATACGACATCTGAACAATTTGATTTATGACCAACATCTTGCGTTACGACCTGAATGCGGTCACGTGTATCCGCTTGCACAATTGTAAACAAACAGCCGAGAGCGTTTGTAAGCGTCAGTCAGAGCCCAGATACATGTGTTTGTGGACGTAATTTCGGTCAGTGCAGTGATTTATATAATTTTTTTTCGATAATTGCTAAGGAAGGAAGAGAAGGTAACGAAGGTAAAGAAAGCGATCACAATCGAAATGAAGAAGGAAATTGTGTGGAAATATGAGAGTGGTGTTCGTGTGACTGATCTCGCTAATATGTACAGCATGTCGAAATCCACCATCTCGACAATTTTACAAAGAAAAAATTTGTATAAGGAGGCTCCTTCCAAACAATAACCACCTTCCATTTCATTCTCCTCCTCCTCCTTTCCTGCAGCCCAAAGATGTCAAATTAAATGGTGAGTACAGTATGAAATTGTTGTTTCTGGTAGGCTAGGCATTTTTTATAACTTTTTGGTTAGTACATTAGAAAAAGTATTGGCGTTTTGGTAAATTATGCACATTATACAACCCTTTTTTATTGTGAAAAGGTTAAGTAAGTGTTGCTGTGGGCGGTTCGGAACGCATTATGGGTATTTCCATTATTTCTTATGGAAAAAATAGTCTTGACTTACAACCAACTTGAGTTACAACCAGCCCTTGCGAACGAACTGAGTTCGTAAGTCAAGGGCCCACTGTATTTAGTTGTATGAAATTAAATCAAATGTGAAAAACTGGCTATGCAAAAATCTGGGTCCCCTTGTAAGTTTGCTGATTTGAATGCATGTAACTGCTCAACACTGATTACTTGCAACACCAAATTGGTTGGATTAGCTCATTAAGCCTTGAACTTCATAGACCGGTGTGCCCAATCATGAGAAAAGGTACTTAAGGTGGTCAATTGCAAGTTGTGCTTCCATTTGACTCTCCTCTGAAGAGTGACAGCATGGGATCCTCAAAGCAACTCTCAAAAGATCTGAAAACAAAGATTGTTCAGTCTCATGGTTTAGAGGAAGGCTACAAAAAGCTATCTCAGAGGTTTAAACTGTCAGTTTCAACTGTAAGGAATGGAATCAGGAAATGGAAGGCCACAGGCACAGTTGCTGTATATACAGTACTGTGCAAAAGTTTTAGGCAGGTGTGAAAAAAATGCTATAAACAAAGAATGCTTTCAAAAATGGAAGTGTTAATCATTTATTTTCATCAATCAACAAAATGCAGTGAATGAACAAAAGAGAAATCTAAATCAATTCAATATTTGGTGTGACCACCCTTTGCCTTCAAAACAGCATCAATTCTTCTAGGTATACTTGCACACAGTTTTTGAAGGAACTCGGCTGGTACGTTGTTCCAAACATCTTGGAGAACTAACCACAGATCTTCTGTGGATGTAGGCTTCCTCACATCCTTCTGTCTCTTCATGTAATCGTAGACACACTCGATGATGTTGAGATCAGGGCTCTGTGGGGGCCATACCATCACTTCCAGGACTTCTTGTTCTTCTTTACACTGAAGATAGTTCTTAATGACTTTGGCTGTATGTTTGGGGTCGTTGTCCTGCTGCAGAATAAATTTGGGGCCAATCATACGCCTCCCTGATGGTATTGCATGATGGATAAGTATCTGCCTCTATTTCTCAGCATTGACAACACCATTAATCCTGACCAAATCTTCAACTCCATTTGCAGAAATGCAGCCCCAAACGTTCAAGGAACCTCCACCATGCTACACTTTTGCCTGCAGACACTCATTATTGTACCGCTCTCCAGCCCTTCGACGAACAAACTGCCTTCTGCTACAGCCAAATATTTCAAATTTTGACTCATCAGTCCAGAGCACCTGCTGCCATTTTTCTGCACCCCAGTTCCTAGGTTTTCGTGCATACTTGAGTCGCTTAGCCTTGTTTCCACATCGGAGGTATGGCTTTTTGGCTGCAACTCTTCCATGAAGACCACTTCTGGCCAGACTTCTCCGGACAGTAGATAGGTGTACCTGGGTCCCACTGGTTTCTGCCAGTTCTGAGCTGATGGCACTGCTGGACATCTTCCGATTTCGAAGGGTAATAAGCTTGATGTGTCTTTCATCTGCTGCACTAAGTTTCCTTGGCTGACCACTGCGTCTACGATCCTCAACGTTGCCCGTTTCTTTGCTCTTCTTCAAAAGAGCTTGAACAGCACATCTTGAAACCCCAGTCTGCTTTGAAATCTTTGTCTGGGAGAGACCTTGCTGATGCAGTATAACTACCTTGTGTCTTGTTGTTGTGCTCAATCTTGCCATGACATGAATCTGTCTTCCACAACCTCACCTTGGTAGCAGAGTTTGGCTGTTCCTCACCCAGTTTTAAGCCTCCTACACAGCTGTTTCTGTTTCAGTTAATGACTGTGTTTCAGCCTACGTGTGACATTGATGATCATTAGCACCTGTTTGGTATAATTGGTTGATCATACACCCGACTATAATCCTACAAAATCCCTGACTTTGTGCAAGTGTACCTATAAGAATTGATGCTGGTTTGAAGGCAAAAGGTAGTAACACCAAATATTGATTTGATTTAGATTTTTCTTTTGTTCGCTCACTTTGCATTTTGTAAATTGATAACAATAAACAATCATTATTTATATTTCTGAAAGCATTCTTTGTTTACAGCATTTTTTCACACCTGCCTAAAACTTTTGCACAGTACTGTATATTTTATATTATATATATATGGGCAGGTCAAATTTAGTGACTACATAACTTAGCTTATTGGCTAACAAAGCTGGTGTTGTATAAAGCGTTAAAACAGGTATGGAGTGTTCAGATGCCTTTTTTTCCATTCCATCATGGTATGTAAAACATTAGACAGACAAGCTTCTCTTCTGTTTGTGAGGTCCAAAATACCCACGATCCTTATTTCTCATTGCTACATTAAATGCATTGTGCTTCCAAATGAACATTCATTGGTTGTCAGCTCTTATGCTCACAGAGCCCACCATTATGAGTAAAGACATATTCAAACTGGGTATGCCAAATTACACAATTGGTTTTCATGGGAGCATGCCACCAACTACTTCCGACTTGCTAAGATTAAATCTCTGGAAAAGTTTTCTAATGTGACATGACCTTAGGAGAGCTCTGTAAAAGACAAATGTTCTGCTCTTTACACTCTGACCAGACTAAACAGGATTCAAAATGAAGTATGTATGAATTTACAGAATGCACAAAAATTTGTTTAAAATCACCTAGGTAAAATACAACATAATGCTAACCTGGTCTGTCCAGAAAGTCACAATGGCCCAAACCAGCTATATTCATCCTTTTTAAGAGCAAAACTGTGCTGGTAAATTTAGTTTCCAAAATCTCTGGAGGAGTTTGTTCAGATAATTTAGCATCTTCTGGATATAGGCAGAAACACTTCCCTATAACAATGAACAAAAATATACCATGAAGCAACATTTTTGTTTACTTTCTTTACGTATATCAGTTGTAGTGAACATCAAATCTGCAAAAGAAAATAGGGATGAAATTACCCATCTAAACAGTTACTATTATGAATCCATAGTTGGAGTATATAATCCTATCCAACAAAGGCACAGAATATTTATCTAGGATCACTATAGTAACAAAGCAATATAATAAATACAATACATTTTAAATGTTACTTAAAATAAGTACTTGTACACAGAAGACTATCCAAAGCCTGGAAAAATATTTAGAAGATAAAGAACACAATGCTCAAAAATATAATATAGGCAAATCAAGATGTCTGGTTAAGTCTTACCAGGTGAGCTTGCTAGCTGTTGACGCATCTCAAACTGCTGCTTACTGATAGGTCGTGTGACAAGGGAGTTGGCTCGAATCCTAGTATTATAAACCTATCAAACAAAAAGATAAAAATGCTTCAAGCTCAAAAGGTTTTTCACACAATGTAATAGTCAAACAACAATAACAATGTGAAAACTATTAAACCCAGAACACAAACAAAAAAGGCAATATTCAAATTATCAGCTTGTCAAGTTGTTCTATGCACTAACTATGACAAGGACAGGACAAGTTGCTTTTTTTTTCTTTAAAACCATGTGAAAAAGTCCAACAAATACACTTCCCTGTTTGTTTATTTTTTTTAAGAAAAACGACAACTTCTGCAGTTTGGAAAAAAGGTTAAGCACTGGACTATAATCCATAAGGTTACAGGTTTAATTTTCTCTTCTAACTTACTTCAAGCCCATAAGCCAGTAGCTAAAACCACCTGTTCATCCATTATAAAATAATATACATATAAACAGGTATAATGTATCCTGAGCACCATCAGAAAATGGGTCTACAAAAATATATAGTGAATAACTTTAACAGCTTTGTAAAATGTAAAAATTCTTCAAAAAAAAAAAAAAATTGAGTATCTGAAATGGCATAGATTTAAAACATATGTTAGTGACATACAGGTTGAAATACACAGAACTATTCTGGGAATATTCTCAACAGGTGCAAAAAACATATTTACAGCAATATCTGAATTTCAAATGAAGGTAATGTGAAAAGTGCTATGCAAGAAAATAATGCAAATGTTGTTAACAAAAATGACAGACTGCTGAATGGTTGGTGAAAAGTGGGAAATCAAGTTATGTAACTTAATGTATAGGTAACTGATATACAGAAAAATATGACAGAAGTAATCCAAACAGATGGCCATTATCAGTGAACCGGTGACTGCTTACTTCCTGAATATGACATGATAATTGAAGCTATCTGTTCAAAAAGAAGAAAAGGACACTCATGGAAGCGATATGAGAATATGGGATTGTGACTTTGATTGTTAGACATAGCTGATTTTAGCCATTTAAAAAAAATCCATTTCAAATGTATTTGAAACTTGGGTGTGAATCTGAGAGCTCAAATAAACATGGCCAAGCAAGATTATTCTTTATTGAGTATTAATAACCTCAATTTCCAATGCCTTTAACTTACTGATCACAACATTTCCAAGATTCACGTTCTATACTTCACATTATGTTCTCATTACTTCGGGTTATAAGTATTACAGAGGTTTCTTTTGCATTTCTTTACAGCAGGTTTTTATTTTGGCTATGATTCTTCACTGTTCAGAATACGCAACATTCATGTATAACTGATGCCCATACAAGCGGGGGTGGATAAAAATTTTCATCCAATAGATCTCTGCATTTCTCTATTTAATGCTATACTTCATTTTGATGAAATCCTTTACCACATCTCCCACTACTAAGTACTTATTTTGCTCACACCTTAGGCCGATTTAGTTTAATGTCTGGTGGATACTATTTGGTTATGTTGCAGAGTTCCTCACACTGCATACAATGACCCTTGCACTGTGCAATAACTGATCCATATACAAGTAAATGTGGTAATCTTCATTTGACTTCTGTCAATCTTTAGATGTTTCCTTTTGAAAACGTCAAATGAGAAGACCATTTTAAAAATATACTCATACAGCAGAGTTATAAGGAATCCATAAATCTGCAATCAGAAGGTCGTTTAAACTTTTCCCACTGTGTCACTCTATGTAAAGCTTGAATTATATTACAATCAAGGGGAAAGAAAACATCATGGTGAATGACAAAACATTCAGCTATCTTCAAAGAAATCACAAACTTTCTGCCTGGCCTTTGACATTCTAATATGCATCTCCTAGTTTCTCAAAAACATGTATTTTTCAGATTCCTTAGATCTTTACCTCCTTCCCACTAACATACTAGTTGGTGGACTTACCTTTTTCTTGCAACTGCCTATGTCCTTTCTCCATCCATTTTCCTTGTTTGCTTGATGTATAGTGTAATTAATTTGACAATGTGTCAGAGTGAGTAATAGAGTGTCATTTTCTGCTACAGCTGAAGAATTTTTTTTTTTTTTACTTTTACTAATGGAACAAATGGAGTTCTTTACAGCTGCTTACATACAAATGAATGGAGTTAATACAGAAAAAGGAAGCAAAGCTGCAGCTCATACACAAGTTCACTCATACTTCTTGGATCAAAACTGTTTCAGAAGTCACAAATGCACTGATACAAGGTATCAACATACATATACTGATAGCCGCTTTAACAATTATTACCAGCTCAATTGTAGATTAACTGGACAAAACTTAAAAACTTGCATAATTATAAATGGAAAATCAAGAAGGTTATATATCACTTGCTTTTTGTACACAGTGAGGATGGTAAAGCATCGGATCCTATGGCAACAAAGTCTTAAGTCCGTGTTATTAGTTTGTAGCGGGACTACATAGTAATAGTATATTCTATGTGTGTGCTGAGTGCGTGTTGTTTTCATCGTCCCGTTTACTGTCCATTATGTGTACGTCAGTGAATGTTGTCCCCATAAGTGCAGAGGATGGAGAGAGACCGCAGCCCCAGGATGGAAATCACCTGTTTACACACCAGTTACATCCAGGACATTTTACATTAAAAAAAAAAAAGGAAGGAGTGAGAGGCGACGAGAGAGGTGGAGAAAGAGAGGAAAAGAAAAGAAGACAATTTATCCAACCATCTACAAACTCATTACTGCTATTCATTGCTTTATTCCACTGCCTGCTTTTTCAGGAAACCCCGGGGTTGAAGTCATTCCAGCCATTGCCAGGACATTTACGGCGAGGTCGTTTTGTTGTCGGGAGGAAGCACCATGACACCACAACCAGTTTCTATACTGCCGGACTTTATTTTGGGACACATTGTTTCACCACATTTTCAACTGCAGTGTTTTTCAGATCTATGTTTGTATTTGTGTTGTGTGCTTTTGTTAAGTGTTTCGGAGCAAGGGAGGGTTTATTGTAAAATATTTGTGTTAATATATACAGTGGAACCTCGGGTCACAAACGTTTTGACCACGTACAAATGGGGTTACGACCAAAAAGTTCACCAAACTTTTGCATCTGTTCACGACAACATACTCGGGTGACGAACAAGCCAGTTTCCCTTCCGGTTTGTACGCACAGATAATTTCCACATGTATTCAGTCTCTCCCTGTGCATTCCCTGTGCAGCGAGCGAGTGAGAGGGACAGCGAGAGAGCACGAGCAAGAGAGTGAGAAAGAGAGAGAGAGAGCGCGAGCAAGAGAGCCCAAGCAGAAGAAGTAAACATTATCAGAAGAAGTAAGTAAACATTTAGTTTACTATTACACTGTGCATTCTATGGTATAATTAACTATTTTTGTGGTTAAAAATCTTTAAAAAAAAAAAAATATTTACATACAGCTAGTACGGTCTGAAACGGATTAATTGTATTTGCATACAATCCTATGGGGGAAATTACTTCGGGTCACAACCAAATCGGGTTGCGACCAGAGTTTTGGAACGAATTACGGTCGTGACCCAAGGTTCCACTGTATACAGGTGCTGGTCATAAAATTAGAATATCATGACAAAGTTGATTTATTTCAGTAATTCCATTCAAAAAGTGAAACTTGTATATTAGATTCATTCATTACACACAGACTGATGTATTTCAAATGTTTATTTCTTTTAATGTTGACGATTATAACTGACAACTAATGAAAGTCCCAAATTCAGTATCTCGGAAAATTAGAATATCAATTAAGGCCAATGCAAAAAAAGGATTTTTAGAAATGTTGGCCAACTGAAAGGTATGAACATGAAAGTATGAGCATGTACAGCACTCAATATTTAGTTGGGGCTCCTTTGGCCTGGATTACTGCAGCAATGCGGCGTGGCATGGAGTCGATCAGTCTGTGGCACTGCTCAGGTGTTATGAGAGCCCATGTTGCTCTGATAGTGGCCTTCAGCTCTTCTGAATTGTTGGGTCTGGCGTATTGCATCTTCCTCTTCACAATACCCCAAAGATTTTCTATGGGGTTAAGGTCAGGCGAGTTTGCTGGCCAATCAAGAACAGGGATACCATGGTCCTTAAACCAGGTACTAGTAGCTTTGGCACTGTGTGCAGGTGCCAGGTCCTGTTGGAAAATGAAATCTGCATCTCCATAAAGTTCGTCAGCAGCAGGAAGCATGAAGTGCTCTAAAACTTCATGGTAGATGGCTGCGTTGACCTTGGACCTCAGAAAACACAATGGGCCAACACCAGCAGATGACATGGCACCCCAAACCATCACTGACTGTGGAAACTTTACACTGGACCTCACGCAACGTGGATTCTGTGCCTCTCCTCTCTTCCTCCAGACTCTGGGACCTTGATTTCCAAAGGAAATGCAAAATTTACTTTCATCAGAGAACATAACTTTAGACCACTCAGCAGCAGTCCAGTCCTTTTTGTCTTTAGCCCAGGCGAGACACTTCTGACGCTGTCTCTTGTTCAAGAGTGGCTTGACACAAGGAATGCGACAGCTGAAACCCATGTCTTGCATACGTCTGTGCGTGGTGGTTCTTGAAGCACTGACTCCAGCTGCAGTCCACTCTTTGTGAATCTCCCCCACATTTTTGAATGGGTTTTGTTTCACAATCCTCTCCAGAGTGCGGTTATCTCTATTGCTTGTACACTTTTTTCTACCACATCTTGTCCTTCCCTTCGCCTCTCTATTAATGTGCTTGGACACAGAGCTCTGTGAACAGCCAGCCTCTTTAGCAATGACCTTTTGTGTCTTGCCCTCCTTGTGCAAGGTGTCAATGGTCGTCTTTTGGACAACTGTCAAGTCAGCAGTCTTCCCCATGATTGTGTAGCCTACAGAACTAGACCGAGAGACCATTTAAAGGCTTTTACAGATGTTTTGAGTTAATTAGCTGATTAGAGTGTGGCACCAGGTGTCTTCAATATTGAACCTTTTCACAATATTCTAATTTTCTGAGATACTGAATTTGGGACTTTCATTAGTTGTCAGTTATAATCATCAAAATTAAAAGAAATAAACATTTTAAATACATCAGTCTGTATGTAATGAATGAATATAATATACAAGTTTCACTTTTTGAATGGAATTACTGAAATAAATCAACTTTGTCATGATATTCTAATTTTATGACCAGCACCTGTATATAAATTAGTCACTGGTGTTTTGGGGATAAGTGGTAATTTGCACACACTTATACATATTTATTATTCAATGTTTTTCTGTCGTTCATTTTACAATATATATGTGTTTATCTTGGCATATCCGTTTACTGCCTCTGGTTATTTTGTTGTGATGGGAAAATAAGACATCTTGTAAGGAGTACGGCTTGATATTAGAGCAAAAAACCTCAGGTATTCCAAGTTATAGTCTTGGTAGTGTA
This sequence comes from Erpetoichthys calabaricus, assembly GCF_900747795.2. Lineage (NCBI taxonomy): Eukaryota > Metazoa > Chordata > Cladistia > Polypteriformes > Polypteridae > Erpetoichthys > Erpetoichthys calabaricus. The sequence continues at coordinate 236,702,996 of NC_041395.2, forward strand.
GTGGCCGGTCTGGGTAAGGGGTTGGCCGTTACAAGTTGCTAGGCCAGAAATCAAAACTTACACATCTACAATACCTACTTATGAGTAACTTATCTACCTTAAACAAAATAATAAAAAAAGTATCATAAAACAAAATGACATCCATTGTCTATCTAATATGTAACATTCTTGACAGTAAATGTTTACGTTGCGTTGAGGGAGAGAAAAAAAAGGCATCACAGTTGATTACACCAAATACATTTTGGCTTAAAAACCATCTTTAAGCATATCTGAAAAGTAGCATCAGTCACATATTACATGTACTATTAAGAACATCATTCCTCAATCTGTAATTTTCTTAAACTTAATTATCCACAGGAGATCCCAACTTAATCATACAAACATTACAGGCTAGTACCAGTAAATCACATTTTGAAAGAAAAAAAAAAATGCTGGAACACAAACAGCTGAGATAGCCCTATATTTCAACTGGGTGCATCAATTTCATGTATGTTTATATTTCTCTCTAATATAATAAAAAAAATCCTGGGATGAGACAAGACTTTTTAGCCTGGGACGAGACGTGACGTTTTCAGAGAGACACTTTCACGTCCCACGTAACGAGACTTTGTGCCAAGAGATTTAACCACGCCCGGGGCCGTAAATAAAAGAAAGAGTAGATGACAATGTAGAATGTCATAAAGGATCCAAAAACCATTAAAGAATGGAAATAAAGTAAAATAAAATAAATCAAAAGGGGGCCAAGATTGCACATAACCCCTTCACATGATGAACCAGCTCCAAAAGGCAGCACATCATTGGCTACCAGAGAAAAGGACAAGCTCACTTTGGAAATGTGAAATGCACTAGAAAGAAATTTTATATGCCCTGCAATCTGTAGTCATGTAAGCTGACATGCTCCGGCAACTACATCACCAACTACAGTTGTCACTAATCTGACATCTCTAATGAACAGTTGTGTAATGCAACATCAGCTTTAGTAACATTTAGCTATACATGTATACTATTGCAAATTAAAAGGATATTCCTGATCACATGACCATTTCTGTTTGCAAAAACAGATGTAATGGTAGCAATGTGAAGGCTCAGCAAAGCATAAGAAAAACAAATGTGATGGTTCAAATTTCTCAAATAATAAAAAAAGTTTTCAATCTTATGTGAAAGAAACATTTATTATAATTTTCCTTAAATCAATTAATGTTTATTCAGCAGGCCAAGGTCAAGGAAAAACTAAAAGTAGTCTGAAAGATAACACAAAGCTACTGCAGCCTAAAGAAAAGAGATGATGCTTTTCTGAAAGTAAAAAACTTACATTCTTTGTCTCTACTCCAGCATCAATAACAAATTTGACATTGTCAGTGGCCCAAATTAGGTCCTCTCCCATACTAGAGGTCAGGAAAATTCTTCTCAGATAAGTCGCATTTTTTTTCTCCTGCTCTTCAGTTTGTCTGAACAAAAAAATACCTTGCCGAGGGATCAGAGTAATTGGAACAAGCTGTCCAAGATTAGAACTCATATTAACAGCCTCTTGCATAACAATATCATAGGCACTATTCGCCTCCTATTTATAAAAAGAAAAAAAAAAAAAGGAAAATATTAGAAGACACAGGTAAGATTACATCAGTTCAATGAAACATTGTCAATGTCTAAATCCCCTTGAAACATTCCGGCAAATTGCGTCAGCCCAAGGCTGAAAAAAAGATAACAGTAAACACACTGAAACTGCACAATCAAACCCTTAGGCAAAACCATCCCTATTGGCAAGACTGGAGTAACAAACAAATTGCAAATATCTAAGCTCTAATTCCTTCAGGCTTTATCTCTTTCTAAAAATGGAATATAAACTGATTTATTAGGCTATTCTGTGAGATGCACTTTTCATTTACAATGTTTGAAATAATTATTATTAAATATGAAATATTGCAATTTCTTTTTAAATATCACACAGTTTCTCAGTGATTTTGACATTATGCAACAGGATCCAAATCATATATCTCTATAGCAACAGTCATTAAGAAGTGTTAACATATGACGTCTGTTTTTTTCTTTAACTCTTTGTGCAAAATAATTTGTACAGCCTAATGTTACCTTCATAAGATTCATAATTGAGATACCAAGAAATACACTTGCTCTTCTACCGTATCTAATACTACATACTAATTTGTGATATTTTTAATCCAGTCCTGATTATACAAGTGGAAACCGCTTAGAAAACTAAGATTTCAAAAGATGTTTGCTATAAAATATTTGCAGGATTAAAAATTTTACACTTCACATTATAATTAAGAGTGTTTTCCACATTAAATAAAACATTTGCAGAAAAATTAACTATGCTATTATAATTTAATAATATTCTCATATATGCAACTCTGATTCATTTATCTTTCTTACAATTATTCATTAGTTGGTAGTCTAATCAAGAAAGGGTGAACACAGTGACATTTTGTTTTACTTTTACCTCAATCGCTTAAATTATTCTTCTATGTATTTTCCCACCCCAGCAGAGTCTAAAGAGAAGTTCCTTTACCATGAATTAAACTTTAAAGAATTTAAAAAAAGGTCAGTAACAAATCTAAAACAAACCATGCAATCATGACAATGAAGTAAATGCCCTGTAATATGTATTGAATAATAAGAAAAACAACAGCTTTAAAAGGAAACTGAATTAGTGAGGTAGAATATAAAAAAACAACTAAACTAGTTAAGCTGATCTGTACACCTCTGTTTGTAAATTTTTATTCTCTTTACTGGCTCCAGAATCACCACCTATTAGAAGAAACTAAAACCTACCCCAAATGGAATGTTAAGATACAAATAAATACCATACACATGGATGTCGTTATGTTAATCTTACAATGGTTCACCATCAGTTAAGATACGTAGATTTTTGGTCATTTAGAACCAAGTATGTTGCTTCTGACGAAACAGAATCTCCAGCAGTTGCTAACCATTAATGGTGTAACATCAATGTTCAGCTATGAAATCAACTTTACTTTATACAACCCAAGACATCATAATTAATGAAAAGCTGTATTCCCCCTTTTTGGGGTAATATATTCAAGAACATCTAGTTATGCTCCAAAAACCCTACTCACCAGTTCACATAACTCTTAACTGATTCATAATTGATTGAGAGGAAAGCTGAAATTTACTGTTGGTACTAAATATTCTGAAATGCTACCACTTTAAAATTGTTTTTTTTTTTTTTTGTACTTTTCCAGTCCGGTATACCACGCAACCCTGTTAGATTTCCTTCCTACCTTAAGTTTTTACTTTGTTGAATGCCTCATATCTGTTTTTCACCTGTTATTAAACAACACTAACATTTCTGTCATGGTATGTATGTGGTCATATCCCTTTTCACCTGTGGTTGGATGCTTCTGGAACTCATCAATTCCAGTCATGTGCTTTCATCACTGTATATGCTAACCTACCTGGAATTACCTACATTGTGAACTTAAAATGAAACACCTTTAAATTGTGGGTTAAAGTATAAAAGAGATAACTACCAATTACTTGTACTGAGCCACTGCCTTTCAGATATCGGTGTTCAACTAGCGATACAAAAAAATATTCAAGATTTTTTTTTTTTTTTTTGCTTAATCCTACTAACGTGCTCTAATTATTAACTTTTTTTTTTTGCTTTCCATTTTTCCCTAGTTGCCAGCTACTCCCCTTAGGTTGTATCATAATAACGGGACTGGGGATTCAAAGGCTCTGTCCGCAAGTTACTGTACTATTTTGGATATAGGAAATCTGAGGGTGAGAATGGATTACAGGGTAAATTTCCTTTTATGTTTCCTTTTGGCACAGGCACAGGCGGAGGATTGACTAGGAAAGGACCATAAGCTTTCCACATTTCAAAATGTTTTCTTAGCCATATATACTGTAGCTCTTTAGCTTGAAAAATAAACCCTATAGAATTTTTCAGTGTGTTTTTAAATTAGAATTTCCCATCAAAGCAAGAAAATGGACTATGGTACTCCAGCAGAGAAATAAAAATAACATTTGAAAATAAGAGCTGCTAGAGTAACAATCTACTCAAATCGGAAATTAAATATAAAAAATACATACCTGCATTGAGGCAAAAAACACAACAATATCTCCTTCCTCCTTGGCACTGTGGATTTCAAACACAAGGCTCACAGCTCGGTAAAAGTAATCACCAGGGGGGTTGTTGCCATATACCACTTCTGCCTGGGTCTTTTTGTTCACATTTATACAAGGCACCTCTCCAAAGTAAGTTAGCAGTTTGCTTGACATGTGAGAAGCAGCAATTACAACAAGTCTAAGCTCTGGTCTCTGCTGACCAATGTCTTTGAGAAGTCCCAAGAGAATGTCAGTAGACACTGTCCGTTCATGAGCTTGGTCAATAATGATAACTCCATACTGTTCCAAGAGAGGATCTGACATAATTTCTCTCAAAAGTAAATCATCTGTGCAGTACCTAACAGAAATAAAGTAAATGATTGAAATTATACACTGAAAAAACAAAGAAGGAATACTTCTAAGCTATGTTTACAATTAGAATTCAAAATTGTATTTATATTATCTTTTCTTTAAAATCTTTTAAGCTGACCATATGTTGTCAGGACAACTTTGCAGCTGTGATGTTTTGGCGATATGAAGTTAAATACTCAATGAGACATTAAAAAAAATAATTTTAAGCTTTGTGACATAAAAACTGTTAACAACTTAAAAATATAAAATGATAGTTTGCCATTTTGGCTGTCGCTAAATAATAATTCTTTGAATACTTGGAAGACACTGCTGGGTATAAATGAAAAAAAGCTCATAAATGGAAGGGTATAATTAGTATCTTTCATAAAATTACTGCAAAAAAAAAAAACAAACACTATGCCCATCCAGTTTCTGAAGCTTGTGCCACCCTTCAACAGAAGAAACACTCAAAACTGATGGCTTGATGCCCATGTACCATTCTTTTCACACACATCAGCTCACTTAAATATTAAATTGTAATGTTTAAAATAAATGGAACACATGGTGACACTCCATTTATTTTTCTTATCAAAGTTATGTCAGAGGTTCGGAAAAGGTCTCAATTCTGCAAATGAATCAAATCAAGCCATTTAATTTTATATTATATTTATGGTGTCTTGTAACCTTTAAAGGATAAGACTACATTGTAGCATTTCTCTTATAACACTGAAGATGAAGAAGTATTTATTTAATTACCTGCCAAACTCATATAACAGGACTGTGTCAGGATAAATTAATGGCAGGGGAATAGCCAACACCAACAGTGCACAATAAAACAAAATAAAAAACTGTGATTTTTGCTGAACCACAGGCAGATTAACCTTAGCTTTGCCTCATTATCTGTATTCCTCTCATCATTCAAGTCATATTTTGCATACCTTTGTGACCAGACATGTGAGAACACAGATTCACATTCCATCTCCTGCTAGGTGATTTGAATAGTAAAGACATTAAAGATATCATGAGGCAAAAAAATTAACTTCTTATTGTGAGATGGTCCACATTGCACCTATTTTGTCTTATTAGTAATGGACTTCCCATCAGCGGTCTCTTTCCAAACAGCTGAATTGATTAAATTCAACATTTAAACTTTTTAATGGTCTTTCTGTAAACATTCTCACATTTAGCTGTCTGAGAATGTTTCTTAGCACTGTATTTTGGACAATCATTTGAATATTTCAACCGATTTTATACTTTACACTTGGGGGAAATAAATACCATTATTTTTATGTGAAAAGCAGTGTAACAGTGAAATGAAGAGCAAAAAGTTTCAAGGTCTAAATTGTTAAGGACAATAACAATTACAATATTTAGAGTGTAATCACTACCCAGCTGGATTGCCAATCCTAATGAAAATGCAGAACCAAACAATTCTAATACTTTTCAGTAAAAATTTAACACTGAAAGAAAAAGACATGCTAAGTCAAATGAACTGGTCATTTGTCTGAAAGATTTTGAAAAAGAAACCATTGATAACAGAAAGCAACACCGCCTTCACTGGCTTTGCATAGAACTTTGGATGAGGCACTACCAATATACTAATTCTGTTCCTTGCCTCTTACCCATCATCATCTATAGAAATACAGATTCCTGGTTGTGCAATAGATAGTGTGTGCCTCACATGACAGCATCCAGATGATTACTTTTGATTTGGGAGTAGCTTCATTAAGTGTACAAGTTATTGTTTACACTTGTGATCATCAAAATTTATGTCACTTTTGGCTCTCTGAATAGTTGAACTGCAACTCCCACTACAATATCAAACTTCACCAAGAACCAAACTGGCATGCATCAAAAATAATGAATATGTTATATGTGAAAATGATTACACCATATAATTGCTGTTAGTGGTTTGCTCCCTTATTCCCGATCTACATTTCCTCCAAGCTGGTGAAATGACAGGAGCAAAATTGCAACAATGAAAATGAATGCTTCAAACGTCCCTTTTGGTTAATACCGCTAGCTTCTTTATGTAAAGTATAATAACCTAACTATTTGCTCACTAAAAATATTCCTCTAGAGAGTGAAGGTGAGCAAACAGGTACGGATATTGCTGGACATCTTTTATTTGTGTTATGATGTAAAGCACTACATAAAATATGGGCTGACACCATTGCTTCTTTCCAGAGTCACAAATGCCTTCCACACATCTGGCGGCTGAAAATGGCCAGTACTACACAGCAAGATAGGCATAAAATGCAAACCTAACACATCCATCATTCTCATAAATTCATACTGTCTAAAATGATGGTGCAAATTGAAATACTTAAAAGTTTTTTTTTTCTTGGACTGAAAATGCAAACCTGAAGTGGACATTTATCATTGATAACTTGGGACACTACAATCAGCTGCAAAGAAAAAAAAGCATCCTTTTAACTGAGGACAGAAGGACTTATACTATGACTGATAAAGTGTGCCATACCACAAATGATCTTAATATGAAGATCAGAATCTTCATTCAATGTTTGACAATTTTTAATTCAGGCTATTTTCTGGTTTCTTTTTTTCAACACTTCATTCTACTGTGCGTTTTTCTCTTTCAATTTACTACTAATGTGGAGGAGTGCAAAAACAAAATGTAGTCAGGCACTTGAATATCTCTGTAATCTAATTGCAAAGTAATAAAGCTTACACACCCAGAGAGACTACTGCTAACCTATTGCTCCTTTATTTGCTCTTACTTTCACTGCAGTACTGTATTACTTACAAAGTGTTAAAAAAGTCATAATAAAGATTAAATAGAATATAAAGAAAAACTTACACGTATTTTTAAAAGCAGGAGAGGAGGAATCAATATACTGTAGTATTACATTATTTTACAGTGCAATATAGATACACCAAGCACAAATTAACTTTTTTTTTTCTTGTTATTTATTTTTTTATTCATGCTAGTACTTGGACAAAAAAAAAAAAAAAAAACTGCACAGGAACTAAAAATACCTTAAATAGTGCACTAAACGCTTTGTCTACTGTGAGATTAAATATCACCTGAAAAGGTTTTCTTTACTTGAATGAGAAGTGAAACTATCCATAAAAGAAAACATGACTTTGGAGATTTTTGTATATGGTGCTTAGGTGTTTGAATTTTCATAATGTTAAAGTAAAGAAAGAGCTGGGTATGCAGAATGTATTCCAACACATTACAAACTAGGGCTGTCACATTTATATTCACATTGTGTGTATATTAGAAATGTGGACTGCAGTTCTGGCATTCAAAACCGAGCAGAATATTCCAAATGTCTCCTGTTAATATCACATTACTCTGAATCTCCTACTCTTTACACATCACTTCAACGAACAGCATACACATATTTTTTGGTTGCATACCTTCGGTTGTCAAAGAATTAAGACAGCCTTCTGTACTTTTCAATTTGCAATGAAAAAAAAAAATAGCCAGAATCCATTCTCCTTTTAAGCTTGAAAAGCTGGCTGGTTTAACTCTTACCTCTCCAGGTAAAACAGGCATCAGAATACAGATTTATAATTTATGTGGAGGCTAATTAAAATCCCTGGTGTGCAGAAAAATGAGGTAATAAAAAAAAAAAAACAAAAACAAATCTTGAAAGTACAAACTTTGTGCATAAATTAATGTAATAAAACGCCCAGATGAAATCATCTGCCACATCAGTCTTTGATGTTATAATGCTTTGTTTGCCATTCTGATCAACCAAAGTCTCCTCGGGCATGAAATATAAATGTGGATCAAGCTGTAACAAAGTACTGTTAGCCAATGTGAAAAATAAAGTTAAAAAAAATGTCATAATAAAACGGGAAGGAGATTAACATATTTTTGCCCAAAGGGAATAATTACTTGTTTTTTGACAAAACACTAAAATTGGCAAAATGCACAATCTAAATGACACTGACTGTAGTGTGACTCTAGGAATCAGATGTGGTAGTCCTTGCGTCCCAGAAACATCTGCTGTCCACAGATTTTCATGCACAACAGTGTCTAAAGTTTACAGGAAATTACTTGATAAAAAAAATCCAGCAAATGGCAGTTATTCTGGAGAAAACACCTTGAGAGCAAGAGAGGAATCAGATGAAAACGCCAAATAAGTGTTTTTACAACAGTGCAGTGCAGAAGAGTATCTCTAAACGTAAAATGTGCCAAACCTTTAAGGCGCTGGACTTGTTCATCCATTTTCTGGTCCCACTTATTCCATTAGTCTTTGCCATTCTAAGTAGTAATTTGCCCTGGGGAGCCAGCCCTTCACAAGATGCACTTCCTTAGATATCTACAATGTAACATACATGGGAGGAAACCAGAAAAGGCCAGAGAAATCCAAACAAAGAACAGTGAGAACGTACAAACTCCATATGGAAAGGGATCGGCCCAAAATAAAATTCAAGATCCATACAGCTCTAAGAAATGCCATGCACTGTGCCAATATGCATAGTAGATGTAAGTCTGCATAATGCAATTAAAGTAACATCTTATGTAACAACCTGTACAAAATGCAATACACTAGCTGCTAATAAATACAAGTACTGTATTGGAATAGGTGTTGCCGAAGCCAGCAGGGGGCTCTTACCCTGTGGTCTGAATGTGGATCCTAATGCCCCAGTACTGTGATGAGACACTGCGCTATAAAAATGGCTCTGTCCTTCCAGATGAGACATAAAATCAAAGTCTTCACTCTCTGTGGTCATAAAAAGATCAATGGACATGATTTATAAAAAGCAGGCTGTACCTGATGTCCAGGCCAAACTGCCCTCCATGGCGTAGTCATTCTGACCTCCTAATCATCCAGTCTCCAATTATTTCTCTGTCTGTCTCTCTCTCTCTCTCTTTCTTTCTCCACTTAACCACCTAACATCTCATGTGTGGTAAGTGTACCGGCGCATCAAGTGCTGCCGCAGCATCAGTCTGGTGGGTGCTGCATATTAATGGTGGTTGAAGTGGCTCCCCACTAACTATGAAAATCAGTCTGAATAGTGAAAAAAAGAGCTATATAAATGTAAAGAATTATTACTATTATTACTAATACATGTACTGACTCTAATCTCTGCTGGAGTAATCCAAGGAAAGGGTGGAAAATACAATCATGGTCACTGTTACATCCCTACAACTCCTTCCCTGAAGGCTGTAACAGCTAAAATACCTACAGCGCATATCCTGTGCTGAATGACCGGATTATTGTATACATTGCAAATGAATAAATACTGATTGGTAGGTACTATATGAAATTTCTTTAAAAATACTTTTACATGCTAGTACAACTGTAATTACAGATTTCGTAGTTTTGGGGAAACAAAATTGTGCAAAGTGTGAAAACAACAGCAAAAAGAAATATTAATTTCAGCATCATTCAAACAAAAACAAGTATTATATGCAACATGGCTTCAACCTTACACCCAATACTGCTAGTTTAGGTTCTGGTTACTCACAATATTGAATTAGATTAGGCAAGTTTGAAAATGGACAGATGGATGCTATTTTAAAATAAAGAGTTCAAGTAGCATGGATTGTGATGGAGATCATGAATCTTTGTATTTTTCAAATGTTTCTTGCTGTGATAAACATTAATGATCTTTTAACCAAACATGGATGAATTTGTTAATAATGCTGAATCTTTACCGTTAAAAAAAACTTAAATTGCAAGAACAGCCCTATACTGATTTAATCTATACTGCTGCATGCAAACTTCTTTCACATTATTTAGACAGCAATAATGTTCCAGCATTCCTACTTTCATACACTAGGTTTTAAACTATTCCATCCCTTTTTCACTAATTTCACTATGCCACAATTTCCTCTCTTTGTTTTGCTTCCTAAAAGCAACATATGGACACAAAGGTCAAATTTGAGCGCTGTGCAGCTGCAGCTGAATTGACCCCAGTTCCACCCCCCACCTCTCTTCTCTGCCTTTGTTTTGTAGCCTTCAAAGTGATGTGTGTTGCAAGTGAATACAGATCACCAGAAAGATTATATGGTAATTAGAGAGACCTTAACACAGTTTCACTAGTGCAACAGCTCTCCAAGGGAACAGTGTACCCGACTTCATGGCCAATGTTGACATCCATTTCATCTGCTACACGCAAAGCAAGACCCACAGCATTCTGGCGGTGCACTTGGGTGCAGACAACTGTCCCATGCTGAAATCCAGCAGACAAGCAGTACTCAGCACACCACTGGGGGATCTGCAGAGAATAAAAACAAAAGTGAAAGGAAGCAAAACCAAGCAGAGTAACTCACAGCTGGACAATTGTCATTTAAACTTAACTCTCTCAGTGCAGAAGCAACATCTGGTGTACTAATCACCTCTCTCAGTGCTTTAATTTTAGAAGCATTACAGTCAGCTGGCTGCAAGTCAATACAGACCAGTCGCAATACTTTCCACCAAAGCACCATAATCTAGCCAACTGGAACACTAACAAAGCATCACAACTCTCCCAAAATTTCCTTCTGTGGAACAATATTAAAATGTAGAATTCTTGTGAATGTCTCTTTGTTTAAGGTGTGAACAAAAAGAAGTTCTTGAGTACACTGTTATTCATCAAACTACAGAACACTCATTTGCACTTGTGTCTTCTCACCAGAAACATGCGGTTTTGGAAAGTGTTCTGTATAACCTAGGTAAAATGAAAAAGCCTTAAAATTAATTTATGTGAATGACAAAAAATAAATTATCCCGTAGTCTATGTAGTATTACTACCAATACATTACAACATTCAACATGTTTGCTAAAGAGCTACTCTTGAAGAATGAAGAGATGTCTGTTAAGCTGCCTGGAAAGGAGAATTTTCGAAATAAAAACAAAACTGTGCTCTACTTTACATTTTATTAAAAATAGGTATCTGCTTGCTTTAAGACCTTCTTTGAATTACTGTTACAAATAAGAGGTACAAGCAGGAAGCAACTGCACCCACCCCCCCCCCCCAAACACACATACACACTCAAAGCAATGGACTAATTTAAAGTCACTAGACTTTGCAGGTAACACAGGATTTCCAAATGAGAGCCCAAAAACACAAGCAAATACCAGAGAAGTCACCACCAGAAACTGAATTTTATTCCAAGGGTTATAAAGTCAATGCTAACCAATGTGCTACTTTTCATTTATTTATAGTCTTTATAAAATTAATAGTTTTGACAGAAAAAGAACACTGTTGTCAAGTTGCAAGTGTGGTTGGGTATAGGCTACAACATATTTCTTAATATCTATCTATGGCCTAGCACCACTTCTTATCATTAAGTGTGAAGATTCTTCAAAATCACAATTTGACACCTTATTTTTCAAAATGTTTTTGGTTAAAAAAATGTAAACTTTTCATTATGGTCTCCCTATTTCTCAATATATTTATAATACAGTCTACAATATCTTGAATGTCTTCATAAAAGGTTCTTGGCTGGGTGCAAAGACAGCTATGCGCAGCTTCTTTCACCTCTTCATCACCTGTAAATCAATGCCTTCTCCGAATTACAGAACTAGCTTTTTCTTGCTTGTCATCAGTACTTGCTGACAGTCATCCAGAGCTCTCTGCATCTGTTACACATTTCTAAACATCTCTCTCTACTTATAAACATATCTAAAAGGTAAAACATTTTTCCCCATACTAAGTGCAAAAAGATACACGGAATACAGCGTATTTAATGCGTTCTGCCCACAAAAAATGCATCACACTTCTCTGTTCTTGGATGAAAATAAACAAACACTCAGCTGTGTCTATGACTCAGTAACAATTCAAGGTGACAGCAAAGTACCAAACCATAAGACTAAGGCTTACAATACTGCATAGCACAGTATGCCACTGTACGCAAATGGTCTGGAGACAAAAAACTGCGGAAACATCTACCAGAACCCTGCTACATATGAAAAGCAATACAGAACAGTAATAAAGAGAAGTCAATACAGCAACACACTTATTAACTGACAACGTCTAGAACACCAGTTTACTCACAATAACATTCAAGCTCTGCCTGTAAACTTATCTTTCAGTTTTGACAGGCCACCCTATTGACATTGTAACATTACCTCTAATACACTAGTAAACACAGTCTAATTGCTCTGTGTGCAGTGTTCAGTGTTTACTACAAAAGATACTAAGGAAAACAAAGATTAAATGTAGGAAGCTGCTTTATAGCTACAATAGGGCATTGATTTGAAGCTGAAGAAGAGCACATACAAAAATTGGACTGAAAGTTTTCTGATGGGACGGCACGGTGGCACAGTGGTTTGTTTCCCGGGTCCTCCCTGCGTGGAGTTTGCATGTTCTCCTCGAGTCTGCGTGGGTTTCCTCCCACAATCCAAAGACATGCAGGTTAGGTGGATTGGCGATTCTACATTGTCCCTAGTGTGTGCTTGGTGTGTGTGTGTGTGCATGCCCTGTGGTGGGCTGGCACCCTGCCTGGGGTTTGTTTCCTGCCTTGCACCCTGTGCTGGCTGGGGTTGGCTCCAGCAAACCCCCGTGACCTTGTAGTTAGGATATAGCGGGTTGGATAATGGATGGAAGTTTTCTGATACATCAAAACAGAATATGCTACTTTTCTTTCAATCAGTCCTTTAACCACAGTTAACTATATTGTCAAAAGTAAAATTTGAAAAGTATACATGACTTGGTCAATTCTGATGTAAAAATTGTTTCTTCTTCAGACCGAATGCCTCACCTACTTAATTTTCAGAATGTAGCATATGCAGGTGTATGCAAAATTATGCCTGTCAAATTACATATTTCACAAAATCGTCAAACAGAAGAAATATGACACAACCTCCACGTCTACAAACCTAAAAACATCATTTGTATATGCATGTATGATTACATACAAAAACCGTCAAAAGTGGTAAAAATTTGAAGAAGACTCCAGGCCTTTCCTTTATTTTTATATAAAGTTCCCATTCAGCTGTCCATCCTTACTGCTTTTGTATTTATTGTAGGCTGGCAGACATTTAATTACAAGCTTCTGAAGTACCTACACATTCATATCATCTTTCATATCCAAGGTTACACTTACTGTAGATTACAGGGTATGTCCACAGAAAACACTCTTTTATCATTATAGCACGTTAAATTCTGTAACCATAGCAGATGGGCATTGAAAAACAATCATCAACAAGTCAACATGTCTCATTGTTATTCCAAATTTGATTTTGTATTGTCTGTAGTCCTGTACTACACATTACATATTATGACGTTTTATAACCATCTCTATAAGTACATCTGTGATGTTTCTATTCTGTAAATGTAATGAATTATTATTATTATTTTGGATGGCCATTCACCCATTGTTAAACAACCACTCTGGGTCAGTGCTGTGCAGTAACAAACCCTGAAAGTGTAATAGCATAAAACAGAAACTCTCCTCCACATTACATGTTCTTATTAATGATAATTATGAAGTAAATTTGAGCCATGAGCAAGTCTCAGTGTGTAAGCCAAGTGTGCACTGTCATGCACTGACATGCACTGACACCCCATCTAGGGCTAGTTCTTTCCTTGAACATAAAAACTTGAAACCAGGGCTAGAACTACAGTCTTATGAAAACGTTTGGGAATCCCTCTTAGCCTGCATAATAATTTACTCTACTTTCAACAAAAAAAGATAACAGTGGTATGTCTTTCATTTCCTAGGAACATCTGAGTACTGGGGTGTTTTCCAAACAAATATTTTTAGTGAAGCAGTATTTAGTTGTATGAAATTAAATCAAATGTGAAAAACTGACTGTGTAAAAATGTGGATCCCCTTGTAATTTTGCTGATTTGAATGCATGTAACTGCTCAATACTGATTACTTGCAACACCAAATTGGTTGGATTGGCTCGTTAAGCCTTAAACTTCATAGACAGGAGTGTCCAATCATGAGAAAAGGTATCTAAGGTGGTCAATTGCAAGTTGTGCTTCCCTTTGATTCTCCTCTGAAGAATGACAGCATGGGATCCTCAATGCAACTCTCAAAAGATCTGAAAACAAAGATTGTTGAGTCTCATGGTTTAGGGGAAGGCTACAAAAAGCTATCTCAGAGGTTTAAACTGTCAGTTTCAACTGTAAGGAATGGAATCAGGAAATGGAAGGCCACAGGCACAGTTGCTGTTAAACCCAGGTCTGGCCGGCCAAGAAAAATACAGGAGCGGCATATGCGCAGGATTGTGAGAATAGTTACAGACAACCCACAGATCACCTCCAAAGCTGCAAGAACATCTTGCTGCAGATGGTGTATCTGTACATCGTTCTACAATTCACCACAATTTGCACAAAGAACATCTGTATGGCAAGGCACTCACGCCACAAACAGAGTCGCTTGTTGTATGCAAATGCTCATTTAGACAAGCCAGATTCATTTTGGAACAAAGTGCTTTGGAATGATGAGACAAAAATTGAGTTATTTGGTCATAACAAAAAGCGCTTTGCATGGCAGAAGAAGAACACTGCATTCCAAAAAACGCCTGCTACCTATTCTCAAATTTGCTGGAGGTTCCATCATGCTGTGGGGCTGTGTGGCTAGTTCAGGGACTGGGGCCCTTGTTAAAGTCGAGGGTCGGATGAATTCAACCCAATATCAACAAATTCTTCAGAATAATGTTCAAGCATCAGTCACAAAGTTGAAGTTACGCAGGGGTTGGATATTCCAACAAGACAATGACCCAAAACACAGTTCGAAATCTACAAAGGCATTCATACAGAGGGAGAAGTACAATGTTCTGGAATGGTCGTCACAGTCCTCTGTCTTGAATATCATCGAAAATCTATGGGATGATTTGGAGCAGGCTGTCCATGCTCGGCAGCCATCAAATTTAACTGAACTGGAGAGGTTTTGTATGGAAGAATGGTCAAAAATACCTCCATCCAGAATCCAGACACTCAAAGGCTATAGCAGGCATCTAGAGACTGTTATATTTGCAAAAGGAGGCTCAACTAAGTATTGATATGATATCTCTGTTGGGGTGCCCAAATTTATGGACCTGTCTAATTTTGTTATGATGCATATTTTCTGTCAATCCAATAAACTTAATACCACTGCTGAAATACTACTGTTTCCATAAGGCATGTCATATATTAAAAGGAAGTTGCTACTTTGAAAGTTCAGCCAATGATAAACAAAAATCCAAAGAATGAAGAGGGGTTCCCAAACTTTTTCATATGACTGTATATTCCATTCCACCTTAACTTGATGTGTTGAACTTTGAAGCTACTAAAACTGCTATCATTTATAAACAACAAGGACTTCACTCTGATAAAACCACTCGGATAATTTGTAATTACTGTCCATCTCAAATATCTTCAGCTACCTTATTATAATTGTAGTTGATAATTTTGATTGAACTGCAAATTCAGAGTGGACAGTTTATTATGGTCACCTTCCTAAACAGCAACTTGGCACCAATATAACTGGAACCAAACAGGAGGAATCCTTCAATGTCTCAAGTGATATGGGTACTTCCATTAAAGCAAAATTGCAGGAAATGGGATTCATTAGACTGGGGAGAGTTTTGTTAATCTACTAGACTCTGCATGTATCAGCCCACAGCATACACTCTTGTTTTTCTGACAGGGATGTAACGCAGTAGAGCGACTGGATGTTTTCCTCCTGTCAGTGCCAAAAAGCAAAGAGCCAAGTGGTCCAAACTACTTCTTTCAGCACCATACCTGTACTTAACCATTAGTCAATTGTCAGTTTCTTTCCAAAACAGCTCCAGCTACCCCTTTTTATTTCCCCCCCATTCTCAACCATTTTGTAACATTCAATACCCCTGTGATAATGTCTTAAATGGATAAAATCCTCTGTAGGCTGCCACTTTTGATATTTACCACAGCCACTGCATCTGGCACCCATTACCATTCCATATTCAGGTCCATTTAAAGTCACTGCTTCGATATGGGCTCCCTCTGAATTTCACATACAAGACACAATCCATTGGCATCTGCCCAGCATTTTAAGAAGTACTCGAAGATATTTTCGATTGTTTTTATAATAACTCAAGTTTCTCTCGACCACAGACTAGCCTCATGCATGCAGGCGGAGTGGCATAGTGGTAAAGGCTTTAGACTTCAAACCCGGAGGTTGTGTTTTCAAATCCCACTACTGACACTGTGACCATGAGCAAGTCACTTTACCTGCATGTACTCCAATTTGAAAAGCAACTGTATCTAAACTGTTGCTTTTTTATCCACAGTTAGAGACATACATCAGCTAAAAAATAATAATAGGGTAAAACATTTAATGATTGAGAATTGAAGAGTTTTGCCATGGAAGGCAGGTATTGTTCCTGTGGTACAGGTCTTTGTTTACCAGTCACTTTGTATTTTCATAATGCGCTGCTTTTCCAGGTGGATTTCCCTGCTACAAGTACATGTGCTATGTTATTAAGAAGAGTTTCCACTTAGTACCCATTTTATTGGATACTTTAGATTATTTCTGAAATGTAAACTAATGTACCTCCTGTCTGTCTATTATTCAAAGTTTTATTACTGGCTTATCTAGTTCAGGGTCAGAATACACAGTGCCCATGCTAAAAACATTAAATAAAACATTCAAACCGCCGCTGGACAGGATGCCAGTCAATTACAGGGCAGATTCATTTACAGCTTAGAATTGGCACTTAACCTGCTGTAAAATGCATGCCTTCTTATTCGTCCAAAGGCAAATCATATTTATATTTATAGATTAACGCACTTGCTCAAGTGTTGATTTAGTTCTAAAATACACAGAATTTTAATTTAAAAAATACTATGTAGATTGATTTATTCCAAATGATTCTGCTGGCTCAATTCTGAATGACAACTGGCTTTGCCAAGACAGGTTTACAGTGGGATGAGATTACTGTATAATCTGAGTCCTCAAACACACTTTTTTACTTTGTGCCTTTCACGCTGCACTTGTCCCAGACTCTCGAGTATGAACATCCAGGTTAGCACTAACAAAACCTTACAGGTGTGAATGCTATAATAATAAATGACTTGCTTAGGGTCACATGGTGAGTCAGTGTAAAAGAATTTGAATCCTTGAACTTCCTTTTTTTGGATAAAATAAGCATTAAAAATGGCACAAACATAGCATACATTGGAGAAACTAAATTTTTGCTACTTACTAACCTGCAAAACGTGTTCACCAGACCCAAGTAAAGAGTCATGCAAAAAAACACATACATAACAAAATTTGTAAGGCTAGTGTGCAATTTAAAGAGAGTATTACAAAACGGTAACAGGTCATAAAGCAAAACAATCGATATAAAATGGTCTTCTAAAAGTGGCCCTGTTTTTCCATGATCAATGATTTTATATAGAAATAACTAAAATCCCAATTTATCCAACTTTTCCCCCTTATTTAACGGCAAAGTGAAAAATCTTTTGGATGACAGTCCCTGCCACCGTCCCACCATCTGTTAGCTATACCGGTGCCCTTTGATCGCAGAGCTGGCACTGGGCACATCATAAGACCTCGAACTCACCTGAGAGCTCTTGCCCGAATTCGCTGTCCCAGCCAAAATCACGATCCGACTCTTCCGGAGACTCTCCATAAATTCATCCTTCACATTCCAGACGGCCAGTGTCCTTCTCTGGGCTAACAACTTGTAGTACCGGGAAGAATGGGGCAGCCCGTCGAACTGGTTCAGTTCGAGTTCATCCCCAAAATGAAGCTCCTCGGTGTCTACTTCCGTGTCGGAATCGAAGCCCTCCATAAAAAGCTGCTGCTCATCGGGAGCGACGGGAGTCTCTGCCTCGGCCATGGCTCACGAAATAAAGAAGCCACGCAACACTGAGCCACATCAATCGGCACCTCCCAGCTTTGTTAAAAAAATGAAGAAGAAAGCACACGTTGGCGCGAGGCCGCCGCACAAAGAAATGATTCAACTCTACAGGAAACAACTGCGAGGAAAAGTAAAAGTGAGTGGCAACGCGAGAACCATTTGCACACGAATCCCTCAGCTGATCACAAAGCTCTCCGAACTTTAGCTTTAAACACACTACAATTAAAAGCACACAAGGACACGCCCGCAGTTAAAATAAAGAAATGGGAGGCGAAAACACGGAAGAGTGACACATCCCGGCAATCCACCTGAATGGTATGCACCTCAATAGCTCTCCACCGCTGCTGTTGCCCTTTGTAACTCTGATCTGACGGCAAGCCGGGAGCCCCGTCACGTGACCGCTTAAGCCGCTTCGGCGCAAGTGCGTTGAGCGCGTGTTGTTTTTTTTCTTGTTCGTCAGACATCTGTTCTCAGGCATGGGGGAAAAAAAACAGAAGAAAAACATACATGTTTTCATCTACCACTAGATACTCTGCCATCTGTCAACCAAGAGTCTATTTTTATTTCTTCACTTAAAGATCGACAAACAAACAATGCTCCCATTTATGCCAATTTCGTTTGTAGCTTCACTTTTAGAATGATTGCTTCAGTCACACATTATACACGTTTCAGAGGACTGATCTATGATAAAAATGCAATAAACCGTGTTTGAAATAGTTAAAGCGACCACTTAAAGAAACCCCGATCTGTGTTGAGTTTACACGTTCTCTGCGTATCTCCGTGCGGTTTTCCCACGGAAGCACCAAGGCAGCTCTAAATTGCGCCCGTATGAGTGGCAGGGAGTGACGATACCCTTCAGTTGATCGGCGATTGAATTAAATAGCCTGAAAACTGATGGATGGAATTTCAACAATCCTAAAAAGGAAGAGCAGGTGCTACAAAACGGCGAAGTGCCAACAATGGGCATTGCAGCCATTTTTATATTTTAACATCAGAGTAATACAATTTGTTGATTACTAAATATTTACTTTTTATATAATAATAATAATAATAAATTTTATTTAATAGGAGCCTTTCTTTCTTGCTTCACTCTAGATCACCTTTAAATGAAATTAAACAACATTAGTAAAATAAAAACAAAGAGAATGATAAATCAAAAAGCAATAATTAGCTAACAAACAAAGATAACAGGCAGTAACAGTGCAAAATTCACAATTGGTGTGCCAGTTTGAAAAGATACGTTTTGAGGACAGTTTTAAAATGTGTTATTGAATCGAGCTGACGAATATGAGAGGGAAGAGAATTCCAGAGTTGAGGAGCCCTATGAGAGAATGCTCAAGCTCCCACAGAACAGAGTTTGATGTGTGGTACAGAAAGTAGAGCTGCAGATGAGGATCTGAGTGAGCGAGAGGGTGTGTAAGTCTGTAGGAGATCAGTGAGATAGGGAAGAGTGAGGTTGTGCACAGCTTTACATGTTAAGAGTGGTATTTTGTATTGTGCTGTATTCTGTAGTTAACAGGGAGCCAGTGAAGTTGAAAGAGAATAGATGTAATATGTTTAGTGGATTTAGAACAGGTTATTATCCTGGCAGCAGAATTTTGAATAAGTTGTAAGCGATGGATAAGTTTTTGTGGGATGCCAGATAAAATAGCATTACAGTAATCTATACGTGAGGTGACTAGGGCATTAACCAATACTTCAGTACTGTGTTGCGTAAGAACAGGACAAAGTCTAGAAATGTTTCGAAGATGGAAGAAGGCAGTCCGAGAAACATTACTTATATGTGAAGAAAAAGAGAGAGTACTGTCAAGAATGACGCCCAGGCTCTTCACCTGGGTAGAGATGTTTGTGTTAATATTGTTAATTAAAACAGAAGAATGGTTAACCTTAGCAAGTGTGGATTTAGAATCAAAGAGGAGCACCTCAGTTTTATTGCTGTTTAGTTGGAGAAAATTGAGAGTCATCCATGCGCTATATAAATGTAATGAATTATTATTATTATTATTATTATTATTATTATTATTATTATTATTATTATGTCTTTATGTCTTGGAGACATGCCATAAGAGTATCTGGAGGGAAAACAGAAGTGGATTTAGTGGATAGATATAGCTGTGTGTCATCAGCGTAACAATGAAATTTAATACCATGGTGCTGGAAGATATTACCTATTGGGAAGATATAAATGAGAAAAAGAAGTGGCCCCAAAACAGAATCCTGTGGGACTCCCTAAGTAACGACTGCATTCTCAGATTTAAACCCCTTTATTTGAACAAATTGCCTCCTATCAGTGAGGTAGGGAGAAAACCATTGGAGGACAAGACCACAAACTCCAAAACTAACTAGTCGTTTCAAAAGTATCTGATGGGATATGGTGTCAAATGCGGAGCTGAGGTCAAGATACACAAGAATTGATAAAAGTAATGTTTGCTTTCTTCCCCTTTGCGTGCAATATGCAGTAAATTACTATAAATAATAATACAACTTAAAATAAATACCCTTAAAACCCAAAATTGAATTAGTTTGTAGAATGTCATGCTGTGTTATGATATAAATAAAACATATAGTATATAAATAATACTCCTGCTACTACAGTAATAGCAATAAATAATTTCTTGTAGTTAATCAGTAGAATGCTTTCACAACCCAGAATGAAGGGAAGCATATGCTAATATTTGACAATTTTACAGGATCATCCAGGTGGATGTTACATATCAGTGGTGGTTGAGGTGGTGTTAGAAAAGTGCTATATAAATGTAACCAATTATTGTTGAATAGGGAACCTCATGAGATGTGACAAAATAAAACTTGTTATAATGTTGAATTGTAGTGCTAATAAATGTAAAATCTATCCAAAATAGCTAAGAGTTTTACAATGGGTAGTTCTAAAAGTGAATCAACATATATAAATAGTAAAATTGTGCTGCTGTTTTGAGTTTTAAATATTATCTTATTATTAAAACAAAATCCTAATTAATCAAAACCCAAGAAAACTAATTACTCAAATAACCCAAGAAAACATGTCTACTACATCAATGAATCACATCATTAGATGTGTTATATGTTTAACCTGAAAGAAATGCTTTGTTATTTTGTGCATTTTCAGCACTGGCTGGTTAATTGTCAAGTGGACTCCTCGCTATCCATATCTAGACAACATACAGATCAAATAATAAAACTAATAGCAAGGTAGGTAATGCAGTGGATTCAGAAAGTATTCACACTCCTTCACGCACTTTATTGTGTTGTAGTTTTAATTTAAAATGGACACATTTGCCATTTTTGCCCATTCATCTACACTAAATAACCTTCAATGTTATGTTATTTCTTAACCTGCTTAATCTAGGTCAGGGTCACAGGAGCCTATAGCATAGGGCACAAGGCGGGAACAAACCTAGGACAGGGTGTCAGTCCATCACAGGGCAAACACACAAACCTACCCACACCCCACGGACAATTCAGTGTCACCAGTTCACCTAACCTGCATGTCTTTGGACAGTGGGAGGAAACAAGAGCACCCGGAGTAAATCTATACATATGCAGGGAGAACATGCAAACTCCACACAGGGAGGACATAGGAAGGGAACCCAGGTCTCCTTACTGCAAGGCAGAAGCATGCCACCCATAACCCATAATGACAAAGTGAAAGCATGTTTTCAGAAAGGCTTACAGTTTTTGATTTTTAATAAGTTTGCAATCTGTCATTCATAGAAGTATTCAGACCATTAATTTAGTACTTGTAGAAGTCCCATTGGCAGAAATTACAGCTTTGAGTCTTCTTGGGTAAGTCTCCACAAGCTTAGGAAACCTGCATTTGTACAGTTTATTTCATTCTTCCTGGCAGATTCTCTGGTGTTAGATTGGATGGAAAATGTTTATATACTGGCATCTTTGTTTCTCTCCACAGATGTTCCATGGCTTTTAAGTCTGGGCTTTGAATAGTCCTCTCAAGGATAGTCTGAGACTGTTCCCAAAGCCAATCTGGTATTATCTTGGGTGTATGTTTTGAATCACTGTCATGCTGAAAGGTGAACTGTCACCTCAGTCTGAGGTGGTGTGGACTCTGAACCAGGTGTTTTTTTCAAGGACCTCTCCATATTTCTTTACCTCAATTCTGTCCAGTATCTCTGTCCCTGCCACTGAAACCTTCTCCCATAGCATGATGTTGCCACCACCTTGCTTCACTATAGTCAAGATATCAGGCAGGTGATAAAAAGTGCCTGGGTCTTTGCCAGACATAGTGCTTGAATTCAGTTTTTGTCTCATCAGGCCAGCAAATCTTTTACCTCATGCTCTCAGAGTCTGTTAATGCTGTTGGGCAAACTCCAACTGGACTGTCATATATATGTCTTTTACACAGCTGTGGCTTCCATTTAGTTTCTCTACCATAAATGTCTGATTGATGAGTGCTACTGAGCTGGTTGTCCTTCTGACAGGTTCTCTTATCTTAGCAGATACTTTCTAAATCTCTGTTAGAGTGACTACTGGGTTTTAGTCACCCCCCCCTGACCTAGGCCCTTCTTGTGCGGATTGAGCACTAGTTGATCTCAGGGCACTTTTACATACACAAGCAAAACCTTTGCAGGCAAGGGAAGTGCATGCACACTCCACATGTACAGTGGAGAGTGTAAGATTTGAACCTAGTCTTTTGCAGTCCTGACCAATGTGCCAACCAGGTTTCATTGTACACAGGAGAAGCAAGGGTGGGTCCTCCTTCTGCTTGTCATGCACAACCTCAACTAGCAAACCTGTGAAGTTCCATATACATGACATAACTTAATATTCTCAGACTTCCATATCTGCTTCATCTAGTTCACGATCACAGAAGGCTTGTGCCTATTATGGCAACACCAAGCACAAGGCAGGAAACTAATATGCACACACCCACATTCACTCTTAAAAATAAAGATGCCAAAGTGATTCTTCAGAGTGATGGCATAGGGGAACTTTCTGGTTCCCAAAAGAACCCTTTATGTGAAGGTTCCAGAAGGAATCTTTCGTTTAGATTCATAACAGGATCCATAAATAATCCTAAATAAATGATAAAAAATTAATAAAATACCTATGGGTTCCTTGTTTAAAAAAATCTTGCTACCTACAATAACACTGGCTAACTTCAGGTTTTCTCAATCCATCAGTATCTTGCTAGGTAGCCTACTATACATTAAAGATTGCTGTTTTATCCACATATTAGAAACCTTTTTAAAGTCCATTCAGCCAATTTCATATGCACAGAGCTCTTCCCAGAATGAAGTGTTTTCTGTCAAGCAATGGAGCTATAAGGTACCACACAACCCAATAAAGAATCAATATTTATAAGAGTGTTGTGCAAATTTAGAATTTCCAAGACTACTAATAAATATAATATCCATCCATCCATCCATCCATTTTCCAACCCGCTGAATCCGAACACAGGGTCACGGGGGTCTGCTGAAGCCAATCCCAGCCAACACAGGGCACAAGGCAGGAACCAATCCCGGGCAGGGTGCCAACCCACCGCAGTTAAACATGGTTAGAGATGCCATTATGATAAAAAATAAGCTGATTTGCAAGTCTTTAAGGTTGTGGGAAGAGTACCATGCAGGTATGGGGTGAAGGTATAAAACCCCAGGCAGATGAATAGGTGCAGGTTTTGAACCCATAATACTGACCTATGATAGACTGGCACCACATTTAAAGATAGACCTCACCTTGTGCTTGGTTCTGCCAGCAGAATAGGCTTCAGCTGTCCGCAGCCCTATAATAAAAAGAAAATTCAAAAAATAATAAATGTGTAGATGGCACAAAAATTCAGTTAAATGAAAAGAAAACAACAGTCACAAACTGGAAGTTGAAGGATTTAAACATTGCATTCTGTTGTAAACCATTGCATTGCTCCAAAGAGCTGTTATTGGTTTGGTTTTTTAAAGGAAACATGCACAAAAATGTTCTGTTGTTAATGCTGCATATTGCTTGATATCCTTGTCTTGCAGTTTGCATTGTCAGCAAATGCAAATATTGACATACAGACCTGTCATTTCTAAAGGGAAGGGTTTGCACACAATGCTAACACAGGCTAATATTTCTAGGGTTAAGCTTAAATGAGCCACAGTTTTTTCATTAGAACTGTACACCTTTACAGAGTATTCACTATTCAAATTTAACGCAGTGTTTTACCTTCACTGATAAAGCGTATCACCTTATAGAATTTGGATAAAGCCATATTTCTAGTTGTGATAACTTACAACTGTGTATCGACAAGTCAAATACCTAATAGCATGATGCCCTAAACCACAAAAACATTTATTTAGCAGACTCATAAGTGCAGTACAGCTGTTGAGTGGAACTTTAGGGATCAGTGTGAAACGAAGGGATTTGTTTTATACTTTACAGTTATGAGACCAATACACTTAATATCTTGACTTTAAGAACCTTTTGAACCTGATGGAGAGTCTAAGTGTGTTAATATTAAATTGGTTAGTTACTGTTGTCCTTCTGTTATATGTTTGTATTGATTTTTTTATTTGTATGATATTTACCAAATCAGATTCCCTGCCACTGACATTGTTAAGGCAATAAAGTAAGATGAACCTTGTGTCTTTGAGATCTCTTATTTAGTCTCAAATGCTGCAGGCAGTGTGGTGTAGTGGTTAAGGCTTTGGACCTCAAATCTTCAGGTTGTGGGTTCAAATTCTGCAACTGACACTGCATAACTGCAAGCAAGTCCCTTGACCTACCTACCTGTGCTCCAACTGGAAAACCAAAAGAAATGTAACCAATTGTATCATAGATGTTGTAAGTCACCTTGGATAAAAGCATCTACTTTATTATTAAATAGTATTGCCAAATAAGCAGTTACACCCACGTAATTAATATTGCCTCTTGTTGTCACATAAACAAAAGCCTGCCAATGTGGTGTTTGCCAAATTATCAAAGACAAATGCTCCAAAAGACACTTTCAGAACTGCACAAATCAATGGCACCTAAAGAAAGGACCATTATGGTCAGTCTTTATTTTTTTCTGATGTTAGATAAATTAAAGAAGATTGCTAAAACTCTGCAATGTTTTTACAAAAATGTGGACCCTTAATGCAAATTAGCTAAACTTTTGCTAATAAGATATGTTTTGCCACAAAAAATAACATAAAAATTGAATAAACATGTGTTGCTGCTGCTAATTTAATAATTTAAATTGACATTACTCAAAATGCACATAATTTAAGGCTTTATGTATCCTTTTCTAGTACAAATGAGTCAAATTTCTTAGGTGCCACATTAAGTATAATTTGTGTACAAACAATAAGAATGCATTTCATTGCTTTAAATAGGAAGGCAGAAATCATTTTTATGCTACATTGCTTTAACCCGATTATCGTAGGTTGAGTTTACTCAAAATGAATGTTTTTAAGATTTAAAAAGTGATTTATAGCAAAATTTGTTATTATGCAGCTACTTTATGTTGATTCAACTGAAAATGAGCATGTCTGTACATTTTGCGTGACTATTTCTAATACAACTGACTTAATTTGTTTGGTTGTCAGTTTATTTGTTTATAAAAACAAATCAATTTCATTGCCAAATATGTTGGTAATGCTGTGTTACCATATCAGGTGATTTTCCTTTTACATTTTCCAATGGGGGAGGAAAAAGAATTTTACTTTAATGTAAGTTTTCCAGAATGTTTAGAAGTTTTTGGGACAAAAAAATGGCTTATTGGAATATGCTGAGTTCATTTGCATTGAGTGACCTCACTTTTTGTAATGATATTGCAGAGTTTCAGTAGTCTACACCCATTTGTCTAACACTTGAAAAAGATAAAGACTAGACATGACTGTAGTTTAAGTGCCAAAGATCTGTGCATTTATGAAGGTAACTTTGAGCACGTTTGTCTTCCATAGTCTGGGAGATATATTACATACCCTAAACCATATGAGCAGGCTTTTCTGCTTGTGGCGACAGGAGGTGATTTAATATGTTAAGTTCCTACGTGCAATTGGCTGCTTGGCCATGTCATCAATAATGTTGTGGTTAATGATTAGATGACTTGCCAGTTTAATTTAAATATAAAATAAAATTTCTAGAAACAATTTTTTTATTTGTGTTTATTTAATTGATTGGAAATTATCATGAAATGCAATCAAAATGTTTCAGTTTCTTTAACATTTAGTAATGTGGTCTAAAAAATAAGTTTTACATTAAAAGCTGTCAGTTTAAATACTGTAAGTCTGACTAACATAAGTAAATTACATTCACTTAATTGTTTCCGCTCTTTCCAGAGTAATTTAAACCGAGTTTTAAGTTCCTCTAACTAACATTTTTTCTGAGTGAGTTAGTATGACATCCAAAGAAATTATGTTAGTTTCAGTAGAAACAAATACGTAAATCCTAGCAACACACTCATTTTCTGTTAATCACAGGCATCCGGTCATTAAAATCATATAAAACATTGACCCCACAAAGAAGTGGGAAAGTGTGAAGAGGAAGAAGAAGATGAAGAAGCAGAAATATCTGCATTGGGGCATTTTTTTCCTAAATTATTTTTAAAGATTTAAAAACATTAATTCTGAGTAAAGTAAATCTGATGAAATTGTGTGACAGCTGCATACCCTAAAAATCATTTTTGTGAGTGGTGCTGTTAATTAAACAATTAGATCCATTACTATTGTTTCTGTGTTAATTATCCTTCTTAATGTGACACCCATGAAATATTAGCCAGTTGTACTAGAAATGGGTGCATAAAGTCTTAACAACTGCTCATTTGGAGTAAAGCCAGTTGAACATAGCTGTATAATAGCAACATGCCACATGAATGTTTTTTTTTGAGTGTGGAAAGCCCCCTACTGCCACCCCTCCAACCTTTTCAATGACCATTGGCTGCAAGAGAACAGTAACAGTATCAGAATGTATGACAGCGGCCAGAAGAACTCACCAGAATTTGTAGGTACCACAAAGGGTTTCCTTCTTTAACAGATGGATCATTGATTGGAAATCCCTCGAAAGGAAGGTTGTTTTTGATTCTGGATGTTATTTTGGGTAGTATGTATGCACTTATGTGGAGTAAGGATATAAAATACTTGTATAAAGACTGGAATGTGAGTGGAAAGTTGTTAGAGGCATGAGACCAAGCATGAGACCAAAACTGAGCAGAGTCAGGTAGGGTTTTTCTATTTGTTTGATTCATTTTTGCCTTATGGGTGTTTTGGTTTAATACACAACAATTTTAATAATATTCTACTGGGTGGGATGTCACACAGAATTAACCCTATACCTGCTATTAAAACCTACATTGAAAAAATAAAAATTGCAATTATTGTGTAGTGTAAACTAATACTGTAGCAAAATCTTAATTTGTACTGTCACGCGTTTGGTTATATAACTCCACGTTGGCAAGATGAGTCCATTGTTCCCAAACCTGGTCCTTAATTGCCTGGAGTTCCATTGCCATGGTTTGCATGAAGGACGCCAAGTTCTGTTGCTTCACCATCTTTGCAACAAATCCTGTCAACTATGCCACTGTAAGAGAACAAATAGACCATGATAAAGAGTTGAGGTACCACCATGGTATGCCATATAATTGAAACAATCAAAACAAAAGAAAGCACACAATAAACTGCAGAGACATGTTTTTAGACCAGAGTTCACAACAGAACTGAACTAAGATGACAATCTTCTGCCTTTCAGAACTTCCGGCAGGAATGGGTGGGCCCAGGTGGATGGACAGTGGAAGTGATGTCAGTATTGATAAAGCCGTCAATCTTCCATCCCCAGAGGGAGGAAGAGAAGAGACATGATTACATAGCACCAACCCCTGGAATGGTGGGTTATTACCTTTACTAGAGCCTTTAAGCTGTGCCCTGTGTACACGCACGTGACTTTACTTTCAGAGCATTTTATAACTATTGAGTGATTATCGCCAATTTGTTAGTTTTCTTTTTGGATGTTATTATAAGCAAATACAGCATTTGCTGACCCACTTAATCTATCTCAGCATTATTGAATGGAAGGCAGGAGCTAACCCTAGGCAGAGTTCATCACAATGCCCACTCACACCCTTGCACACATTTCAAAATTTGAAATGCAAATGAAGCATTTTGGGATGTGGTAAGAAAGCCCTCATAGACTAGAGAGAACATGCAAACACCACACAGGCAGTGAAGGGTGCATGATTCAAATCCAAAACACTGAATTCACAAGTAGCAGCAACTGGGCTACCTTTGATTATTATTAACTTCTTCACATTTTTCCCCCTTACTATTAATTTTATTACTTACTAATTTAAACATTTTAAAGAAAATGTATAGTAAGAAAAATGGTATAGATATTACTCAACACTATTACTATAACTGTTCATTTAGAACATGTCACATTTGTTGCACACTTACTGTACATGAAAGCCATTTCTTCACATTCTGTCTACATTACAAGCAAAATTACAGCAGCTATTTGTTTCTGCTAAACCACAAATATGGACCTTAATCAGTCATTCACAAAAATAAAACCTTATTTACTGTAGATGTGAATTAAAATTAACTATATATAGTAGGAAAAATATTTTTTTCTAATTCAAATTATGCACCTAAACTGTTTTTGCCTTTTATAGATTTGGTTTAAAAACACAGTGTGGGTGGCTTCTTTAAATAGAAATGAGTAACTTTATAACCCTAACCAGAAATCAGGAAGGCCAGTTCAGCTTTGACCCTCTTCATGCTATATACGGAGGTCTTCAGCTGCTCTTATAGCACGTGCAACAGCTGAGCAGAGATCCTCTGAAGTAGACTGGCTTTCTGCTATAGTGACACACCCCTGTCCTGTCTTTCAGCTGTGGGCAGATTTGTACAAAGAGCTCTTCTGCATCTGTCTGCATGGCTTCTTTAGTGTCAACATTTGAAACTAAACTCGTACAGCTCATCTGTTTATTGTCTTTTGAATTATGACTTTTAAATGTATGTCTTGTTTAATTTTCAAAACTGTTTGTTTCCTGGCATTTGAGCAAGGCTGTCACTGCTTTTATACTGTAGAGATCTTTTGTGGAGTTTGTTTTCCACCCATATATTCATTATCAAACCAGTATAATCCACTTCATTACAGGGGCCAAAGCCTATATCAATGCCACTGGCCACAAGGCTGGAGCCATCACTGGAGAAAGAGCTTTTGGTTTCAAAACTCACTCACTGACACACACACACACACTCACATTCTCTCATACAGGGCCAATTTAAAGTCAACAACATTTGTAATTCCTTTTACAACATTGTCAGAGTCTGGAAGTTTAATCCAAAGACAGCTCTCTGCATAACATAATATAAAACCCAAAAATGTGCAGACTAGGGTAATTGGTAATTTCAGATTGGTTATGTGAATGTGCAAGTGCAGATATGTGCATGAGTAGGTTTAACTCACAGGCAAGGAACAGCAAGGTCAATTTGTAAAAAAAAGATCAAGCTACAATTACTGAACTATCCATCCATCTATCCATCCATCCATCTTCTTAACCAGCTTATCCAGGGCAGGGTCGCTGGCACAAGACAGCAACAATTATCGACCTTCCTCTTAAATATGCTGTATATTTGTATAAATTACAAACATTACTTAGAAGATTGCCTTCCAAAATTATACACTTGAGCTCAAAAGCTTCCACATACTTAGAAGTGTTTTACATACAGGCAGATCAGGTAATTAGCCTTTAATTTGGTCATTTTTGTGATGCCCTGGATGCCCACAGCCTTGGCATCAACCATGTACTGGGATATCAATAGCCATGTACTGAGTCTGACTAGGACAATGAGGTCACAAACAACAAGTCATAATGCTTTTATACTGAACAACCAAAAGTCACACAGTGTTCAAAATGCAGTACAAAGTCTTCTTCAATAAATACTCCAATAAAACAGTGCATTTGTGGAGGTTAAAAGCAATCATTAAATAATTCCAATAAATAGCATAAAATCAACAAGAATCAAACGAAAGCTAGGACTAGCTTAAAGTTCTCTTTCTGCCTCTTGAGCCCTAGCATCTCTCTCTCTCTCTCTCTATTTCACATCTCCTTCTCACTTTACTGGTTTTCTCAGCAGAGCAGAGATGACAGCAAGCACAGAACCCTCTTTGTCTCTTGTCCCAGTCACCTCAGTTAGTCACCACTGGGAGGTTTGGAGCCCAAATCTGTCATTGTTCCTGCATCCATTGGCATATGCAGGACAACACTTGGAGCCCTTGACCACTCTTGCTCCTCGTATTGTTCAACAGGATTGACCTGCCCCTGGAGCACCGTTTTTGCTCCCTTGTGGGGGCCACCTGACTGCCTTGCCTCCTTTCCGCTGCACTGGCTCAATCAAATCCTGACATTCTCGCTCTTTTCATCTCTCTGGATTTTTACATCCACCCATTCTCAATCTTTCTCTCTTGATTTCAAATTTATAAACTATATTTTATATGTGCAAATGTTTCATGTGAATAAAATATGAATGTTTCAAAAACAAGTTAAGGCAAAGATTTCAGTGACATAATGATTATTTATTATTTCTCACTACTTTATGCAGTTATAAATGAGACTATCCTCAATTTATTAATGCAGTTGTACACACTCATGCATTCATTTCAGTTAAATTCATAACATAACATGAAATAATATTTTCAAACTTACTTAATTAAATTCAGGATCCTGGAGTGAGGGGTTGGGAGCTGGAGCCTATAATTGGAGCTTTTGGGGTAAGGTAGGGATCAACCTCAATTCAGTTTGGTTAATTTATGTTAAGTGCACTTTCACTAAATAGACTAGTGCAGTATTCAATAATTACAAATTTACTATAGAAACGATACGTGATATGTGAGTCACATGAAAACCATATTGAGGGACTCAATTACTTAATCACAGACTATATTACCATCTGTGTCATTACTATCATAGCCACAAAAACAGTGCACTGCTTTGCAGAGAGCAAACCCTGTATTATTAAGATGCTAAAAAGTCTCCTGAATGAGAAGAAGAGAGCCTACAAATCAGGCGACAAAGAGGCACTGAAGGTCATGCAATGAGTGTTGAAGGAAAAGCTGAATGAAGGGAAGGAATTTTACAGAGCTAAAATAGAAAGAAAAACTCACTCAGAATAACACAAAAGATGTTTGAAATTGACTGGGCATACTGTAATTACTGGACTCAGTCAATCCAGGACTCAAGTGCTAGAAGGAATGTGGACAAAGCTAATATTCTGAACCAATTTGTAAACAGATTTTAGCTAATTTCATCACTCTGGTCCATCACTCCGGTCCAAGTCTAACCATCAGTGTGGGCTGTCTATAACTTTTCACCAAGTGAGGTGACTAATGAGGGGGCAACACACACAAAATGCCAAGGGACCAGATGGCATTAGTCCTCGAGTTCTTAAGGCCTGTGCTAACTAACTTTGTGGTAACCCTGTATTACTTGTTTAGTCTGTCACTAAGGCACCAGAAAGTGCCACAGCTGTGGAAAACCTCCTGCATTGTTCCAGGTCTAAAGAAGGCAGATGCCATTTCACAACTTGACTACAGACCAGTGGTCCTTATGTCTCACACCATGAAGAGCTTTAAGAGGCTGATCGTAAACTATCTGAGTCCTCTTGTGAAAGAAAACATGGTCTCAATGCACTTTGTCTATCAGACAAAGATTGGAGCAGAAGATGCAATTATCTATCTACTCCACAAGGCTTGTTCTCTCCTGGACAAAGCTTTCAGCACTG
Source organism: Erpetoichthys calabaricus (assembly GCF_900747795.2). Lineage (NCBI taxonomy): Eukaryota > Metazoa > Chordata > Cladistia > Polypteriformes > Polypteridae > Erpetoichthys > Erpetoichthys calabaricus. Next base: position 236,734,878 of record NC_041395.2, read on the forward strand.
TGAGGGTTATGTTTTTTGATATCTTCTGTTAAAAAGCCCCTTAGGGACAAATAAAGTGCTATCTATCTATCTATCTATCTATCTATCTATCTATCTATCTATCTATCTATCTATCTATCTATCTATCTATCTGTCTGTCTGTCTGTCTGTCTGTCTGTCTGTCTGTCTGTCTGTCTGTCTGTCTGTCTGTCTGTCTGTCTAATATATAGAACATAAACACAAAACATAATACTTAGACATACATAGAGAAATTTCATAAAAAATAAAATTATATATATAGTTTTAGATTTGTTTGCTGCACATCCATGCTGCACAGCTCCACCACATCCCAAAGGTGCTCTATTGGATTGAGACCTGGTGACTGTGGAGGCCATTTGAGTACAGTGAACTCTGTCATGTTCAAGAAGCCAGTCTGAGATGATTTGAGCTTTGTGGCAGGCGCATTATCTTGCTGTAAGTGGCCGTCAGAAGAGGAGTACACTGCAGTCATAAAGGGATACACATGGTCAGCAACAATTCTCAGGCAGGCTATGATATTTAAATGATGCTCAATTGGTACTAAAGGATCCACAGTGTATCAAGAAAATATCCCCCACACCATTACACCACCATCACCAGCCTGAACCACTACAAGGCAGGATGGATCCATGCTTTCATGTTGTTGACGCTACTATCCAAATGTCGCAGCAGAAATTGAGACCAATAAGACCGGTAACGTTTTCCAATCCTGCAGTGTCTAATTTTGGTGAGCTTGTGTGAGTTGTAGCCTCAGTTGCCTGTTCTTAGCTGACAGGAGTGGCACCTGGTGTGGTCTCCTGCTGCTGTAGCCCATCTGCTTCAAGGTTTAATATGCTGTGCATTCAGAGATGCTCTTCTACATACCTCAGTTGTAAAGAGTGATTATTTGAGTTACTGTTGCCTTTCTATCAGCTCAAAACAGTCTGGCCATTCTGCTGTGACCTCTGACATCGTTTTTTTTTGCCCAGAGAACTGCCACTCATTGCATATTTTCCTTTTTTTGGACCATTCTCTGTAAACCCTAGAGATGGTTGTGTGTGAAAATCCAAGTAGATCTGGCACCAACAACCATATTTAAAGTTCAAGTTCAAGTTCAAGTTCCAACACTTTATTGTCATTGTGTAACACAACAAAATTACTTTTATGACAAACCCAAAGATGCATTTAAATGATAGAATTGAAATAACAATTTAAAAACAGAATTCATGTAAAAAAAGAATAGTCATACAATGTCAAATATTTTCAAATATGTTGTAGACTGTACAGTGTTAAGTGATCAAGTAACCAGAGGAAATTATTATTACCTAATGTACAGCAGCATAAATTGTTATTGCACCTATTATGAATATTATATTACATATTATATATTTTATTGTATTAGTATATTGCACATTACCTGTAGCTTATTGCACATATTCAATTAAAAAGTCACTTAAATCACCTTTCTTCTCACTTCTGATGCTTAGTTTGAACTTCAGAAGATCGTCTTGAAAATGTCTACATGCCTAAATGCATTGAGTTGCTACCATGTAATTGGCTGTCAACAAGCAGTTGAATAGGTGTACTTAATAAAGTGGCCCGTGAATGTATATACAGTATACATACATACATACATATATATATTTATACAAACTAATATGCATACTCAGTATATATAAAGGGTATTTCATTTTTCATTGTCAGAGTCAGCCTCCTTTAAAACTGATAATTTCACAGGCATGCAATGTTAATTTCATTTGACCAAAAAACAGCTGAATATAGGACCATTATATTGGATGGCCAACCCCTACTCAAAGCCAGTCCGGGTAGTATTATGAATGCTAAGAAAGAAATAAAATATGAAATACACGCCAACAACAAAACAAAAGAATTAGTGAAATAAATAAAACAATTATAAAATGATAAATGTCTGTAGGAGTAAAATGTATTGCTTTTTTCATTCCAACATATAGCACATCATAAACATTAACACTTGTTTTATGAATCCCATATCAGATGGCATGTTGCAGAGACATATGCAATGAATGGTGCACTACAAATGTTAACACTGAGGTCTGCATTAATTACTTAAGATTTCAACCGATCTTAGACAGGCAGCACAGCTAGTAAAGCAATAAAGCAATATAAGAAAGCAAAATTAACAGCTGTTCCTACAAATCTAACAAGACTTTCATGCTAAAATAATGAGTCTTGAGCTTTGATTTAGTTGATGAAGCTAATGTGGCTTCTTCCTATCCCCAATATGTTTTACACACCCAGCCCCACACTTCTTCCCTTGCTGCAAGCTGGTGACAGAGTCAGTGCTCAGTCTTTGCACAGCCATATTACTGGGTACTCTGGTGTTCCTTCCACATCTCAAACATGAGGAGATTGGTGGTTCAAAACTTGCCTGAAGTAACTGCATGTGCATATGTACAAGAGTGTCCTTTTCAAGTGTCTTCTTTGGGATTAGGCCCTGCACCCTTTAAATCTGAAATAACTGCGTTCAGAAATCGAATGAGCTGATGGATTGATGGGCATTTTCTGTCTTTGTATTAAAACTTGTAAAGCAAGCTGAGCAGAGCTGAAATTCTAAGGATGACAATGACCAGGGCCTCCCATGCTGCAGGCAAACTAATCAAAAAAGCAGCCTACCAATTCTTGGGACATGGGAGAGGCTGGTGCAACAAATGCTGCATGCTTATCATTTACTTACACTCACTCATACTGGGCCAGTGTAGAATCAACATCCATTTTAACCTACACAACTTCCAGAAAATGGCACAGTCTGCAATAAAGAGGAGAATGAAAGTGTAAACTACAAACAGCCAGGCTTTTAAATTCAGGTTGCTGGATCTGTACGACACCAGTATTATCCACTGTTCCACTACATAATAATACAGTATTAGGAAAAGTAAGAAAGAAATAAAATTCATAAATAAATTGCCAATACCCTGAATATAATTTTTGCTGAAGTTTGCAAAAAGAGATTAACCTGCCAGACCCAATATGGGATATTAAATTATTGCTACACAATTTATGAAGATAGTAGTAAACAAACCACTATTAGTATAAAATGAGACAAATACATCCAGACTAGGCAATATTTACTTAGGATTATTCAAAGAAGGTAATATTTATATTTTCAAATGACTTAATATACATTTTTCAGAAATAATAAAATATTTGGAAAATTCTGAACAACTAATAGCTTGCAAATGTTATGCCTTTATCTGAAAAAATTAATTTCTCCACCCTGGTAGCTATAGACCAGTTAGTTTATTGTCAGTCTCATGAAAATAATTCAAATAATTATGAAAGGCAAGATGAAAAAGCATTTATTCAAAACAAGGATGTTAATAGACAATCTGCATGGTTTTAAACAGGAGTTACTGTGCTTCCCTGATATTCTGGAGTTTTATGAGCGAGCATCAAAAGCAGTTGATTGTAGAGAAACATACATTTTTACCTTGACTTTCAAAAGTCTTTTTATAACATTCCACAGGAGACAATTGTAAAACTGCAAGAGGCGGAGATCCAGCACACCAAGTTCAGACTGGTGATAAAACGGCTCAAGCACACACAACATCATGATATGTTATGAGGAGGTTATTCTCAGTTAGTTAGCATCAATCTGTGTGGATAATTCTGCAATACTATCATCTGCTTTGGCCTCAATATTGTGAGAAGGACAGAGCAGTACAGAAAACCCAAGGAAAAGATACCAGACCATTTTCTCGATCAAGGGGTATGGGTTATAAGGAAAGACACCACAAATGGTTCAGTGGCTTCCTTTCCAACATCTTAAACATCTTCATTGATTCACAGTTAAAGCACGTGCAAAGTTAAGAAACAGTTTAACTCATTAAAGAGATGAGTAGAATGGATGCCAGTTGTTATTTAAAAATGTGATATTTAGCAGGAATATTGACTGATTAAGAAGACATTTTTCAAAAATTATTTTAAAATACCGGCGGCACGGTGGCGCAGTGGGTAGCGCTGCTGCCTCGCAGTTGGGAGATCTGGGGACCTGGGTTCGCTTCCCGGGTCCTCCCTGTGTGGAGTTTGCATGTTCTCCCCGTGTCTGCGTGGGTTTCCTCTGGGCGCTCCGGTTTCCTCCCACAGTCCAAAGACATGCAGGTTAGGTGGATTGGTGATTCTAAATTGGCCCTAGTGTGTGCTTGGTGTGTGGGTGTGTTTGTGTGTGTCCTGCGGTGGGTTGGCACCCTGCCCGGGATTGGTTCCTGCCTTGTGCCCTGTGTTGGCTGGGATTGGCTCCAGCAGACCCCCGTGACCCTGTGTTCGGATTCAGCGGGTTGGAAAATGGATGGATGGATGGATTTTAAAATACTTTGGAGATGGAGATACATGATGGTGGTGGCTCTGAGGCTAGGGATCTGTACTGGGAATCGGAAGGTTGCCGGTTCAAATCCCGTAAACGCCAATAGGGACTCTGCTCTGTTGGGCCCTTGAACAAGGCCCTTAACCTGCAACTGCTGAGCGCTTTGAGTAGTGAGAAAAGTGCTATATAAATGCAAAGAAAGATGTAAATTACCAGCTAGTATTCTTGAAAGTGACATCTTCAACTTAATCAAAGAGTTAGGTGAGGGTAATTAGCTATCAATATTGAGACAAACGATTTCCTGATTGCTCAAAAAATGGATTCCAAAACAATTAACACACTGCCGCTGACAGTGTCGTAACTTTAACTGATCACAATGCACATATCACTCCACCTATTTGTCCAATTTGGAATTATCGCTACAGCTCTGCTACTGATTTTTAAAGCTGCTAATTCTAACACCACATATAACTACACCTATCATCATTGTTTGTCCAATACCAAACTATGAGACCCTGGTGATTCACTGATGTCAGTCTTCTTTATCTTAAAGACATCTATCCATGTATTTACCAGGTTTTGGGTCACAGGAGCCAATAGATTTTCAAGCAATATCATGGATGGGGCAGCAGTGCATTTCAAGAGTTGGAAAGGTTTGTTACACCAATCTTAAAATGCTCTCATTTACTTAGGTGGCTCCTGCTCCTTTGAAGTCCCTTTTTCCTAGGCTCGCCTTGATACTCTTTTGGGGTTATCAATCAAACTACAACCAAAAAGCCACCTTAATCTCTTGTATATTAGCTCGATTGTTACTTTGTTTCACTTTCTTTTATACTTTTTAAAGCAATGCTGACTCTTTTTTTTTATCTGTGCTGTAGCAGGTCTATAGGCCAGGCTTGAGGTGGAAAATATATTTACAACAACAACAACATTTATTTATATAGCACATTTTCATACAAAAAGTAGCTCAAAGTGCTTTACATAATGAAGAAAAGAAGAATAAAAGACAAATAAGAAATTAAAATAAGACAACCTTAGTTAACATAAAAAGGAGTAAGGTCTGATGGCCAGGGTGGACAGAAAAAACAAAAAAAAACTCCAGAAGGCTGGAGAAAAAAATAAAATCTGTAGGGGTTCCAGGCCACGAGACCCGCCCAGTCCCCTTTGGGCATTCTACCTAACATAAATGAAATAGTCCTCTTTGTAGTTAGGGTTCTCACGGGTCACTTGATGCTGATGGTTATACAGACTTCTGGCTTTTAATCCATCCATCATTGTTGGAACATCATGGTGCTTTGGGTAGATGGTGGTGGCACAAGCCACCACCAATAGGACACCGGAAAAGGAAACAGAAGAGAGAGTAGGGGTTAGTACAAATTTTGAATGAATAGTTATTATAATGAATTGGATATACAGAGTGTCAGGATTAAATTACAGTGAAGTTATGAGAAGGCCATGTTAAAGTAATGTGTTTTCAGTAGTTTTTTAAAGTGCTCCACTGTATTAGCCTGGCGAATTCCTACTGGCAGGCTATTCCAGATTTTAGGTGCATAACAGCAGAAGGCCGCCTCACCACTTCATTTATTTGGCCAGATTAGTGAAGAGAACACTTCTGTAGCTTGGAAAGCTACTGTCATTCAGTGACACTCAACTGATTGCAGCTGCTTCATCTCTTAACTCTGTTACAATATTTTCACTCTAACTCTCTCTATATACAGTATATATTCATCCATCTCTACATTTTCTGAACCCACTTATTCCGTTACAGTAGGCGTGTTTTGTCCTGGTCCTGGAAGGTCTCAATGAATGTGGACTTTTGCTTCAAATTAATTTTCATTCAAAAAACAGTCCTTATGCTTAACAGACACTTTAATTAACATAACTAATATGTTCTACTAAATGGTCAACTTCTCATTCATCTGTTATTGGTGTATATTTCACCTTTTTTGGAAAAATCAATAAAATGTTTTATATCCTTGAGAGAACTAGAATCCCACATTTTTTTCCCTCGATACCATATTTTATTAGGAGAGCTGCTGATACTGACTAAGGCACTCCACAGTGCTGTGCTCTGAGTCCTCTGCTACACTCCCTCTACACATAGGACTACTTGGCTAACATCTAAATTTAACCTTGCGATTAACAAAGTTTATCTAATCTAATCTAATCATTGTGAAACTTGCTGATGACACAGCAAACAACAATGAGCAGGCTTACCTGGACGAAGTGGAGGGTCTGTTGCACTGGTGTCAGGACAACAGTCTACTCCTGAATGTCAAAAAGACAAAGGATAGGGTTGTGAATTTTGGCAGAAAATTGGATAGGCACTGCTAGCAACTCTGTATTAACAACACTCAGGTGGAGAGGGTGGACAGTTTCTGTCCAACTCGCAGTGGACCTTATCTGGTCCAAGAACATTGACACATTGGTGAAGAAGGCACAATAGTATCTTTACCACTTGAGATGCCTTAGGGATTTCAGGCTGCTCTCCCAATTACTAAAGAACTCATGCACATCCACCATCGAGAGTATCCTGACAAGCACAATTACTGACTATTTATATTACATGCAGCTGGACCACAAAGCTTTACAGCTGAACACATTGCTGGGTGTGCACTCTCTAACTTCCAAGACATTTATACTAAGTGATATTGGACCAGGAAAAAGAAAATTATTAGTGATACAAGCCATTCCAAAAATGGCCTCTTCTCTGTGATGTGGTCAGGAAAACATAAGTGCTGCCTGAAGACCAGAACAAAGAGATGGAAGAGAAGCTTTTTTCCACAGTCGATCTGCATCTTGAATGAGGATAATGTCTAGCTACATGAAGCCTTATTGTTGATTACATTATATTGAGTTATTTAAATGATTAATTTATTATTTATTTATTTATTGTTTGTCACATGTTTTGTAATTCTGGTATAATGCATACTGTTGTATTTATTTAACAGTGATTTCTATTGATGTTTGTAAAGTTGTGTGTTATTGTTTATTGTCCTTTTATATTCTTCTTTTATCGACAGCCTTGGGAGTTTAGCAATGTATAATTGTATGTGACAAAATAAAATTTGATTTAAAATCTAGCCATCCATTTATTAAACTTCCTTATCCAGAGTAGGGTCATGGTGAAGCCTATCCCAGCAGTTATGCGGCACAAGGCAGTAGCAATCCCTGGACTGGGTGCCAGCTCATTGCAGGATGAAAACACACCCAACAACCAATTTAACAATGCCAATTCACCTAACCTGCACGTCTTTAGACTGTAGGAGGAACAACTTATGGACAAGGGGAGAACATGCAAAATCCATGCAGGGAGCACTTGGAAACTGAAACTGAAGCACTGGGTTCTTCGCCAGCACTATGTATCTTTCTGCATTTCAAAACGAAATTAGACGTCACAGTGTTACTCATTTTTACAGACAAAGAACCGAGGTGAGTCATCCAATTAATGAGAAATTCAATGGGTAAGACGGATAAACGTCAAATGAAGAACTGTGATTGAACAAAATCGTGCAACGACCACAGCCCTACAGGACCAGCCGGTTTATACATGATTGTATGACCGGAGTTCAAACCTATTTTAGTAGCATTGCGAACAAGGCAGAATCTAAGCAGTGCCAGTCAGTCGTTCACAGGACGTGCTCGTCCATCGTTAGAAATGTTAAATTTCGAGTTATGCGTGTCTCAGATGCAGGCTGAAACGTAAATGACTGGAGAAAACCTTCACAGGCACAAAATGGATTTTCAAATATTTAGCCACTTTGATTAGAAAAGAACCTTGGTCCTTTGAGTTGCAGAGAAGCAACACTATGCAATCGTGCCACCCTATGTACGTTTTGAAAGGTGTTTCCCCTTTCCCATTCGTTATATTTTTTCTAGTGTACATTATAATGGTGTGTACTGTGACAGGCACTAGATTAAATAATCATTCCTTGTGATTTATTGCAGACGTGCGCGTTTAGACAATTTTAAATTGGCACTGTGTAAAGGAATGTGTCTGATTGTGTTAGTATGCTGTAGGATATCGCCAGCCTTGACTTGGACAGTATCTGGATGGCCTCTGACCTCGTACAAGAAAGTGGATGGATCAAGACTGAACAGATTGCCGTCCGTCTGCCGCGTTATTAAAGGCACCAACCTCTAAACCGTGGCGCTCTTTTTCCAGCTACTCCCTGGCGATCCGCGGGTCGCCTTGACAACCACGGGCTTGCGTGCAGAGCGGCCTGGCGACCAACTGTTTACAAAAAGCAGCTGTCGACGCACGAGCGTGTCACTCCGAAGAGCAAGGGGACGAGCAACGGGCACATCACAACATGACGACTTTAGGTAAGGCTAATAAAAGTTTATAAACGGGACATGAAAAAAAGTTGTGTTTTCGCGTTTGGTACTGTACCATACTTTATTTTGTCATTTTAAGGCACCATAATTCGTATATTGTTTCCTTTAAAACATAAAGATTCCACAGCGCAACGTGAAAAATACCAACATATAAAAAAGTAATGCAAACATGCAAAAAAGTACACTACGTGGTATGAATTTACAAAAACACATGCAAGATATAATAGCTCTGCTGCATTTGAGAATCTTTAAACTGTAAAAGATAGATGCTGAAGTTTTTGCATTGATCCAAAAATCTGCGAAAATCTTAAATGTCGTACATGCATGTGCCATATTTTGTTAACTTGCATACTGCTTTTGTAGAAAACCAGATGCAAATGTACTGTTATTCGGATTGTGATCAAATCGACTCAGTCAGAGCACATTGGAAAGTGGTCAGAAATGGATAGTTACCATATTTAACATAAAGCAAGTGTAAATATACTTGCTTAGTATAAATGTACAGCAAAGCCCCCAAATCTTGCCAACAAGAGTGCTGCGCACGTGTGTGGAGTTCTCTCCATCCAGTCGCTAGTATATCCGGTCATGATGCGGACACTGCCGGTGCATTTTAATGTCAGGTGTTAACATATTCCAACTAATTTATATATGAATACAATCTAGATATGACTATGAAAATCATCAAGAAAACGAAGTTTGAATAAGACTCCACGCTTCTGTCTCTCATCTAAAACATAATTACAAGTAGTGACTTTCATAGTAAAATTGATATGAAAATGTTAATTATTGTTCAACAGTATCTGTATTTATATTTTTCCCTAATTAATGAAACAAAATTTTATAAAGAGGAACAGTACCTTAGATATGTTACTTATGTGCATAAAAAGAGAAGCCATGATAAGTCCTTGAGCTCCTTTCAAATAGGATAGAGTCCTGTAAAATAGGGAGCCTGTTTTTGATGAAACGCATTGGTTACACAGTTATTTTATACATTGTGCATAGCAGCAAGCACTGAGGGGTTCACATAAACAGCAGACTGGACTGGTCTAACAACACAGTGGCGCTGTAAAGGGCCAGAGCAGACTACACTTGCTAAGGAGACTCAGGTGTTTTGCTGTATGCAGCAAGCTGCTGGAAATGTTCTACCAGTCCATAATAGCCTGTGTGTTGTTCTACGCTGTGGTCCCTAGGGGAAGGAACTTGTGCTCAAAAGATGCACAATGCCTAAACAAAATTATCAACAAAGCCTGCTTCGTTACAGGGATAAACCTGGACACACTGGAAACTGTTATGGAAAGAAGGATGATGGCAAAATGAGAAAAGCGCTATATAAATGTAATTAATTATTAATTATTATTATTATTATTAAAATTGGATGCTCTCATGAAAAATCCTCACACTCCGCTTCCTTTTAGCCACAGGCTCATTCCACCATGGTGTGCTAAAAAGCACCTCTGGAGGTGTTTACTGCCTGCTGCTATCAGACAATTCAGTGCTTCCTCCTGACGACCCAAACTAAATGCTGATACTCTTTAAATTAATTTTGCCATTTGTGCACAATACTGTATACAGAACATTTATTTATTTATGTATCTATTTGATTCATTGATTAATTGCATTATTTATCCTGTGAGTCTGTATCTTTACTTTTTATGTTTCTGCTGCTGGATGCATGTAAATTTCCCTTGGGATAAATAAAGGTAATCTAATCTAATCTAATCTAATCTAATCTAATGTGCAATCATTAGTCATGAATTAATACACATGAAAATTTTAAGCTTCAAAGTGGACAGTTATTGAAAAACACTTAAATATTGCAAAAGATTTGGTGATTCACTTGTCTCCCCATTTGTTTCCATTTTGGGGAAGAAAAGAGTACCAGTAACTAAGCCATTTTAAGAGCTGTGCTATATTCACAGGGGATTTTTTTTTGAAGTATAGGTGATCAAGTAAATAGATTGGTCCACTGAGACTTTTTCTTTAATTCAGTGAATTTTCTCTTTTGTTTAAAGATCAAATTTGCCAGACTTCTCATTGATCATTTATCAAGGGCCCCTTTTAAAAGTTGCACATGAGGTGTGGCAAGTCTCATGAGTGATCTTTGCTGTTAGGAAGAAAGCAGCCACAGAATTAGCTTTTCTGTTCCTTTAAATGTCCTTTTAAGATATTTCCCAATATTGAAGTTCTTATGAACACCCTAATGGCAGGGTATTCCATAAGATCAGATAAGGAAACCATCCATATGGAAACCATCTATAGGTATTAGCCAGTTATTGTGCAATGTCTTTAATACTGAAAAACACTAAAAAAAAGATCTACAGTGTAATTAAACTTTTTGATGTAACTCATGTTCATACCTTTTGAGAAATTGTTACCCATACTAAAGCAGTACAAAAGAAACAAAATCCCAAAGGTCATCATTCCAGCATTTATAATTCTTCCAAATAAAAGTAAGTTGTACAAGTTATTATAATAGCAAAACAAAATGGCCAGAAGGCTAGAACCCATAATTACTGCGGCATTGAAAGAGTTGGTATAAGTGACGCTGATGTTTTGTTTTAAAAAGAGAGAAAAGAAGAGAAGAGCACCCTTAGCTAATTCCAACTCTATCAGGAAGAACTTAACAGAATTTGCCATGTTTTTATTCAAGGTGCAAAGCTAAATGAGCATCCAACTCTAAATAATTGCACCTTTGATCTATATTGTGAGCAGGCATTCCAAGGGCACCACAGTGAATGTTTACTATCTATCTATCTATAATATAAAAAATCCAAATCAAATCCAGTCTGTCTGTCTGTCTGTATGTCTTATCTCTATTATAAAAAAAAATCTTGTAAGGCTTGGAAGGAGATAAGACGTGATTTTCTTGGAGACACTTTAGCATCCCACGAGACAAGGCAGTGAGACAAAAGGACAGCTGCCATACAGGCTTTTAAATGTCTGAAGCTCTGAGCGACATGCAGATCATGCAGCAAGGTAGCAGCAGCAGTAGAAAGCCAACAGCAGATCGAGCACAGAGAAGCTAAAAAAAAAAATGTATTTGTTTCCCATTGTATCACTGTTTAAGAGGGGGTTTTGGAGGAGTGACTGCATCCGCATGTTATATATCCAGGTGATCTGTTCTTGAGCATACTGTATTATCCAGAAATTGAATACTGTATTGCCTGTGTTGAGTGCAAAAGAAACTTACAGGCCTGAGCACTTGGTTCCAATATGAAAAGTGATGATTTTATAATGATATGTATTGAGACATCCAAATATGGTTTGGCTTAACGTCAGAGCTAACCACAACCTATTGATTCTCAATTATCATGATTCTCCTGCATTGCCTTTTTTCTGATGACAAGGTATCTTCTGGGATGAAAATGCCCCTGTCTTCAGACCAAATATGATCATGCAATATTTCCATTGGATGAAAACAATACAGTAATCCCTCCTCGATCGCGGGGGTTGCGTTCCAGAACCCCCCGCGAAAGGTGAAAATCCATGAAGTAGAAACCATATGTTTATATGGTTATTTTTATTTTGTCATGCTTGGGTCACAGATTTGCACAGAAACACAGGAGGTTGTAGAGAGACAGGAATTTTATTCAAACACTGCAAACAAACATTTGTCTCTTTTTCAAAAGTTTAAACTGTGCTCCATGACAAGACAGAGATGACAGTTCTGTCTCACAATTAAAAGAATGCAAACATATCTTCCTCTTCAAAGGAGTGCGCGTCAGGAGCAGAGAATGTCAGAGAGAGAGAGAGAGAAAAAAAGCAAACAATCAAAAATCAGTAGGGCTGTTTGGCTTTTAAGTATGCGAAGCACCGCCGGTCAAAGCAGCTGCAAGGAAGGGAGCAATGTGAAGGTAGTCTTTCAGCATTTTTTAGAGGAACGTCCGTATTCTCTAGGCCAGTGTGCGAACAGCCCCTCTGCTCACACGCCCTCCGTCAGGAGCAGAGAATGTCAGAGAGAGTGAGAGAGACAGAGAAAAACAAACAATCAAAAATCAACACATGCCGTTCGAGCTTTTAAGTATGCGAAGCACCGTGCGGGAAGCATGTCGCTTGACAAAGCAGCTGCACGGAAGGGAGCAATGTGAAGGTAATCTTTCAGCATTTTTTGAGGAGCGGATGTATCCTCTAGGGGTGCGAACAGCCCCCGTGCTCACAATATATTTGAGGAGTTTTATTTAATACGTAATACGCGCTCTGGTTGGGTAGCTTCTCAGCCATCTGCCAATAGTGTCCCTTAACCCGGCAAACCAACTGAGGAAGCATGTACCAGAAATTATAAGACCCATTGTCCGCAGAAATCCGCGAGCCAGCAAAAAATCCGCGATATATTTTTAAATATGCTTACATATAAAATCCGCGATAAAGTGAAGCCGCGAAAGTCGAAGCGCGATATAGCGAAGGATTACTGTATTATATTTGTGCCATGGCCATCTGATATGTCACAAATAAAAGCAGCATATTTGGGAATTCCTGAGATGCATAACACTATTTCCATGTACATAACTTGAGCTTATGGACTGTGAAAGAACCGTGCTGCATCCCTCTAGCTGAATTCCAAAAGCACATTTAAACTATTCTTTTGGCACATTTTACTCACTCCCTTATTATACTTATTCATATAGAGGTTTATAATTTTTTCGCTATAACCTGTAAATTTTATTATTTTTATACAATTCGGCAAATAAATACCCTTTTGCCCCTGCTTTGCATAATAATAAACCATGGTAATAAGTGCTAGTACAATATGGTTTAATAACCAAAGTTATGTCCCAGTTCTGTAATTTTCACTGTTTTGACAGAATTTGCAAGTTGAAAATCTCATAACCCTTTTGTGGGACCCTGAAAGTAGCTAAGATTGTATCTTAACAACTTTGCATGCACCTCTTATCAAAAACTACACATCTGGTAATAAAAAATATTGAAGTAGGAAATACAAATATAGGTTTTTGCCTTCAATTTGACGTGTTACTATACATTTCATAATTATATAAGTGTTTATAAATTGCTTTCAAATTATACATCCCTTTTTAAACAAGTGATGCGGGTTGTCATCTCTGACTATGACTGATGATTAGAAATATGTTCACACTGGTGATTTTCTCATCCCTGTCAACTACAGAAGATATTTTCCAGGATAAAGGAGAGGTGATCTGAAATATGAAAACTGATTGAGACCTACACAGGGCCAGCTCTTGCTTTTTTGCTGCCATAGCCAAAAGTGAAACTATCGCACCCAAACCACAGGGTCTTGAAGGTAATAGCTATACACATAAATGCAGATCGCAGAGTGTTGGCGTGTGGTATTCTACTTTAGGTTTCCCACAAATTGTAAACTGATATTAGAGCTGGTTTGTGGGGTTCCACCTTAGTGATTTTGGTGGACAGACACTCAAACAAATCAATGATTTGTGGGGTTGGTCAAATGGCCTCTTGCTGTTATGGGCTCCTGGTGGTGGATGGTGGATCTGCATCCCCTAAAAACTTTGCCACCCTACACAACCACCTAATTTGGTAGATCCGGACCTGAACTTGCAAAATATATGGCCAGAAATATCCAGAAGTATCCACCCTTTAATATGAGAATTTCGCTATTTAAGACACACCCATTGATGACTCAAGGGTTAAATCACACAACCGTGTCATCTCCATAGAAAACTATGGCAGGAGAATTGGGAATTCTGAAGAGCACAGTCACTTTTGATTCATATTATAGGATGCCACCTTTCCAGCTGAGTTGTTACCTGCTATAGCTGACTGGGTCGGAAATGGTGCAGAAACTTAATGTTAGTATAAACTGGAAAAGTCTAATCACAACAACAACTCAGCTGTGAAACTCCCAGAACAGAAATGCAAAACACTGAAGCAAATAGTGCATAAAAATAGCTTGACCTCAGTTGAAACAATTACTACCAAGTTCCAACCTGCCTCTGGAAACTGCAGTATGTCTGCTCAAGAACTGTTTATTAGAAGCTAAAGAACCTAACAGTCCATAGCCAAATGGCTATGCAAACTTATGGTAACCATGCCAAGCTTTGGCTAGAATAATGAAAAGCTCATCTCTATTAGCCACTGGAGTATTAGAAGCATTTTCTCAGGTGAATCATGTATCACTGTTTGGTAATCTGAAGAATTAGCTTGGGTTTGGCTCATGCCTGGTGAATATTACCTGCCTCATTTTATAATGCCAACTGTGTAGTGGAGAAAGAATAATAGTCTGAGATTGTTTTTTATAGTTTGAGCCCCCTAGCTCCAATGTCTGTTTCAGTAGGGCAGGAACCTATGGGCAAAGTGAGGTCCATGCAAAAATGGTTTGACGAGAAGAGAGAAATTATCATTTCTACCACTGCTGACTGAATGGTGTTTTGAAATGCTTGAAAAATACATTGTTGAGTCCCCTTCATATTCAAACAGAGGACGTCATTCAGATAATTATCAGTATTTTCTCAACAATTTTTTTTCAGTGTTTTCCTAGATTCTGCAGCATTTACATCTAATTGTAAAAGCACTGCTGCACTCTTGTGGTGATTGTATAAATTGTGTTCACTGGTTTGCCACTCAAACGTACCTTGAAAAACAGAATATGGCCTTACTGTTTAGAAAACTTACATAGTAGTCACAGTCCATTTTTCCTACACCTTTTTTACAATATCTAAGTTTATTCAGTAATATATTTTATTCCTATCTCTCACTAATAATAGTTCTGTTGACTGACTGAGTCAATAAGTTCTTTAATAAGACCAAGTATCCCTGGTCACACACTGTGACATCCAGTCTATGCAATATATATTGTTTTTACTGGCCATTTTGGGTAAACCATTATAATGAATATTTGTTTGCTTTTTGTTTTTAATTTAATGAATGATTTTATGGAACAATTTGCTGGGGTAGCCTGTATAACGTCTGAATTGTCAAGTCTCTGTGTAGTTAGATAATGAAGTTAATGACTGTTGCGTACAATTACATTAATGTAATAATGAAAGTATAAACACAGTACCCAGATGAAATGGCTCTATTCTATTGCATTATTTTTTTTAAATACAGTCCGATAGAATATCAGTGCACACATATTTAGTGCACAGCATATTTGAACAATACATTTACACTATAAAATAGATCCTCAAACACAATACTCCATCCCGTACCAGTTGAAAACTTATTAAAGGAACCATGTTCGAACATTAAATGTAACATATTCAATCAATATATATACATTTTTGAGTCTTGAAATTTCCGTAGAATGTTTCTTACTTATTATGAAGGATCCAACATTTCTGGTGAGTTTCTCAGTCTCTCTGGATAACGTCTTTGTGCTGCTTGTTGGTTTTCTGGAGCAGTTTTTACAGACATGTACAATGAAACATCAGAAGTAAGGGGGTTTTCAGTCTCTTATTGGTGGTCAATTGCTTGGGTTTTTGGGACAATTTCAGGAAATTCTGGTAAATCGATGCTTGTAGCTTGATGTTCATTTGAATTTTCACTCTGTGGGAAACCTGTGGTGGTTGAACCTTCCAGCGTTTGAGCATTCCAGATCTGATCTGCATGTTTTCTGCACATGGTGTCTCCCACATCAACAATATACATGAATGGACCTTTTCTAGAAACGACTTTTTCCACTTACCAATTGTTATCTCTGTAATCTCAAACTAGAACATTTTGTCAAATGTTAAAACTCCTGGTAGATTTGTTATACACATGTTTAAACTGTTTGTTTTGTACCTTCCTCTAAACATTTGGTTTCACGAGATCCATTTGAGACCTTAAATATCTATTTAAAAACTTTAAGGCTGGAGTGGTGTTTGTTGTTGGCTGAATTGATCTGTATTCAAACAGAAATTTATCAAGCTTGAGTTGTAGTTCGAAATCTTCTTTATCCATGTCTTTGATAGCCCTTTTAAACATTTGTATAAATCTTTTAGCTAAAACTTTTGCATCTGGATTATGAGGGTCAGATGTGATATGTTTAATTCCATTCTGCTTCATAAAGGTTTTGAATTCTACTGAAGTGACCTGTGATGCATTTATCACTGCAGACTTGTTTTGGTAAGTCATTTCTCGAAAATATTGCTAACAGTACAGAGATGGTCTTTTTAGAAGTTGTTGACATCATGCAAATAACTTCTGGCAACTAAGAACATTCCCCAAAATTCAAAAATTCCCACACAAAATCATGGTAAAGATCATTCCCATGGGTACAATGGTGGTTGTTGAGTAGTGTTATGTACCAGTTAACATCCTATACATTTCTTTGTAAAGTCTTTGATCTGCTTATCAGTACCAGGCCACAATACATAACTACAGGAGTCTTAATTTTTAAAGTACCCAGATGTCCTTCATGCAGTATCTGCAGTACCCTGGTACACAGCTTTGAAGGAATCACTACATGTGATCCACACATCAGAGTCCTTTGACAAATAAATTGTTGTTCTATTCTTACAGCAAATTCTGGGTAAAGACACTTTCTAAATTTTTGCCAATCTCTCATAATAATATCATAAACACTTGATAATGCCAGATAATTCTTTGTCTCATTTTAGGTGATGATATTTGTAATTTATTTAAATTTATCTGCTCAACTATTTTGTGATAATATACCATATATCAAGTGGATATGCAGATATACAGTATGTTCTTCATCTGTTTGTGATGGTAAACATAACGCATTAGCATTGGCACTTTGGTGTGTTCTTTAGAATTCAATAATATATGAATCAGGCACCACCGTGAGTGGCAGCCTTTCCAGCAGCTTCGTGTATGACTTTATATTTCTACCTTTTTCTCTATTTCTCTGATCACTCCTTCCACTTACTTTTATGTGGACTCGTTTCCTGGACACTTTTTACTACTTTTTAATACTTGGACATGGATTTTTACACGCCGAGACGCGTCTACTCCAGTAGTCAACTTCAAGCACTGATAACAAAGGCCCGTGCTGGTGTGATTCCCTATTTACCTGACGAGGTAAGAAGGTCGTATTGTGGCAGCAGACCTGGCGCTAAGCTAAAGGCTAAGTGGCTAGCGAGGAAGTGGCGATACAAGCCTTCGGTGCCTTCAGTGATCCTGGGAAATGTGAACTCACTACCAAATAAGATCGACGAAATGGCTGCACTGGTGAAAAATGTCAGGACCTACAGAGAATGCAGTTTGTTGTGTTTTTGTGAAATGTAGCTAACAACTAACATCCCAGATGCTAGCGTGGAGCTACTCGGGTTTAGCACAGTTAGAGCGGACAGAGACGCAAATACCTGCAGGAAGCGGAAAAGAGGAGGACTCGCTTTCTATGTGAATACAAAGTGGTG
The DNA here is from genome assembly GCF_900747795.2 of Erpetoichthys calabaricus. Taxonomy (NCBI): domain Eukaryota; kingdom Metazoa; phylum Chordata; class Cladistia; order Polypteriformes; family Polypteridae; genus Erpetoichthys; species Erpetoichthys calabaricus. Next base: position 236,752,854 of record NC_041395.2, read on the forward strand.
CAACTCTGGACATGTAAACGTCAAATCTCCACTTGCTGCAGGGACATCTAACTGTTGGCCGTAAGTCTGCGTCCCTATTACTTTCCCAGAGAGTTTGGACACGTCATTGCCTTCAGTGATCCTGGGAAATGTGAACTCACTACCAAATAAGATTGACGAAATGGCTGTGCTGGTGAAAAATGTCAGGTCCTACACAGAATGCAGTTTGTTGTTTTTTTGTGAAACATGACTGACAACTAACATCTCAGATGCTAACGTGGAGCTACCCGGGTTTAGCACAGTTAGAGCAGACAGAGATGCAAATACCTACGGGAAGCGGAAAGGAGGAGGACTCGCTCTCTATGTGAATACAAGATGGTGCAACTCTGGACATGTAAACGTCAAAATCTCTTCTTGCTGCAGGGACATCGAACTGTTGGCCGTAAGTTTTCATCCCTATTACTTTCCCAGAGAGTTTGGACACATCATTGTTGTTATTGTTTACATCCCTCCTTGGGCGGATGTGGAGATAGGGGTGACATCACCCACGGTGCTGTTGCTAAACTACAAACGCAGAACCCCGAGGTGCTTGTGCTAATCTCTGGAGACTTTAACCATGTGACGCTGGACAAAACATTACCTGCCTTCTCCCAGTATATGGATTGTAACACCTGGGGAAATAGGACTATTGACCTACTGTATGCAAATGTTAAAGATGCATACAGCGCCACCCTGCTGCCTGCGCTTGGGAAAGCAGATCATAACCTGGTTCTGCTTTAGCCTCACTACAAACCAAGAGTGAGGGAGCTACCTACAACCACACGCTCATTCAGGAAGTGGTCCCCTGAGGCAGAGCAGGCTCTGAGAGACTGCTTTGAAACTACGGACTGGGATATCCTGCAGGGATCTTATAGTCAGAACATTGAGGAGGTTATTGACTGCACTACTGACTACATCAACTTCTGTATGGACATTATAATTCCAGTAAGAACAGTATGCTGCTATGCTAACAACAAGCCATGGATTACACATCACATCAAGGGCCTTTTGAACCAGAAGAAAAGGGCTTTTAAAGGCAGTGATCAGCATGAGCAGAAGAAACTCCAAGTCCAGCTCAGGGTGGCGAAGGAGCAGTACAGGAGAAAGCTGGAGCAGAAGTTGCAGAATAACATCATGAAGGAAGTGTTGGATGGGATGAAGATCATCACTGGCTGCAGCTCGAAGCAGGGTGCCACCATCGAGAGAGATGTGGAGAGAGCAAACCTGATGAACAACTTCTTTAACAGGTTTGACCACCCTAACCCACTCTCACCTAAGAGTACTGCATCCTCCACCCATCCTGCTGATACCAGCATAGGAGAGAGTTCCCCCCTTCCCACCACAATTACAGCAGCCACAATTACAGCAGCCCACATAAGCAGAGATCTGAGGAGACTTCGTGCCAGCAAAGCAGTGGGTCCAGATGGAGTATCGCCACGACTGCTGAAAGCCTGTGCGTTGGAGCTGGGGAGTCCTCTACAGCATATCTTCTTTCTGAGCCTGGAACAGGGGAGAGTCCCGGGGCTTTGGAAAACATCTTGCATTACCCCAGTCCCAAAGGTATCACGTCCTAGTGAGCTGAATGACTTCAGGCCTGTCTCCCTGACGTCACATGTGATGAAGACCACGGAGCGGCTGCTGCTTCACCACCTGAGGCCACAGGTCCGTCACGCACTCGACCCTCTGCAGTTCGCATACCAGGAGAAGGTGGGAGCGGAGGATGCCATCATCTACATGCTACACTGATCCCTCTCCCACTTGGACAGAGGCAGTGGTGCAGTAAGAATTATGTTTTCTGGACTTCTCTAGCACCTTCAACACCATCCAACCTCTGCTCCTTAGGGACAAGCTGACAGAGATGGGAGTAGATTCATACCTGGTGGCATGGATCGTGGACTATTTTACAAACAGACCTCAGTATGTGCATCTCAGGAACTGCAGGTCTGACATTGTGGTCAGCAGCACAGGAGCGCTGCAGGGGACTGTGCTTTCTCCGGTCCTGTTCAGCCTATATACATCGGACTTCCGATACAATTTGGAATCGTGCCACGTGCAAAAGTTCGCTGACGACACTGCTATTGTGGGCTGCATCAGGAGTGGGCAGGAGGAGGAGTATAGGAACCTAATCAAGAACTTTGTTAAATGGTGTGACTCAAACTACGTACAACTGAACACCAGCAAAATCAAGGAGCTGGTGGTAGATTTTTGGAGGACCAGGCCCCTCATGGACCCCGTGATCATCAGAGGTGACTGTGTGCAGAGAGTGCAGACCTGTAAATACCTGGGAGTGCAGCTGGATGATAAATTGGATTGGACTGCCAATACTGATGCTCTGTGCAAGAGAGGACAGAGCCGACTATACTTCCTTAGAAGGCTGGCATCCTTCAACATCTGCAATAAGATGCTGCAGATGTTCTATCAAACGGTTGTGGCAAGCGCCCTCTTCTACGCTTCTACACGGTGGTGTGCTGGGAGGCAGCAAAAAGAAGAGGGACGCCTCATGCATGGACAAACTGGTGAGGAAGGGCAGGCTCTATTGTAAGCATGGAGCTGGACAGTTTGACATCCGTGGCAGAGTGACAGGCGCTGAGCAGGCTCCTGTCAATCATGGAGAATCCACTAAACAGTGTCATCTCCAGACAGAGGAGCAGCTTCAGCGATAGACTGCTGTCACTGTCCTGCTCCACTGACAGACTGAGGAGATCATTGCTCCCGCACACTATGCGACTTTTCAGTTCCACCCCGGGGGGGTAAACGTTAACATTATACAAAGTTATTGTCTGTTGTACCTGCATTTTTATCACTCTTTAATTTTAATATTGTTTTTTTTATCAGTATGCTGCTGCTGGATATGTGAATTTCCCCTTGGGATTAATAAAGTATCTATCTATCTATCTATCTATCTATCTATCTATCTATTATCTATCTATCTATCTATCTATCTATCTATCTATCTACTCTATCTATCTATCTATCTATCTATCTATCTAATCTATCTATCTATCATAGGATTGTGCTCCTAGCTAAAGAGACAATCTTTGTAATCATGCTGCGGTGATCAGTAAAACTCCCCTTTTGGGTTTAAAAATTTACACTAAAGGTTGGTGGCTTGTCACCAGTGTGATAAAGGAACCAATGTAATTTCTTCACTCCCCATATAAGACTAAGAACTTCCCTATCAATTTGTGCATAATTGTGTTTGGTCTTGGTCAGAGACCGTGAAGCAAAGATAAATGATTTCTCACTGACTTCGTTTACTCTGTGTGACAGAACAGCACCTGTTCCATATAATGATGCATCACATGCCAATCTTAGTGGTAGGGATGGATCAGTGTGTATAAGTACCTAAACTGATGTTATTATTCTGTTATTTTTTTGGAAGTCTTGTTCACAGCTCTTACACCATTTCCATTTTGACCCTATTTGAATAAGAGAATTCAATGTAGAAAAATCTGGCTGGAATTTTGTGTAGTAGTTAACTCCTAAATATTATCAGAACTGAGACACATTTTCTGGTGGTGGAGCTTTTAGTATGGCTTCAGACTTGTCTTGAGATTTATGCAAAACATTTTTATCAATTACAGTATGTAATATAATCTTTGGGGCGGCACAATGGCCTCGCAGTAAGGATACCTGGGTTCGCTTCCCGGGTCCTCCCTGCGTAGAGTTTGCATGTTCTCCCCATGTCTGCATGGGTTTCTTCCGGGTGCTCTGGTTTCCTCCCACAGTCCAAAGACATGCGGGTTAGGTGCATTGGCGATCCTAAAATTGTCCCTAGTGTGTGCTTGGTGTGTGTGTGTGTGTGCCCTGCGATGGGCTGGCACCCTTCCCAGGGATTTGTTCCTGTCTTGCGCCCTGTGTTGGCTGGGATTGGCTTCAGTGAAGTGCTGGAGTTTTAGAATGGAAATAATATATCGTTATTTGGAACCCATGCATCTCATGTGTGTTCCGTTTCTACAATAATCTGTGTAAACACATTGTTAAAACAGAAACATTTTTCATGTGTTCCGTTTCTACAATAATCTGTGTAAACACATCATTAAAACAGAAACGTTTTTCATATTTTAGTAATAAATGACAAAATATTGTAAAAATAATTCTAAAACTCCAGCACTTCACTCCCAGATAATCAAGGCTGGAACTGGGAGAACTTTGTGCCCGTTCTGCAGAGGTGGGGGAATGGAATAGTAGGCTGCTTGCTGTTTTGTCTTGATCTGCACATTTACAAGACAAAAGACGGTATTGGAGAGGTGCGAAGGGATTTAAGGTGGGCCGATTTACGAGTTTTTTTCGTAGGCTTTGGTAATGTTAACCATTCACAATCAAACAAGGCTGGTCCTCCTTTCTCTAGCCCATATAGATCTAAATACTGTGTTTTGCCGTGATGACTCACTTGTACATTAATTTTTCCTATTAAGGGATTCCTTTTCTCCATGTGTATGTCTTGAATACCACTGTAGTCTCTTTTAATGGCATTTTTGAAACAAATTTTTGTAGTCTTTTGCAGAAATCACTAATAAGTCAGAACCTGTGTCCAGTTCCATTTTTAATTATATTCCTTGACACTTTAGGAGTGACCCATATAGTTTCATGATCATTTTCAGTAACATTGTACACAAGGTGTAAAACATCATAATTTTCATATTCTAGATGATGTTCATCTTGCTCTGAGTCAGTCTCATTATCTGTTCTAGTCACGTACATTAACATTTTCAGTTCTTTGTTTTTTTTAAATAATGGTTACCTTACTGCGTTAGCGTTTCAGTTCGTTCTCGTCACCAATATGTTGTGTTTTATACAATTACATTAATGTAATAATGAAAAAATAAACACAGATAGTACCCAAAATGAAATTACTCTATTCTGCTGCCTTATTTTTTTTTTTAAGTACAGCCCGAAGGAATATCAGTGCACATGTACTTAGTATACAGCATATTTGAACAATACATTTACACTATAAAATGGATCCCCAAACACAACAAACCCAGTTGGCTATTCTACTCTTATTTCTTTTTTTATGTTATAGAATAATTTAGACCAATATTGTTGATCCATCCATCCATCCATCCATCCATTTCCCAACCCGCTGAATCCGAACACAGGGTCACGGGGGTCTGCTGGAGCCAATCCCAGCCCAACACAGGGCACAAGGCAGAACCAATCCTGGGCAGGGTGCCAACCCACCGCAGAATATTGTTGATGTAATGTTCTATTTTATGTAACTACACCCTTACTGCTTTGACGCAACATGCAAAAGGAGGATAGGCAGGTTATTCCAAAGTGATAAAACAATGTGGCTTTAAGAAGCTCTCCACATTTATACTTGGTTAATAACACTAAACACATCATAAAGAGCAATTCCATCTAACAGCATATAATGTCAAACCCACTTAAAAGTAGCAAGCTATAAATTTATAATATATGTATGTCTTAGAGAGGCAAAAGAAAAGAGGAAAATATATACTCTTACATGGCATGATCCTGAAGTAAACTAAAATGTTTGAGTTCACATATTTGCTTTGTTCATTTTAGCAGATTTTAAACAGCTTGTCAAATACCCCTTCCTATGCATTCAAGTAAAAGTTCAGTTCTGAGTTTAATCTGTAATAATGCTACATATACCATATGCTATGAGGTGGTAGCAAGCATGCCAGATAGAAAACTGTGAAGGGGTCATCATGGCAGCCCTCTACACCAATATATACACCAAGGAGGCACAAATGAAGTAATAAAGGTGGAAGTAATACAAAAATAAACCAAGAATGAGATACACAGAAGGGAAACACAAACTCCAAATAAACAGAATGGAAACTAAAGGCTTGATACGTATTTCTGTGGGCCTGTTGTAAAAGGTCATGACCCTTTCCCTTTCCTGGGAGGTGGCGCAACCACATGCCTAGTAGACTACTACTCCAAAGAACTACCTTACTGACCTTCTGTCTTTATCTTTCTCTCTCCATGTTCTTTGTTTCTTCAAAAAAGCTTGTTCTGATAAATACATATTTTTGATTAATCAACATTTTGTTCAAAACTCACTGTATCAAAGGAGTGTAAACTCCTATCAACATTTACCATATATCAACAAATATGACTTTTTATTGTGTTAATTACAATACCTAATTAAAAGTCTTTTAAAATGTGCTAGTCACAAAGTACAGTCTATCTGGTCATATTGGCAAGTGTGTAAGGTACCTCGATCAAGTGTACTCTTTCCTTTATTTATATGGATTTACGTACCAGGTTATCACTTAGTCCTCTTCAAGACCCAAAAATTAGATTTAAGGTGACAAAAATGCATGACAGATTTTAATTTATCTTTATTTAAAATATCGTTCAAATGTTGAAGTCATGTGTGAAAAGTAACTACACCCTTACTGCTTTCACATTAAGGAAGAAGATCAGGAAGTGCTGCCATATTTATATAAAAGAAGAAACTTTGGTAATTTGGTCTGGGACAATGTGGGTTCTTATGACAGCATGTTAAGGAAAAAAGGAGATCTGTGTTGATTGCAGAGATATAATTGGTTCTGTTCTTCAGTCTGAGAAAGGTTACTATATAAAGCATTTTTTAAACAAGTTGTAGTCAATCGTTCTACATTAAAAAGTGTAAATTATACATAAAAAGTATAAATGAAGAATATTGAAGACATTTGCCAGTCTTCCCAGGAAAAATCTCCCTGTAAAACTGTTCAAAGATCAGAATACTGTATACGATTCTCCAAAAATGGCAGAGAATCTAAATCACATATCCAGGATCTACAGACTTCTGCACATATTTTAAAAGTTACAGTTTGTTACTCAAACAGTAGAAATAAAATAAACAAGTAAGGCTTATATGAAATAATAGTCAGATGAAAGCCTCTGGTCTCGTAAAAGAATAAGGCAGCATGGCTAAGATATGCAAGAGAGACTCTGAACAGACAAGTCCAAAGTGAAACTGATTGGTCATTAATGTACCACTCCATATTGCTACAAGAACGTCATAGCAGCTGTCAAACACAGTGGTGGAGGGGTGATAATCTAGCATTGTTATGCAACCACAGGACATACAGTAGATTCCTTACAATTGTTGAATCCAATTTCTCTTAATACCAGACCATTTCAGGTGGCACGGTGGCGCAGTGGTAGCGCTGCTGCCTTGCAGTAAGGAGACCTGGGTTTGCTTCCCGGGACCTCCCAGCGTGGATTTTGCATGTTCTCCTTGTGTCTGTGTGGGGTTTCCTCTGGGTGCTTCAGTTTCCTCCCACAGTCCAAAGACATGCACGTTAGGTGCATTGGTGATCCTAAATTGTCCCTAGTGTGTGCTTGGTGTGTGGGTGTGTTCTGGCACCCTGCCTGGGGTTTGTTCTTGCCTTGTGCCCTGTGTCGGCTGGGATTGGCTCCACAGACCTCTGTAAACTCCTGTGTTAGGATACAGTGGGTTGGAAAATGACTGACTGACTGACCATACCATTTCAGATCGGGCAGCTGAAGATTAGCCGTAATTGAGTCTTGCAATAAGATGATGACCCTAAGCAGACCAGTAAATCTACAACTAAATGGCCAAGCCGAGAAATAAATTAAACAAAGTTTTAAAATGTCTGTGTTAAAGTCTATGTCTCAAACCTAATGAGATGCTGTGGCAGAACCTTAAGATAACTGTACACAAACAAATGATCTTATATATCAGTGAACTGAAGGATCATTGTAATGGAAAATGGGTCAAAATTCCTCCAATGTGGTAAACATACTGTATATATAAAAATATTAATTCAGGTTTATTTCAATTAAAGGTGGACCTACAAGCTAATGAATCATTGGGTTTACCTACTTTTTCACACATAACTGTTGTAGATTGTCTTATTTATGTTTCTGAATAAAGCTTAAATTTATCAGACTGTGTTAGTGAATACTAGATGAATATTAGTTATACCCTGACACTGTATGTAAAATCATAGAATTGAAATGAGGCATTGTTACCTTTTCACAAGACCACATCTAGAGACTATAAAATTTAATTGTTTGTAGATTAATTCAGTGATGCTAATCTCAATAGTGAAACTTGTAAAGACCTTAATTATTATGTAAATAGATTTAATAATCGTTATATTCACAATAATCATTTACCATGGTTCATTTGCTGGCATCAGTTTAAATGACAAGCTTTTCTCTAAATTCATTCTTTTCTAATAAAGAAGTCTGCTATTTTTTCTTTATTTCTAATAAGGGCTAGTTTTAGCCCATTTAAATATAAATTTACTTTAAACATTTTATAGTTTAGGTTGAATACTTCCTTATATTTTGTAAGGTTCTATCTATCTATCTATCTATCTATCTATCTATCTATCTATCTATCTATCTATCTATCTATCTATCTATCTATCTATCTAATAAACTATTACCAACAGAATCTCTTTATAATGTGTTGTTTTCCAAACAGCATACGTAAAGCTGAATAATGTTACTTGTCATCAACAACAAAATCTGTATGCACAGTATTTGCACCTAAAGAAAGAATTTGTTTTACCTTTTCCTTCACCTTCAATGTATTCTAGCAGAGGTAAATTTTAGAACAACAATTAATCTATCTATCTATCTATCTATCTGATTATGAAGTTTTGATTTTTTTTTAAATGTAATTAGCTATACTGTGTTAACGGTGTGATGTATCTACCAAACCACATATATTTTCTGGGTATTGACAGTATACAGAAGTGTACTAGATTATTTATTACCATGAATAATATTCCTTTATTAGTAACCTGCAATGAACAGACTTTCTTCCCATTTGTGGTTGGTGCTCTGTGAACTGAAATATAATAAGAAGATGAAAAAATGAATAATATTTAGTGAATGTATTCATGTAGTAATATTTTCTTTTACAGAGGAACTTGAGTTGTTAAAGGAAAGTCCCCCGGTTGTGGGTAAAGTAACCCACCATAGCATTGAGCTGTACTGGGATGAGGCTGGGAGAATCAAACGGATTGGTCCTTGTGATCAGTGGTTGCGTTTTTCAGTGGAAGAAGAAGATTCCAGGACACACAATTTTGGAACAATTCATACGTAAGGATATGTTTGATAATTTGCCAGAAGCACTATTATCTCAGCAATTATCTAATTCACTAACAAACATACCGATTATGAGTTCATCTGCATGTGAGAATGCTATAATATAAATACATGCACACTAGTTTTATATTTTAAGAAAAATAGACTTCTGAGTTACTTTAGTCAGGATTGCATATATGTGTGGGCCTATAATTAAATGAAACAGTGCAAGACTAATTGAACATATCATTATAGAATAGTCTGGTTTAAACCTTGAAAATATTATTTTATCATATTATATTTTTCTCTCAGTGAATAAGCTCATTAATATTTTTCTGGCTTATATTCTGTTTTCAGTGGTTATTCTAAACATCATATAGTTGAAGGTCTTGAGCCCAGCACGTTGTATAAATTCAGACTGAAAATTACAAGCCAATCGGGAGAAATGGTATATAGTCCAGTAGTTTCTGTTTCAACTACAAGTAAGTAAAAATAATACATTCAGTGATATTTATTTTTACATTTTACATTTTCATTTATAGGCCAAGAATGCTGTACATATTTATAGACATAAAAAATTAACTTAAAAACAATATAAAGTACAAAAATTACATAAAATATGTATTATTTATGGTATTTTTGGAATTGTGTTTTAAAATTGTAGATATTACACAGATATACAAGGTAATGATATATATTCTAAACTATCAGGGAGTGCTTGAAAGATACAGGACCTTACAAGTGCCAGAGCCCAGACTGGAATATAATTAAGAGAGATACTGGGAGCCCAGAATTTTATTACTTCCATACCTTCTAGTAGAATTGGTCGGAGGTCAGTGGGTAACAGCCTTAGACGTCCAATAACCTGAGCGATTGTTGTCCCTTTAAATCTTATCTGGGGCTGAGGATAGATAGATAGATAGATAGATAGATAGATAGATAGATAGATAGATAGATAGATAGATATTTGACCATTTTTGGTAACAGTGTTTGACAAAGTGGGTTGCCACCCCAACAGTCAGACAGGGCAAGACTCATTTTTGTAGTCCTAAAAAGGCAGTAGAGATAATGTTTTTCCTTTTTTATTTATTTGTTTTTTTGTTATTTTTTTTTTTTGTTATTGTTGTGAAATCCTACCGCAACGAAGCCCAAAAAGGGACGCAAGCCAAAAAAAAAATAAAAAAATCCTCTGGATTGCCTATACCCAGGCAGCCAAGCCCCAAACAAAACAGGCTGGCTTCAGTTCTGCCTAGGCTCAAAATGGGTGTATGGAGAAAGGGAAACACTATCTTACTAATTCTAGCAAAGTAAAATAAGCTCCTTATGTAACAGCTGTATCTGCTTATATTAAGACTCCAAATTGGCGATCATTATCCCTGACAAATATTACTGTTTATTCAGTATTCAGATATTTAAAACAGATTGCTGGCCAGACCTTGAAAATTTAAGAGTAATGATTTTAGCAGAGAACAATAGAACTTATCCTAAGGGTAAACAGTTTTAGTGAATCAAGAAATAACTTTTTCTAACCATTTTGTAAAGTCAAGTCATTTGTCATCAAATTACAGAACAATACATTGATAGCTGAAGAATTAAACTGACAGAATTAAACTGTCTTTACCTCTCACACACATCTCCACATACTTGGACATTATTATGAACAAATAAACAACAAAATGTCCTTGAATGAAATCTGCAGAAGTACTAACTCACAATTGAAAAGATAGCCTATTAGTTAACATTATCTAAAAATATTTAATATGTCAGCATAACAAACACGTATGTATTAAAATCAAGCCAAATGCATCATAGTAACTCTCATATCCAACCTAATCAAAATGCTCCAACAAAATTAAATTAAGGAAGTACTCTATCAATCTTCACTTATTTCATTTCAAGATAGGAAATCACACATAGGCAATTTAGTCAAATGTGTGTTCATAAAGTATTTTTTTTTTGCAGTGACATTCTATGTTTTTGTGTAATTTTTAGAGAACCATGTTATCATGTAAAAGTGCTTTTTTAATAGCCAAGTTGTGTTATTGTCATTTAGTGTAATTGCTTTCGTGTCAGACATTAAATGGTAACACATTAAATTTAAATATAAATGAAACCTTCATGAGATCTTAAATTTCTTAAATTCTTTCCAGACTTCATTTCTCTTACATTTAAAACACTGAGTGGTGAAACCATTTGTTCTAGGTGTCCCTTTAATGAAAAAATACATGCACTAATGACTTGTGTTGTTTAATCTCAGCCTTCAATGTGATCAAATATGATTAGTGCCATGAAATTGCACTTTAATACTTATAGGGGAACCAATGAGTGGGAAACATCTGCACCAGGCAATAAATGTGAATGATGAAGAAGCAGTTGTTCAAGTCTTACAATCAGGGTAAGGAAAACTTTATGTTTATACAGTAGGTTCTTTATTATCACATGTACAGAGTACAGTGAAATTCTCACTTGCATGTGCTAATTTACATGCAATACATCAAAACTCTTCAGCACCATGATTAGTGAGTAGAACTATTTTACCTCAAAACCTGTTTCTTCCTTATCTGAAAAATATCATAACGTTTATATTACTTACTGTACTGATAATGTATGTAGAAACTATCTATTCAGTCTGATAACTTTTTCTCACAAATCTGTAAAACGTTTGGAATGTAAAGCAGTATTTGGCTATATATACAGTATTATTAGTTTTATTAGGTTCAGTTAGTTATATGCCAAGAAACAAAGTATGGTAGTGTTTAAAACAAAACATTAAAGGTATTAGACATAATGACAAATTAATTCAATTAATCAGTTTTATTTTGTAAGTATTATATACAGTACATAATAAAAATGGTGCATTGTAATCTGTAATGTAATTAAAATATCCTTGTTTTGCTTAAAGAACTGTTAATGTGGATGTTCCTGATAAATTTGGGTTTACACCTCTTATGGTTGCAGCACAGAAAGGCTACTCAAGGTATTCATTTTTTGTTAATAATTTAACATTTTATAAATATTTTATATTCCTGAAGATTTCTGAGAGAAAAGGCAAACTCTCCAAATAAAGCAATGCTGTTTTCTTACTCTGTAGATTGGTGAATATCTTGGTTGAATATGGAGCTGATATTAATTTAAAGAATGGCAGCGGGGAAAACATGGTATGAACTAATATATAATTTAAACTATCTACTTCAGAAATATTGTAATATGTCAGTTTCCTAATACATGTAAGTGTGGAATGAAACATTTTCTTCTTTGTTTCACAATATTGTTCTACAGTTTAATGCTTGCTTGTTTTGCTGGACACCTGGATATTGTTAAATTTCTCAGAACATCTGGCGCTGACTGGGAGACTTGTGACAGGACTGGTTCAACTGCTATGCACTGGGCAGCAGATGGAGGTCATATAAATGTCATCCGGTTTTTAATAAATGATAGTTGTAAGGTAGTGTATTTAATATTTTTTGGTTGAAAGAAATATATCAAATGAAGAATTAGAAATGTACAATATTATCATTTTTTCCTAATTATAAAATTATCTTTTAATTTGAGTGTTATTTATCATTAATATTCTCAACTGGAAAATGGTAATTAGTATTAAATCATAGCATAGTCTGTTCCAATTTACTATTTAGGTGTGGGTTGCTTGGTTGCATATACAGTAGGCCACAGTAGTACTGTAATTTAATTTCATTATGTTACCAATACTAGTCCTCTTCAGCAAAGCTGGCTGTTTCTTTTAACATTCGACTGGTTAGGCATACAAGTCTGTATATTTCAATAAAATACTGTTCTTTATTTTATGAGAAAAATTTACTTTAAACCTAGCAAGGCAAAATGAGAAAATAGCTGGTAAAAAACAAAACCTAAACTTGATAAGTACAAGGCTGTCAAAAATGAATGCAATGATGTTACAGTCTAATAAAGCAGGAAACAGATAGCAGTGATATGGAAAGCTACAATCTGATCATGTTTAGATTCATAAACCATTTCAGGGCATTTTATGTTTTTTATTAAGTCATCTGGCATAGTGCACTAAACTAACAGAATGACTTGCTTGACATTTGCTTGTTTGTTCTCTGTAGTTTATTGTAACCTACATAATGCTATACTTTGAGGACCTTGAAGATCCTGTAAGGAAAACCATATCATTTCATTTAGTACCATAGTTTGGACATTGAATGCAAAGGAGTATTATTTTGATGGTTTGTACAGGTGCTTGATAATTAAAATTTATCTTCTGGTACAGTAATACTGGCCATACAATTTTCATTTTAATAACAACGTCTCAGCTTCTTGTATATAATAAAAATCTTACTTTACCAGATCATTTGCCAAAGCTTATGGTTTTGGCTGTATAACACGACTTACTTATATGTGAACGTGCTTATTTAAAAAGTACTATCTATTTTAAATGAACTGTATATTTTCTTATTTAATTCTCATTTTAGGTTGATTCTAAGGATAATGGTTCTTTGTGGACACCACTTATGAGAGTTTCAGCTTTATCTGGCAATGCCAGAGTTGCATCTCTCCTAATTCAGGCAGGAGCAGATGTGAATGTACAGGATAAAGATGGAAAGACACCTTTAATGGTATGAATAGTGAACAGTTGTATGTTATTAAAAATAATGTAAATGCTGTTTTAAATTGGTATTGATTTTGAAATTGATTCTTATTGTTTTTTTTAAACTAAAAGTAACTTGATAACACCTTACCCATAGATTCCCATTCAGCATGTCCCAATGGCGTGTTATTTAGCCCAACTATGTGTTTATATACCCATCATGTTGCCATAAAATGAAAATCTTGCTTCTTTTTAAATATTTGAAAAAAGTATCTAGTGGAGGTATAAACAATGTATTTCATTGTTGAGTGAAATGAGAAATACTGTGAAGTATACTGTATATCAAAACAACAAGACATTAACAGACAACAAAATAGTGAGCTAACTATATGCACATATCAGTCTTTTTATTTACATGTTCAGCAACAACTTATGTGTTTCTTGCTTTTAGTTAATTTTCTGTGATATCTTTCTTGTATTTCTTCCTTTTATATTTGCATGCAGATGCAGTCTAACTCAACTCAATAAAATGAACCTTTAAACAAGCTGTAAAACACATTTACACTAAATTCTTTGTCCTTTATTAGACATATTTACAAGCATGAAGTCACATCTTTTAGATCTTGCATAAAACAGAAAAAAACAACAAAAAGAAACTTGCCTGTTGTTTTATACAGAGTCCCTGAAGTAGACCTAGCGCAACAGAATCAAGCTACATGAAAATCATGAATCTGTCAAAAGGCGCCAAGGAATTCCTCCCCCCTTCTGCTATGCCAGCCAGGAGATTTCATTAAAGTCCATTATGACGTAATTTTAAGTCAAAATTTTTTTCATGTGTACAAGAGTGCAGTGAAATTCTTAGTTGCATGTGCTAATCAACATACAACAAATCAGAACTCTGTGGCACCATTATTGGTGATTATAACTATTGTAGCAGTAGAGGTCTATGTCCACCTCTTGAACCCTCAGGTACCACTCCAGACACTGGATAAAAGTCCAAGACTTCTTTATTAAATAACAATAACGTGCACAAAGCACTCTACACACCACACTACTCATATAAATCACAATACTACTCTCAATACTCTTTCCTCCTCACCCAGACACTTCGCCCTCCTACCTCCCAGCTCAGCTCAGTGTCTGGGCTTTCCCACAGTCCTTTTATACACCCTGACCTGGAGGTGTTCCTGTCCAATCAGTCCACAGTTCCTTATTCCTTCCGGGTCAGGGTAAACAGTCCTTTTCTTCAACCCGGGAGCACGTCGTTCCTTCCTGTCACGTGACTGTGATGTACTCCCGGGTTATAGGGCACATAAGAGCCCACGAGCCCCCCTACAGCGACTCCCGGTGGCCCCCAAGGTATCCAGCAGGGCTGTGTATAAACACTACATAGTCCATGAGGCCCTGCTGGAACTCGGGGCACAATCATGCTGTCGGGAGAGCTCCTCCTGGCAGCCTGGGGGTGAGGGCCGGAATATGTAGCTGGCCATCCATCACACTATCTTACCTTGAAACTTCTGTCTTCATCCTTAGAACATATTTATCATAACCTAGCAGCAACAATTTATATACCAAATGTGGTAATACCTGTATATTCTTTTATTTTTGCTCCTTCAATAATTACACTAACATGATAACGCTGGTTGCTTCGCCAGTCTAAAATCTGCAGAAGTAGTCGGGGCCAGCTAATCAGCTAAATAAGAGTCCCGGTTACTCAGAGGGAGCATTTACTACGCTAAGATGCTTTATTTACAGCGGCAGCCCAGGTCATTATTGGACATAAGTTATGTGATATTAGGGATGTGACAGAAGGGAAATCAGTTCAAATACAAAATATCATTAGTTTGTTCATCATCTTTAAATGGTAATAACATAATGAGTCTTTATGACTATATTAATCTCCTGTTACTTTTTAATTCTCAAGGGTCTTGGTGGCCTGTCACTTACTCCCAACTGTGGCAGAACAGTTGTCTTTTAAAAAATATGCCAGAAACTACATATCAACACAGTGTTCGGGTGCTTATAAAAACAAAAAACACAAAATAGCAGTGCCCATTAAAAATAAGTACTGAAAATGTAGGTGCACTTAAAAAATATTCTTTAAAAAAGGGTAACGAAATGATGAAATTACATTGATATTAAAATTATGATAAAAATAATAAAAAAAAATAAAAACATTACTTTCCCTAACACACTTCATCTCTCTCTTTCTATATCCATCCATCTGTCTATATTAACAATGTAGTGATATTCGTCTTGTCCCTGTAATCATAGTTTATTAACAATGTAGTGATATTCATCTTGTCCCTCTAATCATAGTAAATATTTCCACAATGTTCAAGTAACAGCCAAAACAAAGACTTGTGGCCAAAAGTTGTCTGAAACCATTTATTATGACCTTACCTCTGAGCATGCATTTTCTTGATTCTTCCCTTAATGTTTGCATGCAGGGGTGCTGCTAGAGAGCCCCATACTTATTAGTGCTGTCAAATTAACCAAAAAATAACATTAGAACATTCAAATTAAAAATAATTAAATATTAGAATATAATCAAACTTAAGTTAACGATTCTCTGTGTTACATAGCTCAAATCCATATAAATTAGCACAAATCCATATAAAGCCCAGCCAAAATCACCCATGATTGCTGATGGTTGGTTGTTGGGCTAGACGGAAAGATCTTATAAACCAGTTTGTTTGTGAAACACATAGAGAATGGACTAATGTTAATAAACTGACCTTTTTTGAGAAATAAAAATCTCTTATTCAAGTTTTTCTTGCTCTTCTTTTCTGGGACCCATAATTTGGCTTTGACATTTCAATTTAAGCCAAAAGAAAATGCATATAACATTGGGTAGTGAATTAATGCAGTACAACTGACTTTTGTAAGGACCTCTCTGGTTAAAAGAGAGGGAAAATACAATGTAGACAATGCCTGGATTGGTACTATTTGGCAAAAATCATTAATCTCTAAATTGTAAGTAAATTATTCAATGTAATTTCCATGACTGACTAATAAAAACCTGATTAAATTATGTTAATTTATTTTCAAGAGCTCCTATCAGTCAGAGGCTGTTGGAATCATCTGTCCCAACCCCTTATAATGCCCCTTTTTGCATGTGTCCATTTTGCCTTACTTAGGATATCATGTGGTTGGGTGGGGGTTGAATTGAACTTCGTTTTGTCAAGTTTGACTTGCTTGTATGGAATGTTACTTGCTTTAAAAAAAAAAAATCAATAAAATGTTAAAAAAAACATGAAGAAAATTTTTAAATGCCTATCAGACAGCCTTGGTGTCACAATCTCTCTTAATCCATTAACAGCTGTGTTTGGTGTACTCCCAGATAGGCATAAAGTGGAGAAGGACAAACCAACTGTAATTGTCTTTACTTCACTATTAGCACGCAGACTTGTCTTGCTCAACTGGAAAATTTCCTAACCCACCTCTTTTAAATCAGTGGGTAACTGATGTCATATACTATTTTGAAATTGGAAAAAAATAAAATTTTCACTTAGAGGATCTGTTCAAAACTTTTTTAAAACCTGGCTGGACCTAATCAATAACATTTTAGAATAAGCATTTATATTGGGGGAAAAGACTCCTTTCTCTCTTTAGTACTCTTAACAGTTTTGCTCTGGTTGTTGGCCTTCCTCTGTTACTCATGGGTGGGAGTTGATTTGATTTGATTTTAGTTTTGTTAAGTTGACTTGACTGTATGGAAAAAAAGGATCTCATGTGGGGTTTTTTGATTGGGGGGGGGGGCTCTCATTCAAAATATATGTGTACGTTAACTGCTCATTTTATACTCCGTGGTGTGAGTGTAAGTAAACCTTGAAGTGGGTTGCCATCCTATTCAACGTTATTCCTGTTTTAGAAGTTTTGGGATGGTTAATGGCATTGCACAACCCAGGGAACAATAAATGGGCTTGAGAATATTGTACAAAATATATGCTAAAAATGTGTATTTGCACAAACACTTATTGAAGCTTAAGCACCACTGTAAATACTGACAGATAAAATGAAAGTTAATTAAAAACATTGATTTTTTAAAAAAAAACGTTTTCTATAGATGTCTGCACTTAACAACCATGAGGAGTTAGTAACATTACTGCTGAAGAATGGAGCAAATCGTCATATTAAAAATGAGGTAATTATAAAGTTTCAAACTGCATGTTTAGAAAAATGTATTCGCTTTAAGTTGTTAGTAATATTTTTGTAATGTACATGTTTAACACACAATCATTCTGAAACAGGAAGCTAGTTACTTTGTTCAATATTTTTATTGAACACTTGCTTTTATTATAAATCTAAATATAAAAAACAAGTAATAGCACTGAATAGGTATATAATCAGTAGAGGATGAGGCAAATGTGAAACCTAGCCTGGAAATGGTCCAGGTTGTAAGCACTGTGAACAAGTAATGCCACCTGCTGCTCATGTGTGCTGTCCATCTATAATATATTTGATTTATGTATGTATGTGTGTATATATTTATTTATGTGACTTTTTGCAATTGGTTTATTTAAATAAGTAAAAGTATATCTGTCTAGCTATTGATAAATATATACAGTACATACAGATACATTTTTTTATGTAACTAATGCTTCAAATAGCAGACATGTGGTAGAATGCCATTTTTAGTGCCATAGCAATGCAATTCAGACAAAAGGCTGGAACAATGCACATTAAAGTAAATAAAGACATTTTTATATTATTATAGAGGGGTGGAGCAATAAAAGAAACACCTGCCTGCTCACAGTATGCCTTGCTTACAGATTTTCTTTTATCTCTGGCCGGTGAGAGTAGCCTCCCCAGATACATTTTCTCTCTCTCATACAGGACCACTTTGCCACTTACCTTCAGTTTTTGGGATTTGGACTTCTAAAAAGTTTTTTGGGGGGTCCACGCCAACAACCATTGCTTCTGTAGTATACACCTAGCTCTTCTCCAGTCTTCCCTTTCTGTCTCCTTTGTTTCCTACCTAACCAACAGAGATCCTCACATGTAGTTATTTTTTATCTGTGGCTTCTCATCTGTCTGTGTCAGCCAAGGTACCCCAAACACGATTCATTAGATCTTCAATGTGACAAGACCTCACAGTAGAGCTGAAAGGTGCTATAAAAGTTTGTACTCTTGATTCCATTGTGAGCATGCCTTTTTTTCTTTTTTTCTTTTTTTCTTAGGCAGGCTTGCTTTTTCACTATACATTTAAGAACTTTAGCTGGTTTACATATTGCTCTAATCCCTCATCCTACTTTTCTTCAGGGCAGAGATGTCCATATGTTACTTTGTTGTGCAAGTACTCGCTTTGACAGTTTTTGCAGCCACTCACCTAACGTTCTTTTCTGGTTCTGGAAGGCAGGTACTGAGACCCACCTCTAACTGTATATCCAGGGATTTATTCCAATGATTTTTAACTCTTGCTGGCAACTGTTGTCACTGTCATGTCAGTACAGCTGTTATTTCCAGCTTATGTTCAATCTCTTTTATAAGTAATATTTTGAGCAGAAGAAAATTTATAATCCCTGGAACTACTGTGGTGCTTATACAGTAGTACTACATACTGTATTTGCAGAGTCACAGTTGTGAATAAACTAGCATCTGGCTCACTTTACTTGAGTGAATAATATAACCTGAAAAGAAGAGGCTATCAAAAGTAGGAGCTGGAAGTATGGTCAATTAAGTCATTAAAGGTCAGGACATGGATTATCTAACTAATCTGTATCAAGTTCAAAAAAGAAAAAAATGTTGAAGCTCAAAGCAAAGTTCAAAATGTATCTAGTCCAAATAAGCCCTTATAAGAATTTTTATGATTGATTACATCTCATGTACAGTAATTTAAAGCCGGTCATGAGGGGGGCAATTTCAGTACTTCTCTAAACAATACTGCTTCTGCAGCGACCAATATGATGCAAAATAGCTGTGCTCACAAGACAGAATATCAGTACAAAATTACATTAGATAATGTCACTGCCATGATGATTAAAGTAAATAAAAATTAAAATGACAAAAGACAGCAATTAAAAAAATTACATGCATGGTATTATAATTGCAATTGATTTTGAAAGTATTGTTAAGTAGTAATTAAAATTAATCACATTGTGTTTTCCGGAATTTAATTTCTGCTTCTGTAAGACTTTGTTTTTTGGCATGTTTGGTGTTAGCTATGTTTTAACTATTTTACAGTTGTTTATGAAGCAATGCTAATGATATCTTTTGTTTAAGAAATCCCAGCAATTATGGCAACTGAGTAAGATGGCAGTTATGTAGTATATAATGAGGCAAAGTGTAACATGGCAACCATCAGACATGATGCATGATTATGATTTTTTTTCCTTTGCAGTATGGAACAAGTGTTCTAGAGATGGCTAAAGCTTTTGGAAGGCTGGTATGATGAATACAATTTTGGAAATATTTACCATTAAGAAATCTATTGATTTGATACATTTTTACAAATTTACATATAAATGTATTTTTCTTTTTTAGAATATTGCCCACCTGTTGGAAGATAAAGTGATTTAATGTAGGAAACCTGGAAATGTTTTTCACTTCAGAAAAATTGACCATTTGACATTCTTTTTCAATGAGAGAATGCAGACCTATTAGACAGGTAAAACAATTGGAAAATATTCTTTTTCAGTTTAAAAGTACTTGGACACAGCATTTTTACTTTAATATAAGAATTCTTCATTTTATTTATGCACAGAATAATGTAATTTGTTTACCACTTTACTAAGCAATGAAGAGTTTTGTGTTTCTCTATAGTAGAAACACCACCGTAACATGGAAAAATGCTTTGTGTTGTAAATCATACATATTCAGTATATTGCTGTATACTTTCTGTATACCTATAATGTAGAAGCAGAAAATACACTGAAGATAGTGAAACTGCCCTTTAGAAAGTATTAATCTTAAAATGTAGCCTACTGAAATTGAATTGTTTTGTGTTTTATTTATTTTTTTACCTATGCTTGACATTTCAAACAGTATTTACAGATATAGCCTGATAATTTAGCAAATGTACTGACAGAGATCTTGTAGTTTTAATGGTATTAATATGAAATCTGTAAACTTAACCTTTCTTCGTAGGGGATGTAGGCCACCATTCAACGGTAAAGTCTATCTTACACTATTCCCCCATTACTTGTTACGTAAATGCCTCTTTTCTACACAAATGGCAGACATGCAATACTATACATGAGCAAAATATAGTCCACAGAACCTTGAAAAAAGAAACAGCATTGCATCAGATTTTATAGGGAACATCAAAAACATTTCAGCCATCCATTAATTCATGAACACACTTGTCTAATTTTTATTCATATAGCCATTGCCTGTCCAGACATTGGGCACAAGGCAAAGAAACAAGCATGTAAACGGGTACCTATTTTTCACAGGGCAAACTCACTTACTAACATTGGGTCAATTACAGTTTCCTATTAACCTGAATTAAGTAAAAGGTAATTTAAAACCTGGCATATTTTTAGGGTAATGCAGGAACATTTCTTTCATCATTCAAGCTTTTGCAAATATATGAAACTAAATTTCATTAACGTATAAACATGTTTAAAAATACAGATGCAAGATTAATCATACTTTAATGCATTAAATAAATTTTTATATCAGTGGCATAAATGTATGTGATGTTAAGTGTTTCAGCTTCTTTTAGCCTAGAAAAACAATTTAAAGTGAATATTGCCCTATTGAAGGGTAGTTAAGTGGGGACAAATCAGCAACTTTTACAAGCTGTCACAAGATTACAGGGCTGCATCTTGAGGATTTTGAGTAATAGTGTATAAGAAAATAAATCTAGAATTATAGCACTGCTTAATACTATTTGTTGGCTTGAAGTGGATGTGACCATATTCTGCTTCAGATGTATTGGCATAACTGTGTATTTGATGTTAGTATTTAAAAATTCATTAGTTATATTTCATAGCTGACTTTTTGTAGAACTGGGTGACAAGACTTGAAGTAGATATTCCTCCATGCAAATTGGAGAGAATGCTTGTTTATTAATTATATGAAAATAACAAATATAAATTCCTATTGAAATATACACAAAAAAATTGTATTGCAATCAAATATAAGATATCAATTTTGTAGTTGAAATTGTATTTTAAAAATAAGAAAATCAATATCATAAACTCTTTTTATAATAGAACTATTTAACCCATAATCCGTTCTGCATTTCATATACTCAAACATATTAAACATATACTACAGAAAGTCAAAAAGCTGTGTTTTCCAGTTCCAAACAGATATTACTTTCATTTTCATTTCACAGATGAACTTCAGTTTCCTCTGTTTTATACATTTGTCCGATTGTTATACTAAATACAATGGTTAGTGCAAAAAAGAACAAAATAAAAATTAATTATTTAATCAAATACTCTATTTATCAAGTCACTTATAATCTAATTTTAAATCCATACTTCAGTTAAACAGACCAACACATATTAATTACAGGTAAATATAATATAATATTAGGCATTCTAGAATTAAGTTTTCTGTGTTGGAGATCAAACATAATACAAAAGAATGTTCATTTTTCTTTACAGCGGTCGGATATTAATTTCATTTATGCTTTTCCATTTTCTAGGAATGCTTTGAATGAAAATCATAATCTTTTTGCTACTCTGTGCTTTGAGTACAGTGCACAATAATATGTTTTACTGAATTAAGTAAAACAAATATGTAACATAAATACAAGAATAATTTAGAATTAAAGTATTTCTTTGGACTGTAGAAGGAAAACTGGAGCCCCTATAAGATTGCAAATTAAATACTGAGAGAATATGTGGATTCCACATAGAAGGCACCTTACATGAATATCAAATCAGTGTAAAATAATAGTGCCTAAATTACATTTTACAAAATCATATTCAGTTTTATGGAAGACAGAGTATAAGGTGAAGACTGCTTGCTTATCACTACATATGAAACATTTTCTCTGGAACCATAATTTCATACTTTAGGGTATTACTAAATCATCTAAAAACAGAATTGAGATGCTTGTCTGGCGACCGAACAAGATAAATATACAGGTTCTGAGGTCATATGTTAAAGTGCACATCTTAGTAAATCTCTGTAAATATGCAGAAGAAAATAAATGCCTGTAAGAATCTCTTGTGTGTTGTGCACAGTTTTCCCTCTTTTTTGTTTTTTGTTGACTAGTGAATTCTGAGAAATACATACATGGTTCTTACATATTTAGTTCTGACACTCACCTTTATCTTTATAGAATATTTAGAGAAATTAGGCAGTGACCAGTGTACTGGTTTATAATGTGTGCAAGGACTAATTGGACTGCCTTTTTACTAAATTAATCTTTTCAAAAAACCCTTGATATAATTAAAGAATGCAATAGTAAAAACATTGTTCAAAGTTATTTTACTAGTATGACTATTGTTTTTGTGCAGTTAAGCTTTCAAACCTGTATAGATTTAACATTTAGTATTACTCTTAGATAAATAAAAGAATCATGTAAGAAAATAAACATTTGTAATTTGACGTTACCAGATGGTACACGGTAAAGAAAAGTTTAAGGCTAAAAAAAGAAAATGAAAAGGATTTACTCATTATTGAAATTAAAGGAAACAGAATACACCACAGATAATTCCATAATTTCAATAATTGTTTACCCCCATATATAGTAACAGAGAAATAAATAAAAGTAAAATATTTTTTATGAAAATTCTACAATACAAGACAAGGTTCTAAAAATAATAAAAAATGCTAAAATAAAGAAATTATCATGGTTGAAACCCAGGAGAAATTCTGACCAGAAGAGAAGAAACAGAACTAAGCATCTCTGAGAGACAGACAGAGGCACAGAGAGGTGCAGGACTGTGCATTGATTTTGTCTTTTCCTTTTCACTTACTGCTCTCCCTATGTATCTCCCTTCATTGTATTTTACTGAAAAATAAAAGTTGCTCATTTAGTATGTTCCTGGGTCTTTGGATTATTCTGGAAGGCGAGAAATGCCAGGAGGGCATTACCTTTCATTATGTACCACAAGTTACTGGGATTGTGTAAAGGTTACTTGTTTATTAGTGTTATTCACATTTAACTGTATAACAAATAATTATTGATCACTTCACCTAAATGAATAATTATGTCTTCTTTGTCATTATATAATAAGAATATAAATGTTGTACTTGAAGAATGTAAATTCCATGCAGTGGAAAAGTATTTGATCTTATACAATATTGCATATTCTTCATAATGAATGTCAGATTGTTAACCAAATAAATAATTTTTAATAAAAGGAATCTTGAGTGTACATATAATGCAGAATATTAATTTATATAAGTTATTCAATATCCAGACCCCAGGTGTAAATATAATTGTCCTCTTTGAGTCACTAACTGGTTACACCACCTTTAGCAGCAATAACTGCAAGCAGTCATCTCCTGTAGTTACTGGTTGTTCAATCCCTACTTGTTGGTGGAATTTTACCCAATTTCTCCCTTTAGGACTGCTTGAAAAGATTGAGATTTGATAGTTTTCAAATATGAACTACTTACTTCTTCCCTTCCAATGACATATCATTGTGTAAAGAATACCAGTAAGGAGTGGATTTCAGGGTAAGGTTCTTAGTATGATGGAAAATATCTGAAGACTGGGAATTAACTAGAACATAGTTGGGGGACAGGCAGGAATTCAAAAATCTGGAGACAAACTAAACTGAGAGACCTTGAAAGGGACAGAAAATATGAATCAAAGTAAAATTTTAAGTAGCACTTAAACCAAAAATCCAAACACAATCTGAGATTTCTTGCTCCAATAACACACATTTATATATTTTTTTAGAATTTGATTCAGATAACAACAGATGCATGACAGCAATTAAATAAGCAGCAAATTCCTCATGTAAATGGTGAAAAGGAGTGAACAGGCCTCAAAATAAATGAAAAATTGATGAGAACTTCAATGATCAACTTTAAAAACAGATCTCACCCCCAGGCAGCATGGCCCCAAACATAAAGGGCAAGCTCCAATGAAAGCACGGGCTCAAAATCATGCTCAAGGTTTTAAAATTTCAAAATTCTTAAAATTCACAAAAATGGCCTTCAAGGGAGAGAGAAATTGTAAATCTCTTAATTGAAATGGCAAATTGAAACCAAGTTCCTTATATTTAGGTTGTATGTAATTAAATAATCAAAAAAAGAAAGGAAAACAAAGAACAGGCAAAAAATGTATACCCAAATAGGCAACACAGGGCAAAAAAGTGAAATCCTTAATCCAGAGATTAAATCCAAAAACAAATGCAGTAATTTTAAAAAATAGAAAATGCAATGTTCTAGAATCCATAAATGACAACTTGCTGTGATGCTCTCCACACTCTCAATTTAAAAGCTGATTTGGTTCCCAGTAGTGAGGGTGGTTAGGGTGGCCTCACCTCTTGGTGTTTGACCCACAGAATAGATGAAGCATAGTCAAAGAATACATAAACACAATACTTTAAAAACAAATACTTAAACAAAGATAGTTATACAAAGAAAAATATAATCCCTCTTAATAAAAGGACAAGCATCTGTGTATCTGTATGTCACTAATAGCACTATGTGCTATTTGGTATGCAATTCATTAAAACGGTGCTAATGTTTGTGGTGCGCCATCTGCTGGAATAAAAACTGCAGTGCATTTTATTACAACATAACATTACAATAGATGGTGCACTACAAACATTAATGCTGAATATGTCCAACAGAGAGTAGCTGCCCAACGGACAGAAATCAGATTATTTACCTTAATAAAAGGACAAGTGTCTGTGTGTAAGTATACATATACTGTATGTGTGTCCAAACAATTGCTAAGGTTAGGGAAAAAAATTTAAAATAGGCAAAATACATAGAAGAAGGGGCAAAAAAATCAAAAATGATAAAAAAATCAGAAAATTGGTCTTATCTGCCTGTACTGTTGTTGAACTGTTATATGTTCATATGCTCAACAGCAGTGCGGTAGAGATTTTCTTGTACTTCCTCGGGCTACATGAACAAAGTTTATAGCTATAATGCCAATGAAATCTAACTTTGCCTGGTGAGCAATGGATGAGGTAAAATAACAATAAATGGATGAGTACGTTGGGCACAGCTAGACTAGATGGGGCCAATGTGGCAGTGACCACAGCTGTGTTTTCACAGCAAAACACTTTTACTATTAGAGTGGTCAGTTCAACGAATGATGCCGAGCAGAAATGGTGAAAATGGATCTGAAGAGGAAAAGGCCATCCCAAGAGAAAAGGATTGGGTGTGTGTTATTATACCAGACCAAATTAACAACCCATGTATCAAATAAAAAACAAGAGGTCTACATTTATTACGTAGATTTCAACCTGTCTAAGACAGGTAAAAGTGATAGTCTATATAAATAATATTGTAAGCTGTTTCTTTGTCTGCTTGTTTGCCTATCAATCAAAAATGGCTGAACCGGTTTTTACACAATTTTCCATGTTTAATGCATTTGGTCCAACTTCTGTCTTATGAAAAAGTCTGCTTATGTTTGACTTTATTCAAAACATGATATGGAAAATTAATGCACTAAATGCAGAAGACTGTGAAGAGGTATGATTTAAATTGAATTTAATAAATCTTTTTTTCCCTAACAAAATTTTAAAATGAAAATTACTTTTATAACTGCAGTGTTGTTATTTAATGAGTTCTAATTATGTTTTTTATCCTAAAAAATGGTTAAACATATCCCTTTTGTAAAGTTGAAATTATTTAATTGTTTCGGACTGATATAAAATTAACTAGTTAGGTTTCATTTTAGGTTCTACGCCCAGGCAAACAGAATCTCCCACAATTATAAACATTTACATTTTAGCATTGTTTTCCATAGCAGAGAGCTCATGTAATGTAGATGACTCAGTAAAAAAGACCAGGATTCTCATGATAGTAGCAAAATACAATATTCATTTAACAACTGTACATCTGGTAGTAACTGCCAGATAGTTTTCTCTATATTTTATATGCAATCAGATGAAACGGCAGGTAAAACTGTATTTGAATTCCAATATTAATAGAATTGTTTTGCACAATTCATACCGATAATCACTGTTATCCTTATTGTTTCTGATCATCTTTAACACAGTATTTTGCAGTATATGTCTCAATCTCCAATGCCTGCTTTTAGAATCTGACATATTTTCAATCAGCTAAAGATGTAAAGCAGGAATTGGCAAACAGGACACACACATACAGTTGTGCTCATATGTTTACATAGCCTGGCAGAATTTGTAAGATATGTTCCATACTTTAAAGAAAAAATGACTGATCAGGCCATTTAGTTAATGGAATCTGAGTTAAACTATAAGGCATCACAGAACACAGAGAGAGACGTGGGGAGAATGTGCTGATAGCGTGTTTCTGCATCCACCACATGGCGAACCACCTGGATTGGGGCCCGAGTGCAGCTGGTGACACCTCAGCGCCACACTGGAACAGTATGAGGTTTTTTTACAGTGGCTGAAGTGCCAATCCTGCCACCAACCCCCAGGTTTTCAATGTAAGTTGGAGGACATGCTTGCAGGGCTGGATGCAGATTAATGTCATACCCAGGACAGAGCAATTGCAGGTAAAGGGCCTTGCTCAACGGCCCAACAGAGTAGAGTCATTTCTGGTGTTTATGGGATTTGAACTGGCACAGATGTCTACCGTCAGAGAACACCACTCCACCCAGAACAGAAAAGCACAACCATTAAATAAAACATTGTAATATGGAAAATAATGAGATGGTCACTGTTCAAAGGTTTGCATACCCTTAGTTCCTATTACTGTTCATTGACCCCTTTAGCATCAATGATGGCATGCAGTCTTTTGTGATAGTTGTGGATGAGGCCCTTGATCATCTCAGGTGATAGAACTGACCATTCTTCTTGGTGAAAAGCCTGCAGGTCCCTTAAATTCTTAGGTTGCCTTGCATGAACTGCACATTTGAGACCTCCCCAAAGTGGCTCAATGAAACTGAGATCAGGAGACTGTGCTGGCCACTCCAGCACCTTCACCTTTTACTGCTGTAGCCACCGAAGAGACATCTTGGCCTTGTGTTGTGGAACATTGTCATGTTGAAAGAACCAAGTGCGTCCCATGAGCACCTTCCAGAAAGATGAATGCAAGTTGTCCTCCAATATTTTCCTGTAGTATGCTGGATTCATATTGCCACCAATTTTCACTAAATTACCTGTGTTGCTGTGTCACACACCCCCAGAACATCAGAGATCCACCTCCATGCTACACAGTAGGGATGGTGTAGCTATCATTATTATTTAAAGTGGGCTCACATAATTATGTGATAATAAATTGCCTCACCTGAGCCCACTCCTTAATTAAAATAAAAGCTTTTATTCATAATTACTTATGTTTTCCAAGCAATGGCCATTATTTCACAGATTCTGCCAGGGTATGTAAACTTAAGAGCACGACTGTATATGCTTTCTAGGTTAATTTAGAATCAAAGTATTTCTTTGTACTGTGAAAGAAATTTTTACACAAATTTGCATTGGTGCAACTTAAAATCTAGGCTATATAATTTACTAGCTGTACCTCGTGGTTTCGCCCACATAGTAATGGAACAGGACAAACTTTAAAAATCAATAGACGTTGTCACTATATCTGATTGTGTTCAGCTCTGATGGGAAAGCGTTCCCCGCATGGGGAGAAAAGCACATGGCCATGATATCTCTGGCAATCAGCAGCTATCCTCTAAAACACATGGAGCTCTGATCTCTCTCTCTCAAAAACGTCAAACATTACTCCTTAACAATCTGTAGATGATAATGTCTATTGAACAAACAGGTATCGCTAGCTAAGCAGAGGCAAGGTGCACTCCAACACGTGGCGAGACGTAGACCAGTTCAAGGAAATTATAGAAAACAACCAGATCTAAATCCGTTAAGTAATTCTCTCGTGAAAAGCGGACAGACATACAGACAGAATGCGCTTGGACCATGACATTTTTAAAACCGTTTCTTAGCAAACACCTATGGGCCAAGGGTAACCTACATTCCAAATTTCAAGTCCACATGGTTCGGGAGATTTCGTGATGAGTGAGTCAGTGGTATTTAGCTTTTATATATATATAGATTGGGGAAAGGTGCTGTAATGGGAGGGAGTGACCCAAAATCTAGTACTGACACTGGGACTACAGTTCCCATCATGCAGGAAGAGAGCACTAGGACTGATGGGAAGACACTGTTATCAGTACACACAAAGTTTTGTAACGGCCAAAACAGGCTCTCATCTAAGACTGCAGGTGCAGTGTTTCCTTCTCAAATAATTTGGATAACCATTTTATTTCTCACTGGATTAAAGCTTTTTTCTAAAAGTACGTCATTTTGTTTCATTGTTTATTATTTTTAGGAATGTTGAAATTCCAAAAGACATTTTTCCTTATTTATTTTCATCTAAATCCTTTACAAAGAACTTTCTGGATTTGAAATGAGTATGCAATATTGCCAAGCCTTTACAAGGAATGTTTCTTCCTTTCAACTCAGTAAAAATGTTTTAAATTCCAAACCACTCTTTTTAGGGAATTTAGAAGTTTTAAAATCACATTTGAAACAAAGTTTAGCATCAAGTTAACAAAACTGTATTCAAAAGGAAACTTGGCTGTTTTGCACACTACTACATGTAATTTTCATCTCACCTCAGAATCCCAAACAGCTTTTCTTGGTGAGAGTCACAGTGGCTGTTGGCCAAGCAGGTCAGCCCAGAGTTCACTGTCCCCAGCTACAGATTCCAGCTCTTCTTAAGGAATTCCCTGGTGTTCAGGTAAGAAATATTATCTCTGCTGCAGGGTCTCCACCAAGTGGGATGTGCCAGTAGCAGTTCCAGGGAGAGCCATCTTAAATTATGCAAATATCACCTCAAATGAATCCTCTTGATATGGAGGGGCAGTAATTCTACTCTGGGGTTTTCCCAAGTAGCTGAGCTTCTCACCCAGTTAAAGAACATCAGCCCATCTGGCCTTGGAAGAGACCTCATTTCTGCCTGATATACTTTCTTTTGGGCAATAACTACAGCTCATAACTATAGGTGAGAAGACGGATGTAGATTGAGCAGTAAATAGAGAGTTTTGCTTTAAGACTAAACTCCTGCTTCACTACCACAGACCAGTATGTGTCCTCCAAAGCAGTTGCTAGTACTCCATTCTGCCATTCGATCTCACATTTCCTTCTTCAACCAGTCGTGAACAAGATCCCGAGATACTTGGAGTTCTCCACTAAGGGCAGATGTCCGCTCTCACCTGGAGAAAGCAATCCACAATTTTTCAAGAGTGACCCATTACCTCTAAGTAGGAGGTGCTGATCCTGATCCCTGCTGCCAAACACTCAGCAGTGAATTTATTGAGTGCATGGTGAAGGCCACAGTCAGATGAGAAAAGAGAGCATATGCTTTTTCCAAACCTACAAAACACAAGTAGACAGGGTTATTAAATTCCCGGGTAGCCTCCAGCAACTCCAGCAGGGAGAAAAGCTGGTCTATTATTCCATAGCCAAGACAGAATCCACACTGTTCCTCTGGTGTCTAAGGCTCAGCCATTGAATGGTGTTTCCCTTCTAGCAACCTGGAATATGTCATGCCTTGGAAATGGAGGAGTGCGATTCCTCTGTAGTTGGAACACACCTTCAGATTATCTTTCTTAAATATGGGGACCATCACACCAGTCTGTCAGTCTGAGGGTACTTGACCTGCATTCCATGCAACACTGTTATTTACACTACAATGTTAATTACAATATCTCAACAATGTCCAGTGCTCTCAACACCTGACCACAAGGTACCCACTCCTAGGATGGTTCCCAGTAATCCTATCCCTGGCAGGTTACACTGTTTTCCAATTTGTAGAATCATTCCATGTCCGCCAAGGTAGACCTTACCAGGAGCACAAAGCTCCAGATGATCTTGTTAGGATTTGGCTGCTTTTTCCTTAACACCTTTCTGTGTAGTTTCCTTGCATTTAAATGTTTCATGAATGTAATTATTAATTATTCACTGTGTTTTTTTTTTGTTTTGCAAGCAAGCAGTGCCATATTATTATTCCTGTTACTGGCACGCGGTTACTGGTTACAATGGAAATTGCATAGCATGATGCCACGCCTTGCATCATCAGCATGACACTTTAAATCTGGTATCTATGATTGGGATAAAGACCCTATCAGATGAAAATGCTTATTCTTTATTGACTTTCTGCTTTCTGATTCTACCATTTTTCTCTCCAACTGGTTAAGGATTAGGTTATGTCTTTTCATTTTTGGTTTTGACTATGTTTTCATCTCCTGGTCCTCTTTTGGTTCTCAGGCCAGAAAATACATTGCACTGAGCATCCCTAAGGTGTACAAGCCCCACCAACTCAATAAGATGATGGCCCAGGGTGGGGACCAGTTATTTTGTGATATTATATTATACATAAACAATTTAATGAGACTCCATGTTTGTCTGACAGGTGGATAGGAATTTATTTGTACGGTGTCCACTTGACAATATTTCTGAAATAAATTGATAACATCTCATTTTTTAATCGTAGCAAAACTGCATATTGTTTCTACTTTAAGTGCAATAGAGATAATCCACTATTATACTGTTATACTATTATACTGTTTCTTAACCAAGCCACAGGGGATGCACAAACCAGTGTGTTTCTTTTTTCCGTTCCCAAGCCCGGATAAATGGGGAGGGTTACAGAAGAGGGTGGGGACGTGTCCAGAGGCAGGAAGAGAGGAGGAAGGTAAAGAGAGTGGAACTGAGGGTGGGAACTTTGAATGTTGGCAGTATGACTGGTAAGGGGAGAGAGTTAGCCGATATGATGGAGAGAAGGAAGGTTGATATATTGTGCATGCAAGAGACTAAATGGAAGGGGAGTAAGGCCAGGTGGATCAGAGGTGGATTCAGATTGTTCTTTCATGGTGTGGATAGGAGGAGAAATGGAGTAGGGGTTATTCTGAAGGAACAGTATGTCAAGAGTGTTCTGGAGGTGAAAAGAGTGCCAGACAGAGTAATGATTATGAAGTTGGAAATTGGAGATGTGATGATGAATGTTATTAGTGCATATGCTCTGCAAGTTGGGTGTGCAATGGATGAGAAAGAAGATTTTTGGAGTGAGTTGGATGAAGTGATGAACAGTGTACCCAAGGGGCAGAAAGTGGTGATTGGAACGGATTTCAATGGACATGTTGGTGAAGAGAACAAAGGAGATGAGGAGGTGATGGGTAGGTATGGTGTCAAGGAGAGGAATGAAGACAGTCAGAGGATAGTGGATTTTGCCAAAAGGATGAACATGGCTATGGTGAATACGTATTTTAAGAAGAGGGAGGCACATAGAGTGACGTACAAGAGTGGAGGAAGATGCACACAGGTAGATTACATCCTATGTAGAAGAGTCAATCTGAAGGAGATTGAAGACTGCAAAGTAGTGGCAGAGGAAAGTGTAGTTAAGCAGCATAGGATGGTGGGTGGTAGTGAAGAATTACCAGACAGTTGGGAAACTACAGCAGATGTAGTAATGGTGACAGCAAGAAGGGTGCTTGGTGTGACATCTGGACAGAAGAAGGAGGAAAAGGAAACCTGGTGGAGGAATGGGGAAGTACAGGAGAGTATACAGAGAAAGAGGATGGCAAAGAAGAAGTGGGAAATGTCAGAGAGATGCAGAAATTAGACAAGAGTACAAGGAGATAAGGCGCAAGGTGAAGAGAGAGGTGGTGAAGGCTAAAGAAAAAGTGTATGATGAGTTGTACGAGAGGTTGGACACTAAGGAGGGAGAAAAGGACCTGTACCAATTGGCTAGACAGAGGGACCGAGCTGGGAAAGATGTGCAGCAGGTTAGGGTAATAAAGGATAAAGATGGAAACGTACTCACAAGCGAGGAGAGTGTGTTGAGCAGATGGAAAGAGTACTTTGAGAGGCTTATGAATGAAGAGAATGAGAGAGAGAAGAGGTTGGATGATGTGGAGATAGTGAATCAGGAAGTGCAAGGATTAGCAAGGACGAAGTATGGACAGCTATGAAGAGGATGAAGAATGGAAAAGCCGTTGGTCCAGATGACATACCTGTGGAAGCATGGAGGTGTTTAGGAGAGATGGCAGTGGAGTTTTTAACCAGATTGTTTAATGGAATCTTGGAAAGTAAGAGGATGCCTGAGGAGTGAAGAAGGTGTACTGGTGCCGATATTTAAGAATAAGGGGGATGACAAAATTTTGGCGTCCGTATGGAAAAAATTAAGCAAGACTTGCATAGATGGTCAACCCTTCATCTCACTCTAGCCGGAAGAATTAACATTGTTAAGATGAATATCCTTCCTAAACTTCTCTTTTTATTTCAAAACATTTCAATATATATCAATAAATCGTTTTTTAAACAGTTAGATTCAATAATAACCTCATTCATTTGGAACTCAAAACACCCACGTATCCGAAGAGCGACCCTACAAAG
The DNA here is from genome assembly GCF_900747795.2 of Erpetoichthys calabaricus. Classification (NCBI taxonomy): domain Eukaryota; kingdom Metazoa; phylum Chordata; class Cladistia; order Polypteriformes; family Polypteridae; genus Erpetoichthys; species Erpetoichthys calabaricus. The sequence continues at coordinate 236,785,899 of NC_041395.2, forward strand.
ACCTCAGGCAGAAGGTGGCATGGCTTTACCTAATTTTCAGTTTTATTACTGGGCAGCAAACATACAAGCCATAAAAACCTGGACACAAATAAATGCACATACACAGGCTTGGTCTTCAATAGAAGTAAAATCCTGTAGTACTTCTTTATATTCCCTGCACTGCTCTCCAATAAATGAAAGTTATCGCAAATATACTAATAACCCAATTGTGCTTTACTCACTCAGAATATGGAACCAAATTAGGAAGCATTTTAAGATGGAAAATCTTTTATCAGTGGCACCTCTGCAAGGGAACCACCTCTTTCAACCTTCGCAAGTATATCCAGTTTTTAATACCTGGAAAAGTTTTGGGATTAAAATGCTCAGAGATCTTTATATAGACAACATATTTACATCTTTTGAACAATTACGTTCAAAATTTAACCTCCCAGCTACACATTTCTTTTACTATCTTCAAATTAGAAATTTTGTTAAACAGAAATTGCCCGATTTCCCCCACCTTGCACCCTCCACAATGCTGGAAAAAATACTGCTCAATTCCGAGGAAACAAACACTATTTCTGCAATATATAAAATCTTATTAGAGTCCCTACCTTTCAAAGATCCAAGAGGACATTGGGAAGAAGATCTCTTAATCAATATATCAGAAAAGGAGTGGAAGGTAGCAAAGCAGAGAATTCACTCGAGTTCTATATGCGCAAAGCATAGAATTATTCAACTAAAAATTATATATCGAGCTCATCTGTCTCGCTTAAAACTGTCCAAAATGTTTCCAGGCCAGGATCCAACCTGCGAGCGCTGCAACCAAGCTCCTGCCTCACTGGGTCACATGTTCTGGGCCTGCACCAAACTAACATCATTTTGGACAAAAATTTTTAAGTGCCTCTCAGACAGCCTTAGTATCACAATCCCTCCTAACCCACTAACAGCTGTGTTTGGTGTTCTTCCAGATGGACTTGAATTGGAGAAGGACAAACAAACGGTGATTGCATTCACTACACTCTTGGCATGCAGACTTATTTTGTTAAATTGGAAGAATCCTAATTCTCCTCTTATAAGTCAGTGGGAAACTGATGTTTTATATTATTTGAAATTGGAAAAAATCAAATTTTCAGTTAGAGGATCTGTACAAAATTTTTTCAAACTTGGCAGGATTTAATCAATATTATTTTAGAATAAGAGAATTAACTATTATTGCATTTAACTCCCTTCTCCATCTCTTATTTATATAGATATTTACTTCTCCCCTTCTTTTGTCTAATGTTGCCTTATTAAAAAGCTTAAAGAAATTTTCCTTTAGCTAAGCTCTCCTTCTCAGGGGTGGGGTTTGATTTGTTTTCAAATTTGTTGGGTTATAAATTGATCTGTTTGTATGGAATGATTACAATGAAAATTAATAAAATAAAAATATTAAAAAAAAAAAAAAAAGAATAAGGGGGATGTGCAGGACTGTAGTAACTACGGGGAGATAAAATTGATGAGCCACAGCATGAAGTTATGGGAAAGAGTAGTGGAAGCTAGGTTAAGAAGTGAGGTGATGATTAGTGAGCAGCAGTATGGTTTCATGCCAAGAAAGAGCACCACAGATGCGATGTTTGTCCTGAGGGTGTTGATGGAGAAGTATAGAGAAGGCCTGAAGGAGTTGCATTGCGTCTTTGTGGACCTGGAGAAAGCATATGACAGGGTGCCTCGAGAGGAGTTGTGGTATTGTATGAGGAAGTGGCAGAGAAGTATGTAAGAGTTGTACAGGATATGTACGAGGGAAGTGTGACTGTGGTGAGGTCTGTGGTTGGAGTGATGGATACATTAAAGGTGGAGGTAGGATTACATCAGGGATCGGCTCTGAGCCCCTTCTTATTTGCAATGGTGATGGACAGGTTGACAGACAAGATTAGACAGGAGTCCCCATGGACTATGATGTTTGCTGATGACATTGTGATCTGGAGTGTCAGGAGTGATTTGTGACAGACAGATATCAGCAAGAGTGAAAGGGATGATCTACAGGATGGTAGTGAGACCCACTATGCTATATGGGTTGGAGACGGTGGCATTGACCAGAAAGCTGGAGACATAGCTGGAGGTGGCAGGGTTAAAGATGATAAGATTTGCATTGGGCGTGACGAGGATGGACAGGATTAGAAATGAGTACATTAGAGGGTCAGCTCAGGTTGGACGGTTGGGAGACAAAGTCAGAGAGGAGAGATTGCGTTGGTTTGGACATGTGCAGAGGAGAGATCCTGAGTATATTGGGAGAAGGATACTAAGGATAGAGCTGCCAGGCAAGAGAAATAGAGAAAGAACTAAGAGAAGGTTTATGGATGTGGTGAGAGAGGACATGCAGGTGATGGGTGTAACAGAACAAGATGCAGAGGACAGAAAAATATGGAAGAAGATGATCCGCTGTAGCAGCCCCTAACAGGAGCAGCCGAAAGAAGAAGAAGACTATTATACTGTTTCTTGATGGTAGACATTTCTTTAAGTCCATTTTATGATGAGTCAGTTATAAAATTTAGGCTTTGATACCAACACTGAATTAATCAAATTTTTAATCATCTTTATAACATTATTGAATAGCACCATTGGTTATGTCTCTATTCCGGAAAATACTAAATTATGAAGAGTCTTGAGCCATCAATACAGTATATGTGAAATTCAAACATGGTCATTCTTTATTTGCACCTTTAGGTGGAACCCTTATGTACCTTCTTCAAAGCATCATGGCAGAATGAAGACACTAAACAGAATTGCTTCAGATAGATAGATAGATAGATAGATAGATAGATAGATAGATAGATAGATAGATAGATAGATAGATAGAATTTGATTTGTTCCCATTTGGGCAAAGAATGAAAAACAAAAGCACTTGGTCAAGGATCTACACAGGAAGATAATGCAAATAACACACAGGGAGATACCGAGGCAAGAATTTGTACACAAGATTCTATTTTTTTCCCATTAACCAAAGATAGGCGGCACGGTGGCGCAGTGGTAGTGCTGCTGCCTTGCAGTAAGGGGACCTGAGTTTGCTTCCTGGGTCCTCCCTGCATGGAGTTTGCATGTTCTCCCCGTGTCTGTATGGGTTTCCTCATGTAATGAGACATGCAGGTTAGTTGCATTGGCGATCCTAAATTGTCCCTAGTGTGTGCTTGGTGTGTAGATAGATATGTACAGGAGCGTCAGCAAGCCCCAAACCCGAACACACACAGAGTCGCAGGCTCAAATAAAGGGTGTGTTTATTACACGCAGTACCTCCAAATAGCAAAATCACAAGCACAGGTTTTCTCTCTCTCTCTCTCTCTCTCTCTCTCTCTCTCTCTATCTCTTCACAATACTATCTCCACAAATTTATCTCTCTTCTCACCACCTCACTACCCTCCTCCAGTTGAGTGTTGCTTTCTTTCTTCCCAGCTCCGGCTCACCTGGACAAGGGATTGCAGGACCTGGGAGTACTTCTGGTGCCAGGGCCATTGCTCAATGGAAGTACTTTTGGGTCATATGGAAGTCCCATGAATTGGGGAGCACATTTTCCCACAACGCCCCAATGCAGCACCCATGGACCCCAGCAGGGCTGTGCTGATGTACTACAACTGCCAGCATTCCCAGGTAGTTCCAAAATGGGCACCAATATGGAGGGCTTCCTCCCCTCTGCAACAGTCCTTCCCTGTCTTCTTTTTTTTCAGCCAGGGAAGGTATTAGATACACATCTGGTCAGGACGCCTGTTAACTTGTTTGGGGCTTCCCGTCCGGGTATGCCTGTCCATCCCATGTCCCTCCTACAATAGACAGATAGATAGATAGAACCCCTCCAAACACACATAAAAACTTTGGATAACAGAGAACTGCTGCTGTTAATCACAGGTTTGTAGGTGGCAGTAAGATGAGGTCAGACCTGCTTGGGCTGTACCACAGGTTTATAATTAAACTCATTAATATTTGGACAGAGCAGGTCCATCTTGTAGTGTCCATGAATGGAGTATACCTAATAATCACTTGATTTTAACTGATTTGCTGCTGGGATGCAAGATCCCATTCAACAGCTTCCGTAGTGCCCCAAATGCCCACTTTCTGCCTATAAGGGGGAAATGTCACATCACTCTTCCTGACCCTATATACAGTATATAAGCATTTTATATATATTATAATATATATATATATTATTATATATATATATATATATATATACAGTATATATAATAATATATATATATATATATATATATATATATATATATATATATAGTGACAAATAGAGGCACTGTCGACCCCTTGAACACTCAGACCAGACGTCAGACACCAGATAAAAGTCCAAATAATGGTTTATTATAATAATACAGTGCACAAAGCACCCTCCTCTCCACAATACTTAATAAATCAATAATCACTACAATACTCAATCCTCCACTCCCAGACGCTTAGCCACCCTGCCTCCCAACTCAGCTCCACGTCTGGGATTTCCCACAATCCTTTTATAGTCCTTGATCCGGAAGTGTTTCACCTTCTCTGTCCATGTGACATGGGACACTTCCGGGTCAGATAAAAATCCTTTTTCTTCACCCCGGAAGCACATCATTCCTTGTGTCGCTGTGATTAAGACGCACTTCCGGGTAATGGTGCAAATAGCAGTCCCTGGGCCTCCCTGCAGTGACTCCTGGCAGCCCCCGTGGTATCCAGCAGGGCTGTGCATTAAAAGTCCACTGTCCATAATTCCCTGCTGGCATTCGGGGTAGCTCCATGCTGCAAGGAGGGCTCCATCTGGCGGCCTGGGGGTATTGCCAGGATAAATAGCCGGCCATATCTCACAATATATTTATATATATATTGTGGAACGAGCCCCGAACACAGACAGGCAGACATGTTTTAATCATCACCACACGTTTATTTACACTACTAATATTTACAAGTCTTTAACTGCTCCACAAACCCTAATCTTCCCCAAATTCCAGGCCAACCACACTGCCTCCTCTTCGGACCGCCTCCTTCTCTCTTTCTCTCTGACCTCGTCCTGCTTCCACCCGATTCCAGCCTCGAATGAGACGGCCCCTTTTATCCATACCCGGATGTGCTCCAGATGTGCACCGGCAATCTTCCACCGACACGCCCCAGTGTGGCGGAAGTGCCGGCTGTCTCCCCGGAAGCACTCCGGGTGTTCCTTCTCTTCTTCCCCCCAGCACTTCCTGGTGTGGCAGAAGTGCTGGGGTCCAGAGTCCATCAGGCACGGGGACGCCCCCTGACGGTGACCACGGGCCCCTACAGGGTTGAGCTTCTAAGCCCGGTACCTGTGGCCACCAATACAACCAGGGCGGTCGCTCCCTCGTGGTCTGGAGGAGGCATGAGCCCTCCTCCTGTCTCCCCAGGCGTCCCGGCCAGGTAGGAATCCCAGCCAGGTGCCACAATATTATATATATATATATATATATATATATATATATATATGGTTGAAATAGTTTACTGTCAAATAATGCAACCCTACACACTCACTGCACTCCCTCTCGGCAATCGAACCTCGGACGTCAGCGCTAGAGGCGAAGCCCCTAACGTTGCGCCACGGCGTGTGGTTCATTCCTTTGACAGCATTTAGATCGGGGTAATTACATTCACGGCATTCGGGAGTGCAGTGAGTGTGTACACCTGATGAGCCCAGAATTAGGGCGAAACACGTGTCGCGTACTCTTTGCATTATTTGACAGTAATTTATTTCAACCATTCTATGATCTGCTTCTTGCAACTGAAAGAGGGCACCGTGGCGGATGTTAGCCGACTTGCTGACCAACCACAAGCGTTACCTGGTAGGTAACCACCCATACAATCAGATTGTGATTCAGACTATGAATGCCGTGAATATATATATATATACAGTGGTGTGAAAAACTATTTGCCCCCTTCCTGATTTCTTATTCTTTTGCATGTTTGTCACACAAAATGTTTCTGATCATCAAACACATTTAACCATTAGTCAAATATAACACAAGTAAACACAAAATGCAGTTTGTAAATGGTGGTTTTTATTATTTAGGGAGAAAAAAAAATCCAAACCTACATGGCCCTGTGTGAAAAAGTAATTGCCCCCTGAACCTAATAACTGGTTGGGCCACCCTTAGCAGTAATAACTGCAATCAAGCGTTTGCGATAACTTGCAATGAGTCTTTTACAGCACTCTGGAGGAATTTTGGCCCACTCATCTTTGCAAAATTGTTGTAATTCAGCTTTATTTGAGGGTTTTCTAGCATGAACCGCCTTTTTAAGGTCATGCCATAGCATCTCAGTTGGATTCAGATCAGGACTTTGACTAGGCCACTCCAAAGTCTTCATTTTGTTTTTCTTCAGCCATTCAGAGGTGGATTTGCTGGTGTGTTTTGGGTCATTGTCCTGTTGCAGCACCCAAGATCGCTTCAGCTTGAGTTGACGAACAGATGGCCGGACATTCTCCTTCAGGATTTTTTGGTAGACAGTAGAATTCATGGTTCCATCTATCACAGCAAGCTTTCCAGGTCCTGAAGCAGCAAAACAACCCCAGACCATCACACTACCACCACCATATTTTACTGTTGGTATGATGTTCTTTTTCTGAAATGCTGTGTTCCTTTTACGCCAGATGTAACGGGACATTTGCCTTCCAAAAAGTTCAACTTTTGTCTCATCAGTCCACAAGGTATTTTCCCAAAAGTCTTGGCAATCATTGAGATGTTTCTTAGCAAAATTGAGACGAGCCCTAATGTTCTTTTTGCTTAACAGTGGTTTGCGTCTTGGAAATCTGCCATGCAGGCCGTTTTTGCCCAGTCTCTTTCTTATGGTGGAGTCGTGAACACTGACCTTAATTGAGGCAAGTGAGGCCTGCAGTTCTTTAGACGTTGTCCTGGGGTCTTTTGTGACCTCTCGGATGAGTCGTCTCTGCGCTCTTGGGGTAATTTTGGTCGGCCGGCCACTCCTGGGAAGGTTCACCACTGTTCCATGTTTTTGCCATTTGTGGATAATGGCTCTCACTGTGGTTCGCTGGAGTCCCAAAGCTTTAGAAATGGCTTTATAACCTTTACCAGACTGATAGATCTCAATTACTTCTGTTCTCATTTGTTCCTGAATTTCTTTGGATCTTGGCATGATGTCTAGCTTTTGAGGTGCTTTTGGTCTACTTCTCTGTGTCAGGCAGCTCCTATTTAAGTGATTTCTTGATTGAAACAGGTGTGGCAGTAATCAGGCCTGGGGGTGGCTACGGAAATTGAACTCAGGTGTGATACACCACAGTTAGGTTATTTTTTAACAAGGGGGCAATTACTTTTTCACACAGGGCCATGTAGGTTTGGATTTTTTTTCTCCCTAAATAATAAAAACCATCATTTAAAAACTGCATTTTGTGTTTACTTGTGTTATATTTGACTAATGGTTAAATGTGTTTGATGATCAGAAACATTTTGTGTGACAAACATGCAAAAGAATAAGAAATCAGGAAGGGGGCAAATAGTTTTTCACACCACTGTATATATATATATATATATATATATATATATATATATATATATATATATATATATAGTCACACACATGCGATTAGGAGGCATTTAAAGAGCCTAAAGGTGAGTGTACTATCGTGAGATATGAGTTGGTCACGTGGTACTTACCTGGATCTCTTCTTTCCACAGAAAACCAGAAGAAAAGTAATTACCTTCACTTCCGGACATAAAAATGGCCGCAACAACGTCACTTCCGGCCATCCTCAATGACATCACTTCCGGCGCTTACAAATCACATCACTTCCGTCTCACCTCGATGTCATTACTTCCGGTTCCTGTTCTTAACATCACTTCCTGCCAACCATTTCCTGTTCCCATAATCCTTTTTGTATAAATCCACTATTTTCTCAAAGTAAAACTGTCAAATGTTCTTGTAAATTCAAAGACTTTGATCTCTTTATTTTTTATATCGTCTTAGGGCAATATACGGGGACGGTTCCCAAAACTTTTTCTTGAGTTTTGAGTTGTTTTTTTGGGTTATATATATATATATATAAGTGGCGGACCGTACATTTCACACCTAGGCCTTCAGTAGTGCTCCGTCTGAATCAACCCGCCCCTCAAAAACTAATTTATGGTTATAAAAACCATCTTAATATGCAGAAATACAGTAAAAAGAGCAGTTGCATCGCAGATAGATAACTCCTGTAGCCACAATAAATGCCTTTATTTAATAGACAAACCAGGGGTGAACAAGTTCCTTTCTACTGCAGCTACAGCCGCGACACACAAACATCAATAATAACTCATATACTTTTAATATTATTTAGGAAAATTGCAACATTTTACTCACCAAAAATCTGGATTATTTGTAAACAAAATCCATCCTCCTCTCTTTCCTCAAAAACAGTTCAATTACTAGCAGATTATCCGTGCGCTTCAGTTCTATCACGAAGTTCCTTTCTATCGCCATCGAAGCTAATGCTGAAAGTCGAACCTGCCCTGTCGTATTTCTGGCATAAGTTTTAATTCGCTTTAGGGCTGAAAATGTCCGCTTGACAGAAGCAGTGGACATGGGAATGGTCACCGCCAAACATACCAATGTGTACAGCTGCCCCATGCTCCATGCCCCATTTTTCTGATGAAGGAAGTCAAGGAGATCAGTGGGAGATTTTCCTGCAAAATCATCCATGACATACTTACACCATCCTATCCAATCAACGGGTCTGAATACGGTGACGTTGCTGTACGCCTGCTAGAGGGCCCTAGTAACACCAACTCAAAATCTGATTGGTTGAAGCAACAGTTTAATTGACATTTATTTTGTGTTAGAGGGCCTGCAGAACGGATAGTGAAGGCCTCTGGGCAGACTTCATTGACTTTGACCCTGCCTGGCAACAAATGATGGCTGAAATGTGATTGGTTAAATCACATCGGAAAAGCTATGAAAGGAAGCAGACAGACTATTTGGAATTATTTAATAAGTATTCATGGACAAAATATAATTAACATCAGTTTGTGATTCAGATATTTTTTTAGGCCAACAGAGAAGGCCTTGCAGGCCCTGATGGTCCGCCACTGATATACAGTATATATATATGTACAGTACACTGCACACAAACTGCCCAAATAAATTAGGGAACCCTTAAATCACACATCAGATATTGATGAACAAAATATTCAAGTGGAAAATCTTTACTGAGTAATACTGTGTAATTTGTCAAGAACAAAACAATGTAAGAACTTTCAATGGAAACCAAAATCACCAATCACTTATCAGCCATTGAAGGCTGGATTCAACACCACATCAAGAATCAAAGTTAAAAATTTAAATCATAGGCTGATCCAACTTATGTGAATTTCATCATGGCAACTCATACTGTGACTAAGTAGTGTAAAAGGCCTCCATGTGCCTGTCTGCACTTCTGACAATGTCTGGGCATGCTCCTGATGAGATAACAGATATAGTGTCCTGGGGGATCTCCTCCCAGACCTGGATCAAGGTATCAGTGAGCTCCTGGACAGTAATATCCTGGAGATTCTCAGTTGGATGCAGGTTTGGGGGACATGCGGGCCAGTCAATAGTGTTAATGTCTTTGTCATCCAGGAACTGCCTACACACTCTGACCACATGAGGCCAGACTTTGTCCTGCACCAGGAGAAATCCAGGGTCCACTGCACCAGTGTAAGAATAAAAGTCCTCTGATAATGACTGTGATGATTTCATCCCGGTACCTAACAGCAGTCATGTTACCATTGCATAGCAGGTGGAGGTCTATGTGACCCTCAAAGGATATGCCACCCCAGTCCATCAGTGACCCACCGCCAAACCGGTCATACTGGATAATGTTGCAGGCTGCATAACATTCACCACAGCATCTCTGGACTCTTTCACATCTGTCACACTTGCTCAGCATGAACGTGCTCTCATCTGTAAAGAGAACAGGGCACCAATGGCAGAGATATGATTTGTAGTATTCTCTGGTGAATGCCAATTGAGCTGCATGGTGATGGGCTGTGTGACATTGGGCCCTCATGGAGTCTGTTTCTGACTGTTTGGTCAGAAACATGCACACCATTAGGCAGCTGGAGGTCATTTTGTAGGGTTCTGGAAGTGCTCCACCTGTTCCTCATTGAACAAAGGAGTAGATGCCAGTCCTGCTGCTGGGTCGATGCCCTTCTACAGTGCTGTCTGGCTCTCCTTGTGTAATGGCCTGTCTCCTGATATCTCCTCCATGCTCTTGAGACCCTCTTGAGATGGCATGTGTGGATGTGCCATCCTGGAGTAGCTGGACTACCTGTGCAACCTGAACAAGCTGCAGGTACTGCCTCATGCTACCAGTAATGACAAGATGTTTTCCACTAGGTAGCTGTGACGATGTGGGTTCTGCTCCACGCTCCCATCTTGCTTCCGGGAGCCCTTGAACCCGTCACCGTCGGTAATGTCACCGATGAGCTCGGAAGTGAGGCACAACAAATGGAGCAAGGGGATGGTGTAAAAAAGTGCCAAGTGCTTTTATTAAAACAACAACAAAAACAAAGTGTTCAAATTAAATAAAGTGCAGTGCTTCACAATCCTTAAATAAATAAATAATCCGTTAAAAACAGGTGGATGCTTTGGGTGACTCCTGAACCGTAAACAGTAGGAAGGGCAACATGGTGTCCGAGAAGGTGGGGTCATCATGGACCACCCGCCAAATCATCTGTTTTAAACTCTTGTTAAATTGTTCAGTCAGGCCATTCATCTGCGGGTGATGCTCAGTTGTTTAATCTCAAGATTCTCACACAGCTGCTTCATGATGCAAGAAGTGAATGCCGTACCCTGGTCAGTTAAAATCTTCTGAGGAATGCCAATATGCGTGAATATTTCTCATCAATCCTTAGCAACAGCTTGGGTGTTGGCCTTATGGAGAGTGGCCACCTCAGGGATACCATTGCATAATCAACTAACACGAATATGTACTGCTAACCATTGTTACTCTTGGGAAGTGGGCCAACAATATCCAACCCAACCCACTAAAAAGGATATCTAAAATAGGCATTGCTGAGTGGGGAGCCTTAGTGGGTCTGTGAGTGGAAATAACTTGTCAGTTGGGGAAAGGTCTACAAAAATGCTCCACATCCCAGTCATATATTCAGCCAATAAAAGAGTTTTGAAATGCGATCCCTTGTCTTCTCTGTGGCAAGATGACCACCTAAGACATGGATACCCCGCATCAACCATCGGGGGACAGACATGTTGCAGTTGTCTCTGTGGCACCACGAACTTGCAGTTGCCTTGGTGAGAGACCAGCAATCCTCAGCAGACACGTCAACCATGTTTTGGTGTGCAGCACTGTTGGAAAAGGTATCAAAAGAGCTCAAAAATCTCTCTCCCTCTCTCTTTATATATTATTATATATATATATTGTCATGCACGTGCGATAGGAGGCAGCTGAAGGGCTTAAAGAATAATGGTAACACATCTGCCCAGGGGGCGGCGGGGTACACTAACTCTCTTTCTAAGTCCCCTGCAGACCTTTCCCGGGAAATTCCACCAGGAACCACTGCCTCAACTCGAGACACGGCCCCAAGGACAACATCACTTCCAGCACCGGCCCCAAGGACAACATCACTTCCCCCAGGCCTCCTATAAAGCCTCACTCTCTTCCTCTGGAATTCAGTTCTGTTTTGGACTCAGTCTTGTAAACTACTTTGGTCTTACAATTCTTTACTTTTGCAGCCAGGAACATATTATACGGGTGGCTGCCCCAAACCTTTCCCATGTTTGAAGTCTCATCTTGTTACAATATATACACACACATATTATATATATATATATATATATATATATATATATATAGATATATATATATATATATATATATATATATATATATATATATATAGATATATATATATATATATATAAATATATATATATATATATATATATATATATATATATATATATATATATTGCGGCAGGTGGCTGGGGGTGGTACCCAGCCAGGACGTCCAGAAGGATCAGAGGAGGGCTTATGCCTCCTCCAGACCACAAGGGGGCGACTGCCCTGGTGGCTTTGGGGACCACGGGAACTGAGCTTGGAAGCTCAACCCTATAGGGGCCCGTGGTCACTGCCAGGGGGCGCCCCAATGCCTGAGGAGCCCTGGCCCTCAGCACTTCCGCCACACCCGGAAGTGCTGGGGGGAAGAAGACCAGGGACACCCGGAGTGATTCTGGGTGCGCAGCCGGTACTTCCGCCACACTGGGGAGTGCCAGCGGAAGCTAATTGGGAGGTACCTGGAGCACGTCCAGGTGTGTATAAAAGGGGCCGCCTCCCTACATTCGATGGCTGGAGATGGGTGGAAGAGGATGGAGCTCGGAGGAGAGGACTGGAGGCCGTCAGGAAGAAGGAGAAGAGGAATTGTGTGAAGGGCCTGGACTTTGGGGTGATTGGTGATGCAGCACTGGGTTTGTGTGTGTAAATATTGTAAATAAACGTGTTGTGGTGCTTTAACATCATGTCTACCTGTCTGTGTCCGGGCTGTCCCCCACAATATATATGCATACAAAATAACAAGAAGGTAAGTTCATAAAGGCTGGGGTTATTTCAGCCCAAATAAGTTTAGGTCCTGGTAGCTATTTCTCTCATGAATGCTAAATTCAGCAAGAGGCAGGGCTACCGACAATCTTCCAGAAGTGACATCAAGATTCAGCCTATGAGAGCTCCTTCATTCTATGACTGAAAATGGAAGAGAGGTTAGTGTTGGTGTCACCTTTTTAATAATCCCCCTTTGTTTGCTCTGGCAATAACTCGAGACACTCCTCATGTTCACAAGTGTGACATAATATATGAGTATTTTCATCTATTTATATATTTTTTGCTATATTTCATTATTTTAAACAAAGGTTTAGCTGGTGTTTATATACACACACACACACACACACACACACACACACACACACACACACACACACACACACACACACACAAATGAGAACATAGCCTTTTGAGATGTGAAAGTAGAGAACAAAATTACAGTTGCAGTCCTAGAAAGTTCCAGAATGTCTGATTGGAATGAGATAAAGTGGCATATATGGAGTTGTATCTCTTACTGCCAAATGCTGTAAATAATATTTGAATAAGATAATAAAAGGGACAGATAAATTCCCTTTTGCTGCTAACATTTGAGTGCTGTCTTGTTGGAAGTCATCAAATCATTCAAACTATTGGCCTTTTTCTAAACCAAGCCACCCGGACACATCTGAAGAGGCAACTAAGCCTCACACAAGCTTTGGCCTTAGCGGAGACCCTTGTTTGATGGTTTTGATGTGGTGGATTCATAACTGTTTGTTTCAAAAAGATAAATCGCAGGTAAAAGCTGAGCTGAGTACTTTTTCTCCAATAATATTCATGTGTTTTGTGGTTTTTGTGTGGGGTTGCTTTTAGGCTAGGAGCAGACATGAGATAAAAGCACTACTCTTTGTAAGTCATCAAATAATTTTGAATCCACTCAGAGGTCATGGCCTCACCAAACTCCACACCAAGGCCTTTGCTTTGACAGCTCCCAGTCTGGAGACCTTTTTGCTAGCATTGAACGGAAGTTCACCTACTGTAAGAGTTAGTTTTGAATAACTTTCATGAAAATGAGCTTCAGCAGGGGTAGAAAATACAATTAGATTAAAATACTTCAGTTTAATAATTGTAATGAATTTATTTAAATTAATTAGGAAAATGTTTCACGTTAAAAAATCACCTCATGAATGGAATGTTTTCTCTGCTACTTTTTCCCATTAATTTATTCTCAATATGCCACCCTTCCGTCACTCTGAGCACATTCTCTCCTGCTATTCTACTTACAGGTTTGGCTCCATCTTTGACACTGCAGCATTTATTCTCCATAAATGTGAGGTGTCATCTTCTCACTTTATGGTTAACCACACACTGTAGAATCATGACTGTTAAATGTGTGCTTACTTTTATAAGTGTCTTGAAAGAGTGAATTCATATATTATGTGTGAAAAGCAGGTATCCATATTACTAACCGAGAATGGTAAACCGGATATGGACGCAGGGACCTGCCCGTGGACGCAGGAGACATAGTGTGCAGGCGCCACACAAAGCCCCCTTCCCCAGAGTGAAATGGGAGAGACTACGAATGTGCGCAGGCACCACACAAAGCCCCCCCCGCCCCAGAGCAAAATGGGAGAGACTACGAACCGTCTGACATGCCGCAAGCAGGATAAAGCGAGGTCAGAAATAAAAGACAGAGTAGGAAACAAAGTAAAACGTCATAAAGAGGTTAAAGAACGGGGCCAAACACATGGAGAGCAGGTTACAGATGATGAAAACTGGAATGCAACAGCTTCAAAAAAACCCAGGCACGAAACACATGCACAGCGAGATACAGAATATAAAGGCAGAAAAAACGACAGTTAAATGTCCACACCACACAGCGGAGGCAGACTCGGAAGGTGCAGGCGCCTACATCGTGCGTCGGAAGGCGCGGGAAAGTACGAAAGGCAAAGGCGCCTACACAGCATGGTAAAACCCGACATAAACAGAAGGCGCAGGCGTTGTCGCCATATTGTGAGTGGCACTAATGCGTAGTGAAGGTGCAGACGTCACCGCCATATTGTGCGTGGCACTACTGCGCAGTGAAGTTAGGAATAATGTGCTGCTTGGGATCATACAAAACGTTGAACGCGACCCACCGTCTGAAACTGCGGAGGCAAAGCAGGCACGGGTTCAAACCGAACGAGCTTGATTGACGGATATACGGCTACAACGCGCGTCTCAAACTGCAGAAGCAGGGCAAGCAGGTTCAAAACAACACAAGCTCCTACAACGCGCGTCTGAAACTACGGCTGCCCAGCGGGCACGGGTTTAAAACGCCGGGGGTAGGCGAGCGAAGCAAGCAGGGGGCGAAGCCCCCTTGTTGTATAGAATGCCTAGTCATTCTATAGAATGTGTGATGTTCCCATTGGGATTAATAAAGTATCTATCTATCTATCTATCTATCTATCTATCTATCTATCTATCTATCTATCTATCTATCTATCTATCTATCTATCTATCTATCTATCTATCTATCTTTTAAGGCAAAGCATGAAATTTCTGTGTTACTTATATACTTTCTCTAGAGAAAGAGAGGTTGGGAGCATGTGCTGATAGCATATTGCCACACCAACCACTCAACAGACCACCTGGATTGAGACCTCACCTCAGCACCACACTGGAACAGTGTGCGATTTTTTACGGTAGCTGGAGTGGCAATACTGCCACCAACCTACAAGTTTTCCCTGTATGTTGGAGGACCTGCTTGCTGGACTGGATGAAGATTAACGTCATACCCAGAACAAAGCAATTGCTGGTTAAGGACCTTGCTCAAGGGCCCAAAGGAGTAAAGTCACTTCTGGCATTTATGGGATTCAAACAGGCAACCTTCTGATTGCCGGTGCAGATCCCTTGCCACAGAGCCACCACTCCGCCCACATTCCACTTTCCACCACTTTCCCTAAGCATTGTATATAATACCTAGGCATTATACAGAATGACTTGCCAGTTTACCTTTTGACATTGCATAGAGTGTTAGGAAATGTTTGAAACTTGAATCGTTTCATAAATTGTGCCTAATTTCACACATTGACAGTAATAATATAAAATACCTAAAGTATTAATTTAACACTGGAGACTTTAATGCGCAGATGCTCAAGATGATGTGCAGACCCACTGTGGGACAGGCTAGGCGTGTGGTGGCATCACCTTCCCACATCAGAGTCCATTTCATTCAAAAAGGGGGCCATTCAACTGCCATCTCAGCCAGTATGGACACTACTCCCTCACCTGGCAAGAGAGAGAGCGATAACTCCTTTCCATGTTAGGACACACAGGCGGAAATATGTTACAGCAGCTACATCGGGAGTGGCGTCCTTACAACCACTGAGCAGCACTGGGGATGGACTCAGGAACGTGGAAGGTCAGCACAGTGGTCAACTGCTGTGTACTGGGCAGCAGCATCCCGTCTGGCAAGGCCCAGTATAGATGCCTGCAGGGCAGCATGGAAGTTGTGGTCCCATGGACCTGCCCTGTCGGGTTCTGTGGGAGCCAACAGGGGGAGATCTTGGATTCTGATATTACATTTACAAAGATGGTTTACAAGGTCCTGCCTGACCTGGAAGTGTTACCCGGGAGCAATAGAGTAAGCACCGGAAGTATTCCTGAGTCTGGAGTTGAAAGAGAGCCCCACACCAACCCCCCACACTCAAATCAAGGAGAGCTTGAGTCAGGTGTGGAAGAGAGTGAAGGTGGAGAAAAAGAAAAAGAAGAGAAAGAGTTGTGCTGTATTGTGAAAACAAGAGGCCTATATGAGGGTATTGCTTAAATTAAAAACACTTTAATTGGACTGGGACTGTTGTGGTGCAGTTGTGTTTGGGAGTTTGGGGTGCTAGTATGCCCCCCTAGTGGCCACATAGCACAGAGCAATAGTAAGGGTATCAGACGACAACGTGTAAATAAACGTGCAGGTATCATAAACCCATTCTGGGCAAATGTACCCATAATTCTTGCCCATTTCAGTTTTCATTTTAGTTGCCTCAAAGAATGTAGAGAACAATTTCTAGAACTTCTAGGTCAGCAATAATGTGTTTCAAGAATCAGACTTTTCTGAACATTTTATTTTAGTTACTTCTCTTCTAAGGAAGAAACCCAATGAAAGTATTTAAAAAAACAAAAGATTATTTTGAAATGAATTCAAGGTATTTTCAGCAACAGCACTACTGAAGACAGAAGTTGTGACAGCTTAGTAACCATCACCACCGCTTTTCCTAACATCACATCAAATGGTAGGTACTGAACACACAGCAGAGGGCACTAACAGACTGCATTATCAAATTTTTATTTTGTAGGCTTTCAAAGAAAATACCTTGTGGACCATGTATGGCAGTAGAAATCAGAAGCCTATAATTTCTTTCAGTTTCAAATAAACATTGTGCCAAAAGAACAGAATCAGTTAATGAAGAGGCTTGTCAGAAAGCCGCTCTGCTCTGATGTTACTGTAAAATTCTAAAAATAGATGACAGCTTTTGCTCAAATTACTTAATTTTGGTGACTTTCATGCCAGGCTGTTAAATCCAATACACTCAGAATGTTACTTTTTTACAGGAAATTGTATAGTTTACATAATTAAGTGATACAAGCCTTTTGTAAAGTGCAAATAAATCAGCTCAAGAAAATAGAAAATACTTTGTAAAATTATATGTGGGCAAAAATATTAAATTTGTATAAGGCAATATGCTTATGAAATTTGGAAAGTGTGGTCCAGGAAATGGAATTTGCAAAGGTAAGAGGTGAAAAACGAGTCTTTAAAGAGGTAGAGATCAGAAATACAAGAAGGACTAAATCAAAACTGAATGTCAATAAGCAAAAGAAGAGTCAAAGTTCCAAGGGTCCTTCAACTCAACAAACCTTTGCTTCTTGTATTTGTCACTTTTGTTGTTATATATCCAATTTTTGGATAACAAGTACCATGCAATAATGACAACGATTATGTGCCCAGCAAGGCAAGATCTAGTCTGATCTTGCCCCCCATAATCAAAAAGTCATGATTGTGCCACTTGAAACAGCAAGAGGGACCCCCCTCCCCCTCCCCCTACCACCCTCCTATTGCTCTTACCACCGACCTAAACATTCTGAAACATTGCTGTTATGAACAAAATGTCTGCTGTCACAATACAATTCCACAAAATAGCAGCAATCACAGAGAAAATAGTTAAAAATGAAGCTATGGTGATGTTACCATCAGAAGAACAAAAATAATTAACAATATAACAATATGTAAAAATAAGAGAAAAGGGAAAATCTATTTGAGAAGTGAAACAGCAAAGAACATTAACAGTATCTATCCCTCAGTAAATTCATTGCAAGATAGACTCCACTTTGGTGAGACTATAATCTTTAAAAAATGCAACAATTGATGTTTGGGTGCTACACGGCTACTTTTGATTTGCTGTACCTTCCATTTTAATAATTCTATAATTACCGGTCATATACTGAAAGTGGTGGTTGTAACATTTTTATAGATAAAGCACAATTGTTGCTCTACTGTAATAGTTATTTTTCTGCTGTCTTTCAATTTTAACTTCCTCAAAAAGAAAAAAAAATACTGACTGTTAGGCAGCCTATTTTATTAGCATTTTTTTAATATTTTAAAGTACTGATTAAATATTACTTTCTGGAGGTCACAAAGAATTTATGAAATAAGCCTGCCTGTGGCATTTGAGGGGTTATGCAGTGTAGTTAGCCAGAATGAGTTCCTGAACATTTGGGGTGCCACGCGATGGTGCTATCAACATAACACAGACAATGGCCTTTTATCGCCCTCTAGTGGTGTTCTCTGCTAGTAGAAGTCTGGAGTTGATCGGACTCAGTTGGACTCTCAGGTCCAAATTAGGTGGCATCTTCCAGGAATGTTGGCTGGACCAGAAAGGGCTTCTCTGGCTCTGTTGCTGTAAAGGGGTAGTTTCTCTGCGTTGTGAGGGAAAAAAGAAACAAGCCAGTGCTCCCCTCATCCTGGGATGGTACCACATACCTTAGGTGAACCTGAAAGGCGATCCTCTGCCATGTCTGCATGACAGCAGACATTATGATACTTCCTCCTTGCCTTTATCAAGAGTGTGGTTATCACAGGAGCTTACTTGGCAGGGGAGATACCATGACTACCAAGGTGGTTCTACCAGGTCAGGTGTAGGGAGCGCCCCACGGCCTTGGATTTAGGGCAGGATAGGTCAGCACGTCCACCATCCTGTTTTTCTGTTTCCCTTGGTGTGTGGCGATTTAATTTTTCTAGGAGCAAGATGGCAGAAGCAGTGGTACCTGGAAATTCCAGTGGAAGGATGGTTTTTGAAAGCAGAAGACTGACATGAACCTTGTGGATTAGGAGGACCTGAATCACGCATACCAATAGATAGAAGAGAGAGGAGAAACGTGGTTCGCTTCGAGTTAAAAGATGAGCAAATGGAGGTGCTGCAGAAGATTCTCAGATTTGTCCTGGGTGAAATCAATTTTCCTTTTGCATTTCCATGAAAAACTACCATGGACATAGTATTTAAGAACAGATCTTTATATGACAAATGTGTGAGAACTGTAGATAAAGATAAAAACCCAATTTTGAAAAAATTCTTGGTATTACACTTGAGTGATAGACTAGAAAAGAAAGTTAATGTAATTATTTATACTGACAAGGTAAAAATGCAGGACATTTTTACTTGGTTATTGCAATTCTGTGAATTCAAAGCTAGTATGCAAATGACAGATGAAGACGGGATCAAAAATTGATTATACAAATTTGATGTAATTTAGAAGAGGGAGAATGATACGCATAGGGTGATACAAATAAAAACTGGGGCAGTAAGAGGACATGTGTTTTATTCGGGCCAACCCCAAGTATGTAGGAGGTGTGGTAAGGATGGCCATAAAGTAACAGAATGTGAAACAATAAAAAGTAGGAATTGCAAAGAGGAAGGGCACAACACAAGCAAATGTAAGAAGCCAATAATTTGCAATTTATGTAGACAGGAGGCACATGTCTTTAAGGATTGCCCTGTCTCCTATGCGAACATAGTAAAAATGAATGACATGAGAGACATAGCACTTCTAGATGAGGAGTCAGAATAAGAAAAGGAAAATGAAGAAGTGCAGAGTGAAGGAATGCAAGTAGATGAATTGAGGGCAGACAGATAGACAGACAGACAGACAGACACTTTATTAATCCCTTGTAGATACTTTATTAATCCCAAGGGGAAATTCTCATACTCCAGCAGCAGCATACTGATAAAGAAAATATTAAAGAGTGATAACGATGCAGGTATGCACACAGACAATAACTTTGAATAATGTTAACGTTTACCCCCCCGGGTGGTACTGAAGAGTCGCATAGTGTGGGGGAGGAACGATCTCCTCAGTTTGTCAGTGGAGCAGGAAAGTGACAGCAGTCTGTCGCTGAAGCTGCTCCTCTGTCTGGAGATGATACTGTTTAGTGGATGCAGTGGATTCTCCATGATTGACCAGAGCATGCTCAGTGCCTGTCGCTCTGCAACAGATGTCAAACTGTCCAGCTCCATGCCTACAATAGAGCCTGCCTTCCTCACCAGTTTTTTGCAGGCATGAGGCATCCCTCATCTTTATGCTGCCTCCCCAGCACACCACCGCATAGAAGAGGGCGCTCGCCACAACCGTTTGATAGAACATCTGTAGCATCTTATTGCAGATGTTGAAGGATGCCAGCCTTCTAAGGAAGTATAGTCTGCTCTGTCCTTTCTTACACAGAGCATCAATATTGGCAGTCCAGTCCAATTTATCATCCAGCTGCACTCCCAGGTATTTACAGGTCTGCACCCTCTGCACACAGTCACCTCTGATGATCACGGGGTCCATGAGGGGCCTGGGCCTCCTAAAATCCACCACCAGCTCCTTGGTTTTGCTGGTGTTCAGGTGTAGGAGGTCGTTGATTAGGTCCCTATACTCATTGGGATTAATAAAGTATCTATCTATCTATCTATCTATCTATCTATCTATCTATCTATCTATCTATCTATCTATCTATCTATCTATCTATCTATCTATCTATCTATCTATCTATCTACCTACCTACCTACCTACCTACTCCTCCTCCTGCCCACTGCTGATGTAGCCCACAATAGCAGTGTTGTCAGCGAACTTTTGCACGTGGCAGGACTCCAAGTTGTATTGGAAGTCAGATGTATATAGGCTGAACAGGATCAGAGAAAGTACAGTCCCTTGTGGTGCTCCTGTGTTGCTGACCACAATGTCAGACCTGCAGTTCCCGAGATGCACATACTGATGTCCGTCTTTAAGATAGTCCACGATCCATGCTACCAGGTATGAATCTACTCCCATCTCTGCCAGCTTGTCCCTGAGGAGCAGAGGATGGATGGTGTTGAAGGCGCTAGAGAAGTCCAGAAACATAATTCTTACAGCACCACTGCCTCTGTCCAAGTGGGAGAGGGATCGGTGTAGCATGTAGATAATGGCATCCTCTGCTCCCACCTTCTCCTGGTATGCGAACTGCAGAGGGTCGAGGGCATGACGGACCTGTGGCCTCAGGTGGTGAAGCAGCAGCCACTCCATGGTCTTCATAACATGCAACGTCAGAGCGACAGGCCGGAAGTCATTCAGCTCACTAGGATGTGATACCTTTGGGACTGGGGTGATGCAAGATGTTTTCCAAAGCCGGGGTGATGCAAGATGTTTTCCAAAGCCTCGGGACTCTCCCCTGTTCCAGGCTCAGGTTGAAGATGCGCTGTAGAGGACTCCCCAGCTCCAATGCACAGGCCTTCAGCAGTCGTGGCGATACTTCATCTGGACCCGCTGCTTTGCTGGCACAAAGTCTCCTCAGCTCTCTGCTTACCTGGGCTGCTGTAATTATGGGTTGGGGTAAACTCTCTCCTATGCTGGTATCAGCAGAAGGATGGGTGGAGGGTGCAGTACTCCGAGGTGAGAGTGGGTTAGGGTGGTCAAACCTGTTAAAAAAGTTGTTCATCTGGTTTGCTCTCTCCACATCTCTCTCGATGGTGGCACCCCGCTTCCAGCTGCAGCCAGTGATGATCTTCATCCCATCCCACACTTCATTCATGCTGTTATTCTGCAACTTCTGCTCCAGCTTTCTCCTGTACTGCTCCTTTGCCGCACTGAGCTGGACTCGGAGTTCCTTCTGCACGCGCTTAAGCTCATGCTGATCACCACCTTTAAAAGCCCTTTTCTTTTGGTTCAAAAGGCCCTTGATGTCACTTGTAATCCATGGCTTGTTGTTAGCATAGCAGCATACTGTTCTTACTGGAACTACAATGTCCATACAGAAGATGATGTAGTCAGTAGTGCAGTCAACAACCTCCTCAATGTTCTCACTATAAAATCCCTGCAGGATATCCCAGTCCGTAGTTTCAAAGCAGTCTCTCAGAGCCTGCTCTGCCTCAGGGGACCACTTCCTGAATGAGCGTGTGGTTGTAGGTAGCTCCCTCACTCTTGGTTTGCAGTGAGGCTGAAACAGAACCAGGTTATGATCTGCTTTCCCAAGCGCAGGCAGTGGGGTGGCGCTGTATGTGTCTTTAACATTTGCATACAGTAGATCAATAGTCCTATTTCCCTGGGTGTTACAATCCACATGCTGGGAGAAGGCAGGTAATGTTTTGTCCAGCGTTACATGGTTGAAGTCTCCAGCAATTAGCACAAGTGCCTCAGGGTGCTGCGTTTGTAGTTTAGCAACTGCGGAATGGATGATGTCACCCACTATCTCCACCTCCGCCCGAGGAGGGATGTAAACAAAACAATGACGTGTCCAAACTCTCTGGGCAAGTAATAGGGACACAGACTTACGACCAACAGTTCGATGTCCCTGCAGCAAGTGGAGATTTTAACGTTAACATGTCCAGAGTTGCACCATCTTTTATTGACATAGAGAGCGAGTCCACCTCCTTTCTGCTTTCCGCAGGTATTTGCATCTCTGTGCTAAACCCGGGTAGCACCACGTTAGCATCTGGGATGTTAGTTGTTAGCCACGTTTCACAAAAACACAACAAACTGCATTCTCTGTAGGTCCTGACATTTTTCACCAGCGCAGCCAGTTCGTCAATTTTATTTGGTAGTGAGTTCACATTTCCCAGGATCACAGAAGGCACTGAAGGCTTGTAGCGCCACTTTCTCGCTAAATGCTTGGCTTTTATCTTAGCACTGGCTCTGCTGCCGCGATACCGTCTTCTTACCTCATCAGGTAAATAGGGAACCACACCGGCGCGGGTATTTGTTCTCAGTGCTTGAAGTTGACTACTTGAATAGACGAGTCTCTGCGTGTAAAAATCCATGTCCAAGTAGTAAAAAGTGTCCAGGGAACGAGTTCACATAAAAGAAGGTGGTAGGAGTTAGCAGTGAAATAGAGAAAAAGGTAGAAAAATAAAGTCCTACACGGAGCTGCTGGAATAGCTGCCACTCACGGCGGCGCCTAAGTCAAGACATCACAAATTATGCAGTTGAGTTTCCTGCATTTGGGGAAATCGCAGGGCTCAGCACACCCGGAGTGCAATGGATGAGCCTCACCCTGGGAGAACCACCTTAGTGATCATGGTATCTCCCCTGCCAGGTAAGTATAAAAAAAAAATCAGGGGAGAGTGCGAACGCAGTCCCCCACTACCACAAATTATGCAGTTGAGTTTCCCGCATTTGGGGAAATCGCAGGGGTCAGCACACCCGGAGTGCAATGGATGAGCCTCACCCTGGGAGAACCACTTTAGTGATCATGGTATCTCCCCTGCCAGGTAAGTAAGACGGTCTACCAATAGAATTTTATTTGACATTTTGGGATACCCTGAAAAATGATATACTTAGTTTGTTTATAGAAATTCTGAAAGATCAAGAAATGACGAGTACAATGAAAGTGGGAAAATGGTCATTCCCAAACAGGATGATACAAAAAACATAAAAAATTGGAGACCAATTATTTTACTATGCCAAGATTACAAAATTTTGGCAACAGTCTTGGCAAACCGATTAAAAGAAAACATTAAAAATGTAATGATGGAAGAGCAGGCATACGTGGTACAGGGTAGGAGTGCAGCAGATGACTTGTGTGTGCTAGGAGACTGTGTTAAGGACGTTGAGTTAATCAATTTAGATTTAGAGAAAGCATTTGATAAAGTCGTGCATAAATATATGTACTCCAAAAAATGGGAGCTCCTGAAGAATTTTTGGACTGGATTAAAATAGCATATGATGATATAGGAATTGGATCCTCCAATTAGCTGTGAACCACCCAATCTCACTGAGATTGCACAGGTGGTGAACCAGCTGAGGGGTGGAAAGGCTGTAGGGATCTGTGGTATCCGGGGTGAACTTCTCCAGGCTCATGGTAAGGCTGTCCTCCTGGCATTGCAAGCAATTTTTACTTCCATTTGGGAGACTGGCATCATCCCAACTGACTGGAAAACGGGACTTGTCGTCCCTATCTGGAAAGGGAAGGGTGATCGCCTGGATTGCAGCAACTAAAGGGGGATAACACTGCTCTCAGTGCTGAGTAAGGTTCTTGCTAGGGTAGTCCTCAATAGGATCCGTGATCACTTGCTCACCTACCAGCGACTGGAACAGTCTGGTTTTATGCCTAAGAAGTCTACCACTGACTGCATCCTGGCACTGAGGGTTCTCATGGAGCGCAAACGCGAATATTGGCAGAGTTTCTTTGCAGCCTTTGTCGATTTTCGCAAAGCGTTCGACTCAGTTGATTGAGCTGCCCTGTGGGACATCCTGAGGATTCGCGGCATCCCCTCGAGGTTGCTGGATATCATGGCCGGCCTGTACACTGGTACTGTGAGTGCTGTGCAGAGTGGAGGCAGGACCTCTGCGTTTTTCCCAGTTGATTCTGGGGTTTGTCAGGGGTGTGTTCTTGCTCCTACTCCGTTCAATGCTTGTATGGACTGGGTGTTGGGCAAGGGTGTGGGGTCCAGTGGCTGTGGGGCATCTGTTGGTGAAGAAAGGTTCATGGATCTTGACTTTGCTGATGATGCTGTGATCTTCACGGTGTCAATGGTGGCTCTG
The DNA here is from genome assembly GCF_900747795.2 of Erpetoichthys calabaricus. NCBI lineage: Eukaryota > Metazoa > Chordata > Cladistia > Polypteriformes > Polypteridae > Erpetoichthys > Erpetoichthys calabaricus. Next base: position 236,810,428 of record NC_041395.2, read on the forward strand.
ATCAGGGCGCTCGAGAGACTGAGCGAGGAGTCTGAGTGTCTGGGCTTGCAAGTGTCCTGGGTAAAAACCAAGATCCAGGCCTTTAATGACCTCTTGGGCACAGCCATCAGCAGTGTGTCTGTTTGCGGAGAGAGTGTTGACCTTGTTGAGAGGTTTACTTACCTTGGCAGTGACATTCATGTCTCTGGTGACTCTTCCTATGAAGTCAGTAGATGAATTGGGAGAGCATGGGGGGTCATGAGGTTGCTGGAAAGGGGTGTGTGGCACTCCCGATATCTATGCAAAAGGACGAAGGTCCAAGTTTTTAGAGTCCTGGTGCTTCCCATCTTGCTATATGGTTGCGAGACCTGGACGCTATCCAGTGACCTGAGACGAAGACTGGACTCCTTTCGTACTGTGTCTCTCTGCAAAATCCTTGGGTACCGTTGGTTTGACTTTGTGTCGAATGAGTGGTTGCTCATGGAGTCCCGAATGAGGCACATTACCTGCATTGTGAGGGAGCGTCAGTTACGGCACTATGGCCTTGTGGCGCATTTCCCCCGCAGGTGATCCAATTCATAAGATCCTCATTGTTGGGGACCCGAGTGGCGGGACCACGTAACACCTGGCTGCAGCAGATAGAGGGTCATTTCCGGAGGGTGGAACTGGACCGCGTGTCTGGTTGGGGGGTTGCAAACCGGGATCCCGAGCTGTTTCGTCATGTAGTGGGTGAGGCAACGCACTGTACCAGTGCATGCTCCCCAACTTGACTTGACTTTACTTTAATTTTACTTCCTATATAAGTCAACAACAAACTGATAGATGAAATAAAAGTAGAATGTGGTGTCCTTTGTCAGCAGTGTTGTTTATTTTGTGAATTGAGCCATTACTAAATAAAATTAGAAATGATGAAAACATAAGAGGAGTTGAAGTTCCAGGTAGTGGTGGGCAACAAATAATAATGTTTGCATATATGGATGATGTTACTATAAGATGTTTGGAGCATAAAACAGGTCATATAACATACGGAACTGTTTTATAGGGTCTCAGGCTCAACTTTAAACCTAAACAAATATGAATGTGTGCTTGGCGGGAAATGGAAGGAAAAATCTACAGGAAGGATAAGGCTTTCTAATACAGTGAAAATTCTTGGGATAACATTCGGAGACAATAATACAGAGAAGTAGGAGTAGAGAGAAATGCAAAACAAGATAAATAAAAAACAAGGTTCTGGAGATTAAAAATTTTAAGAACTTACTTTGTGTTTTTATTGTGATCAAAATATGAAAAACTGGCCAGGAAAAAAAGTAATGAAAAGGAAAGAAAAGGGAGGAAAACATTTTCTGAATATTGAAAAGGAGCTGGCTCTAAAACACACTGCAACTGTAATAAATAATATGTTAAATAAAACAGGGAAGTTAGCGGATATGATAAAATATTTACTTGGTACAGAATTGAGGAAAGCAAAATTGTTAAAAATACCAAATAATAGACCGATTGTCTTTTATATGCCAAAGCATTATAAGGCAATAAATAAAGTTTAAAACGGTGTTCATGGGAGGAAGGAGATCCCAAAATTGGGGGAAAGAAAAAAAAGACTTAAAAAATATATAGAAAAAGAAGAAACAGTAGTTCCTTCTTGGATCGAGGCCTTGCTGTGGCAGAAGGGCTTGCGCGGTCTAGTGATCCTCAGAGTTATGTTGTCGGGAGCTACATGCTCCTGGTAGGGTTTCCCAAGGCAAACAGGTCTGAGGTGAAGATCCAGACAAACTCGATCCTGAGAACCCCACATGGATTTAAATCAAGGATCGGCGTTTCCCTTACCCGGGAAAGGGTACCCGAGGCTGCACCCTGGAGCCAGGCCTGGGGGAGGGGCCCGCTAGTGAGCGCCTGGTGGCTGGACCTTTGACCACATGGCCCAGCCGGGCTCAGCCCGAAAGAGCAACATGGTTCCACTCTGTTGTGGGCCCACCACCTGCAAGAGAGGCCATAAGGGTCGGGTGCAATGTGATATGGGTGGTGGCTGGAAGGCGGCAGCCCTGGCGTTCCAACCCTCGGTTACCGAAACTGGCTCTTGGGACATGGAATGTTACCTCTCTGGTGGGGAAGGAGCCTGAACTGGTGCGAGAGGTTGAGAGGTACTGGCTAGATATAGTCGGGCTCACCTCTACGCACGGTCCGGGCTCTGGAACCATTCCTCTTGAGTGAGGCTGGACTTTGTTCCACTCTGGAGTTGCTGTGGGTGAAAGGTGTCGGGCAGGAGTGGGCTTGCTTTTGGCCCTCCTGGCTCGAGGCCTGCAAGTTGGGGTTCTCCCCATTGGACGAGAGGGTTGCTTCCCTGTGCCTTCGAGTTGGGGGAAGGACTCCGACTGTTTGCGCTTATGCGCCGAATGGCAGTTCAGAGGACCCAGCCTTCTTGGAGTCCCTGGAGGAAGCACTGCGAAGCGCAGCTCCTGGGGACTCTATTGTTCTGCTGGGAGACTTAAACACTCACGTCGACAAACACAGTGAATCCTGGAGAGGTGTGATTGGGAGGAATGGCCTCCCCTATCTAAACTCGAGTGGTGTTCAGTTGTTGGACTTCTGTGCTAACGAACACCATGTTCGAGCATAAGGGTTTCCATAAGTGCAGGATGCCCGAGGTCGCAGCTCGATGATCGACTTTGTAATCGTGTCATCAGATCTGCAACCTTATGTCTTGGACACTCGGGTGAAGAGAGGGGCTGAGCTGTCAACTGATCACCACCTGGTGGTAAGTTGGATCAGATGGCGGGAGAGGCTGCCGGACAGACCAGGCAGACCCAAACGTATAATGAGGGTCTGCTGGGAATGTCTGGCAGAGGAACCGATCAGAAAGATCTTTAACTGCCACCTCCGGCAGAAATTCAATCTCATTCTGAGGTAGACGAAGGACATTGAGTCTGAATGGGCCCTGTTCCGAGCCTCCATTGTCGAAGCAGCAGAATGGAGCAGTGGCCGCAAGGTTGTCGGTGCCTCTCGTGGTGGCAATCCATGAACCCAGTGGTGGACACCTAAGGTTCGAGAGGCCATCAAGTTGAAGAAAGAGTCCTATCAGGTCTAGTTGACCAGTGGGGGGCTCCAGAGGCAGCTGAGGGGTACTGGCGGGCCAGGTGTGTGGCGGCATCGGCTGTTGCAGAGGCAAAAACTCTGGCATGGGGGGAGTTTGGGGAAGCCATGGAAAACGACTTTCAGTCGGCATCGGGAAGGTTCTGGCAAGGTTCTGGGGGCTCATCCATATCAGGGGCCGAGGTCACCAAGGTAATTTAAAAACTCCAAGGTGGCGTTGCCCCTGGGGTGGATGAGGTCCACCCTGGGTTCCTCAAGGCTCTGGATGTTGTGGGACTGTCCTGTTTGACACGTCTCTGCAGCATCGCATGGACATCGGGGGAAGTGCCTCTGGATTGGCAAAGGGTGACCAGAGGATGTGCTCCAACTATAGGGGGATCACACTCCTCAGCGTCCCCGGTAAGGTCTATTCAGGGGTGCTGGAGAAGAGAGTTTGGTCGATAGTCGAATCTTGGATTCAAGAGGAACAATGCGGATTCTGTCCTGGCCGTGGAACACTGGACCAGCTCTACACCCTGGCCAGGATCCTGGAGGGGGCATAGGAGTTTGCCCAACCAGTCCACATGTGTTTTGTAGATTTGGAGAAGGCATTCGACCATGTCCCTTGAAGCATCCTGTGGGGTGTGCTCCAAGAGTACGGAGGTACAAGGCTCATTGTTTTGAGCCATTCCCTGTACAGGAGGAGCAGGAGCTTGGTTCGCATTGCCGGTAATAAGTCGAACTCTTTTCCTGTTGAGGTTGGACTCCGCCAGGGCTGCCCTTTGTCACCAGTTTTGAGGTGGTTCGGGCATCTGATCAGGATGCCCCCTGGACGCCTCCCTAGGGGGGTGTTCCGGGCATGTCCCACTGGGAGAAGGCCACGGGTTAGACCCAGGACACACTGGAGGGATTATATCTTCTGGCTGGCCTGGGAATGCCTCGGGGTCCCCCCAAAGATGCTGGAGGAGGTGGCCAGGGAGAGGGAGGTCTGGGCTTCCCTGCTTAGGCTGCTGCCCCCGTGACCCAACTTCGGATAAGTGGTGGACAAAGGATGGATGGAAATAGTACTGACAATTCAATCGTTCAAAGAAGAGCAGGCAAAAAAAGTGTGGCAACAAAACACAGATAAAGAACTAATGAATAAACAGAAAGACTTGGGGTGGACGACAATACATGAAATTTTACCAACGCTATGTACAAAAGTAGAGTTACAAAATGTCCAACATGTCCAAGAGACAACTGCTCAGAGGTGGAAACAGCAGCTCATGTGTTGCAAAAATGCACCAGATGTGTGGAATTATCCATATTACTAACCGAGAATGGTAAACCGGATATGGACGCAGGGACCTGCCCGTGGACGTGGGAGACATAGTGCGCAGGCACCACACAAAGCCCCCCTCCCTAGAGTGAAACGGGAGAGACTACGAACGTGCGCAGGCGCCACACAAAGCCCCCCCGCCCCATAGCGAAACGGGAGAGACTACGAACCGTCTGACATGCCGCAAGCAGGATAAAGCGAGGTCATAAAGAGGTTAAAGAACGGGGCCAAACACATGGAGAGCAGGTTACAGGAGTCAGACCCACGCCCCAGAGTGAAACGGGACAGACTACGGAGTACACACACTAACATAAATACGAAATGAGGCAACGCGCCCATAAACTCAAAAACGAAACAGCACGATCCACCGAGATCGCAGGAGTAATGGCTCAAAAACAATACAGCTCAAGTAACGCGCGATCCACCCAGAACGAAGGAGTTACGGCTCAAAAACGAAACAGCTCCACTAACAGAAATAAGAAATGAGGCAACGCGCCCATAGCACACAAAAAAGAGGAGTCAGACCCACGCCCCAGAGTGAAACGGGACAGACTACGGAGTACACACACTAACATAAATAAGAAATGAGGCAACGCGCCCATAGCACACAAAAAAAGAGGAGTCAGACCCACGCCCCCGAGTGAAACGGGACAGACTACGGAGTCCACAAAGGGTCACACATCAAGCCTGAGATTACGGCTCAAAACCGAAAGAGCTCCACTGACAGAAATAAGAAATGAGGCAACGCGCCCATAGGCAACGACACCACCACACAAAACACAGGAGTCAGCCCCCCGACCGAGAGTGAAACGGTACAGACTACAGACTCCACAAAGGTTGACAAATCAAGCCCGAGATAGTACGGAAAGCGAATTGCAGTACGGAAATCGCCAGATACTATGAAAGGCGCATTCTCCTACAACGCGCAACTGAAATAAACGTCCACACTACACAGCAGAATCCACGCACTTCTAAAAAACCGCAAGCAAACACCCGACATCATACAGAAACCCCACAAATACGGACAAAACAACATATTTGAATCACATTATCCCCGCCCCAGAGTGAAACGGGACAGACTATGGAGTCCACAAAGGTTCACAAATCATGCCCGACATAGTACGGAAAATGAATTGTACGACGGAAATCGCCAGATACTACGAAAGGCGTATTCGCCTACAACACATATACGGACAAAACAACATATTTGAATCACATTACAGTAATACAATATTAACAGTACAACCACAGATAACACAGGCACAACACCTGATAGGTAATAAGAATAAACGAACGATCCGTATTACACGTACGTCATCCTCACACGTACAAACTATACAGCATAGGTGAATCTCATTACAGTGATGCATTATTAACAGTACAGCCATAGAAAATGCTCCATATTAACAGTAAGTGCAATCATCCATATTACTTACCCATATTACTAACGGTAAATAGCAGGCACGGGTTCAAAACGCCGGGGGCTGGCGAAAGACAGAGTAGACAACAAAGTAAAACGTCATAAAGAGGTTATAATGCAAGGAGGCCAAACACATGCAGAACAGGTTACAGATAATGAAAACTGGAATTCAAAAGACTCAAACAAAAACGTGGGCACGAAACACATTCAGAGCAAGATACAGAAAATGAAAGCAGAAATAAATGACAGTGTCAAACAAAGAATGTAAACATTGCATTAGTGCAAAAAAAGAGAAATTATTACTCTGAGAAATAACTAAATGGCGAATAGTCATCGAATATATGGACACAGGTGATATGTCAGGTGTATGTAAATATTGCAAGGCTGCTTTACCTCACATGCATTTATTGCTTACTTTCCAAAAAAAATTAATAACTGCTGATGATGTGGATCACTTTGTCTGTGCTGGAATTCCAAAACCTATCCTGAATTATGGTACACTGTCATTAAACACATGTCTCACGGACCTCATTTAAAGGATTCAGCACATTGGGACTCAAAGGATTCCAAATATTGTTTTTACGTAAGTTCTGAAATAAAAGTGAAATTAATGAAATAGCAACAATCTTAAAGGTGTATATCCGGAACACCAAACACAGGGGGTTGGCGAGCGAAGCGAGCAGGGGGCAAAGCCCCCTAGTGTGATAAAGAATTGGAAAGGGATCTTAGAAACAGGAAATTACAAAAGAAAGTGTGTTGTATGGGTTAGTGGGAAAGGAGGCAAATGAAAATATGCCAAAAAGACAATGGAAAATAATCAACAGAATAAAAGAAAATATGCGGTGGGGGAGGAATAAACTTGTAGTACATAACAAGGAAATAACAATACAAAGACTATTATAGAAATGCGAAAAAGAAGTACTGGAGGAATGGAAGATAAAAGAAGAGCAACGGAACAAATGTCAATAAGAAAAGGTGAAGACTCTTAACATAAAAGATTAATTGGTGGTGGGGAGGGATTAAAAAAAAAAATGTCACGTGGTGAAATGGTGATGGGCTGCAATGAATTAGCGTATATGGCAGACTTTGTGTGTGTGTGGTCAAAGCTGAAAAACTGAAAAGTTAAAGAAAATGTTAGTGAAAGTGGACAAGCAGAATAGTGTTTGTTCAAAGTAATGGATTTTAGACAGAGGAGAAGAAAAAAAAAGGCAATCACAGAAGCTTTCTAGCTCTACACCTGTCACCTTCAAAGAGTAGAACATCCATATTGTGAATTAATTAGTTTCCAGCTTTTTGATAGAAGTAGTAAGCTGTTCACAGAGTAGTGTCTTTTCTGTATTAAATTATAAACAGACAGTAATGTTTGATCTCCACTCCCACCACTCTGTTGTACACCCAGTATAACAAACATGAATGAAAACCTGAGGATGATCGAATTATGGTGCCTTCAAGGACGATGAAGCTCAGGCACCAACTAGCAAGACAAAAACATGCAGACTGTTGCTTTGAAAGGAAAAAATATGGAGCAGGTTTGGAAGCAAGGTTTTATTAAAAAAACATATAATAAGGTTTATACCATTTGTGTGTGCTTACTTTCATCAAACATTTTTCTGTCATTTCCTTCCCAAACTGCATGGCATGATCAGAGTAAAAATTGCAGAAGGCAGTCACCTCATAATAAAACCAAGATGGAGTACAGTACACTCGAATAGTAAAACTGGGATTCATTTCACAACAAAAAATTCTTCAACCTGCTTTATCCAACTCAGGTTCATGGGGGAGCAGGAGCCTGTCCTTCTAGCACTGGTGTTACCTTTCCTGCCTGTTGCCAGACCAAGAGTGGACAAAGTTTTTATAAAATCTAGGTGTACCTGTGAGCCCAGGCAATTTAGCACGTGTCTTAGTGGCAAACATTAACTTTAAAAATAGCTGGTCCAAGACATGGTTTGATTATGAAAAGGTTTTATTAAAAGCTATCAAAAGTGATGTTTAAGCACCAATAGGAGAGTCATTTTGCCATGACATCATGTTAGTCATGAACATGAAACTACTTGCTTCTACACAAACTTAATATCAATGCAGATGAAGAATGCTGCAACAATTAATTAATTGCAAAGATTTGCATCTCTCAGAGCACTTCTGTCATTTGTGAAAAGACCTGCTGACAGATAGATAGATAGATAGATAGATAGATAGATAGATAGATAGATAGATAGATAGATAGATAGATAGATAGATAGATAGATAGATAGATAGATAGATAGATAGATAGATAGATACTTTATTAATCCCAATGGGAAATTCACACAACTGCAATGATGCCATGTGCTCTGAGGGTCAGCTGCTGGACTTCTGGCACATTGTCCACATTAAAGGGAGATGAAAAATTGTAAAAATCTACCTTACAGTGCCTAAAGTCCTGCAAGTGAGATTACAGTTAATGACCAGCTTATACTGTCTGAGCTTGTGCAATCATTACGTCTGCCTGGACACTGTTCCTAAAATTGGGGAAATGATCAAATTTTGCCTGTTGCAACTGACTCACATTATTGTAAAGTTTCAATAATGGAGAAAAAGATAAATTTAAAAAGCTATACCAAACCTGTAATGAACTCACCTGAGATTCATAACTGTCCTCCTCTTCTGACTCGGCGATGAAGCTAACTAACCATCTAATTGAACTGGTGAACCAGAGCCGGCCCAGATCATAAGCAAACTAACCAGCTGTATAGGGCCCAGTGGCCACCAGGGGGACTCCATCTGCTTAGCCTGTCTTGGAAAATGGGAAAGATGGGGAATGCAAAGTTCACAAATGATGACAAGGCTCTAGATTCATTGAGTACAAACCCTGATAATTTTTAAAGCTCATAAGGTGAAACACCCCTCCTCAACCCTCTGTACAATCGTGCTAATTTTCCAACAATGCCAAAAGATGACTAGGCTCTGGAGTCATTAAATGTGACTTCCCTGCCCATGTTAAAAATTCGAAAGAGAACCAGAAACCCCTCACTGCTCTTCAATCACCTCCAACATTCCAAAAGGGGAATCCACCCCTAGTTTGCCCTTCGATCGCATTGATTATTCCAAGGGGAGATCCCCTTGTGTTAGAGTGACCTTCTAGTGTAACTTTTTAATAAGGGGCCTCCAAGCTTAGGGTCTTGCCAACTATAAAACCAGCACTGTAACAGGTGATTTCTAATAACACTTTTAATACCTCCTCATACTCACTTTTTAGAATGATCTGGGCTCCCCAAAACTATACAGTATACACCCATTGCATTATTGTGCACAACCGCTGCAGTCCGTCGCAAGGTCCACTCATGTGCACCACTGCACAGGGGGTACAGGGAGAACATGCAAACTCCACTTGGGCAATGTCTGGCTGTGAGTTTTGAACTGCTTGGTTACTGCTTGTTTCTTCATGTACAGCATGAATTAAAATATTTCAAATGTTTATATATTGATAGGTTTTCTTTTGGCTGCATTTGCTTATTTGCAGATGGAAAACTGCCATTCCAAGAAGAAATATAGACATACTAGGAAGCTGGAAATCCTTATGTTTAGAGAAAGTTGAAGTAAAAAAATTTCTGTGCTGTTTTAGCTGTAATTATTGATCTCTTAGTTGGGCTGTAAGACAGCAGTTAATGTTCTTGCTGCAGGTTGTGAGATGGGGTGGAGATGGAACTCGGGGAAGGTGGGGCAGGGAGGTGTGGGTAAAACACAATCAGTCCAATTCCTTTATGTTAATCACAATGAAGTGCTTGGTTTCTTAACTTTTGGCCACAGCCACAACATTAATACACAAAAATGTGGAAATCGCCCCAAAAAATTTTTAATGCATTAAATCCAAACCTTCACATAAGAAAACTGCACATCAAAGCATCATAACTAATGTGAGATAAAGTAACATTAGTGAGGAGTTACCCTGGTTCAAAGGCCACAAACTATAATGATATAACAATAAGGTAACAGTGCATTTGCATTTTAATAGAAGACAGCAGAATGAAACTCATTTCTAAATGGCACTCGAAAAATTATGTAATAGCTTAATTGACACATGAGCAACTGCTGCTTTCATATGTCTGTTTTGGAGCTTATGCAGCCTTTTATGAACCGATTATTTCAAGAGGAAAACAAAGAAATGCTTTAGCAGATTGAGTAAAGCTCCTCACCGCGGCAAGCAGGATGGAATGAGGCACATCTAACCATGTTATCAAAGATACTGTTACATGGGTGTTTATGAAATCCTAACCCAAACATTGTCTGTCTCCATGTTCCCAGCCCCTGAGCTCTGTCTCCACCTTGTCCCGCAGCGAGGTCTACTTGAGATGACAAGCTCGTTGAACAGTTGCAGCTGAACTGCTTCTTGACACCCATGTGTACTGAGAAAGTGTAACAGAGCGAGCTGCAGATATGTAGTGGCATTGTCACAAAATGGAGTCCCATTTGTTACACTGGTCGTGTGTGTGTTTCAATCCAAGTAAAGCTTATTATTATTATTATTATTATTAACAACAGCCCCTTATTAGCACACCTAATTATTAGACAGATTGTTGTGTAGCATTACATAAATTTCTGTATTACTTCTTTAAAGACAATTTGTTTTGTAAGTTTGATTTAATCTTCAGTGTGTACAATGAAAGTAAATGAAGGTGATCCCTCCCTCATACACAATTTAATCTCCTAAAACATTGCATGATCATCAGGCCTTCTCCTGAATCAAATGTCCTCACCACTCTGCACCATTTCTGTAGGCCTGCATTAACTCATTGAAAGTCTATGCTGTGGCATATAAGATTATACCACTTGAAAGCAGTGAGACAAAAAAAGCCAAAACAAAAACAAAACAAAAGCCTTACAAAGAAAAGACTAATATTCTCTAAACACGAATCATGCCTTTGACATTAATACAATGCAAAAGCTTTTAAACAATATTATTTATTACCTGAAAAATGTGCAAATTCATTGAGGAATTGGCTCATTCTAAGCCCTGAAAATAGCTTTACCATTTATGAACTCATCTGAGTCTTGAGCTGAGCAAGTGTAGCCATGTAAGTGGGGAGAGATCTCCTTTGTCTTGTTATTTATAGGAATATCGCTGTTTATCTTAGCACTGTATTTTTATTAGTTATATAACACAATATGAACATTTATTACATTTTCTGCTTAGTTTGCATATAATTTAAAGATGAGTAAAAATGTTCCTGGGTTGTTTATCATTTTGACAAATGATAAAACTCTCACTTTCTTTGAATGTTTTGCCAATAGAAGTGCAGTATGCTTGTTTAAAAAGCATGGCTTTGGTTCTGGCATCAAAGTATGTCTTTCAAGAGTCTACTGGCTACATCTGCTATCTTATGACTCTTGCATGTAAATTCTGGAATAAATACAGATTAAAGCTGACTGCTGCTTTACCTGTGTGAAAATGAGGTGAGCAGTTTTGGAAGAAATTTCTGTTTTCTAAACCCGTCTACAGAGTTAAATGTTCACTGTAGTCGCACAGAAACACTCAGAATCTCCAAGTCATCTTGGCATTTGCAGCCAGGATTGTTGGGATGGTTCTGCTCCAGTGACACTAAGCAGGATAAGGCAAGTAGTGAAATGTATAATAAATACTGTGTGAAGAAAGTAATATGATAATGAGGAAATAGCAATGCCCTGCTGTTGTATCTGTAGCAACAAGTGTGTTTGTAGATATTATTAGACAAATAATGAGTTGTTTCATATGCTGCATGCTTGCTTTTTCATAGTTATGCCCAAACTTAACTGTGGGCCATGGGAAGGCCCAACAATAGCAATAAATCTGACTACTGAAGGCTTGGACTGTATGGTTATCATCATTACAGAGTAAATGTTAATGCTTTAATAACATAACATAATCTGCAATGTTAGGTGCTTGTGAGTGGGATTGGCTTTACAAGGTTCACCTATCAAAAACAGAATAGACAACATATGTACTAAAATAATAACTACCTACAAAGCAACCACAAACCAATACACCTCAGCCAAAATAATTTATGGTTAGCAGAAGAAAATTACAGCATCAGCAGTCCCAGGCCGCAGTGTAGTGACTGAATACCATAGCGTTCTCAAACCTGCAAATCCAATTCAAGGTCATGGGGAAGTAGGGAAATAGCAATCTTCATAATCTAAAATAGCATTCTACAGTCACTTGGGGGTACTGGAGGAAACGAGGAGGCCTTGGAAACCTTATTACCAACTGTGCTAACTGTATCAGCTGTGCCCAGTGGAGGGTGGGCTACCAGCTGGCCTAGGCCATTCTGACTTTCATGATGCAGAAACTGATTACCATCAGACTTAACTATTTGATTTGCTTGTTTCTGTCTTCTGAATGTGGCCCTCCAGTGGTTTACTTTTCTCCTATGGCCCATAGTAGAAGTTTTTTGTTTTCCTCTCCTCAGTGTCAGCTGGTCAAAGAATAAAATAACATCAAACTGATTCTAATAAATGGGTTTCCATGAACATATACCTAGGTAAAATGTAGATATATACTATTTATTTTATATATATATTAATTAAATCTGGTTGTTTTATTGTCAACCTTAATGTATAAATATATTAATCAGAAAACATTTTTCTGATAAGAGCGAAGGATTGTTTTGCAATTTAGGGGTTACATTTTGCGTAATACATGGTTGATTTTGTATGTAGTATACTTACATTTAATAGAAATTATCACAGTATTAATGACTAGGGGGCTTTGCCCCTTGCGCTACACGCTTGCCTTTTTGCGGTTTTCCTGCTCGCATATGGGGATGCGGATATTCAATACAATTTAAACTGATTTTTATCCATATTACTAACCGAGAATGCTAAACCGGATGATGGACGCAGGCACATCCGGCAATGGGCCGTAGCTGCAAAAAGACGTACTGCGCAGGCGCAAAAAGAGTCCGCGAGAGTCGGCTGAGGAGCCGAGAAAGGCGGACAAAAGAGGGCGAGAGAGGCGGATGAGGGGCCGCGAGAGGCGGACAAGACCACAGAAAAAAGGAGTGAGCACAGGAAAAATGGAGAAATGAGGCGCAAAGAGCACCGAAAAAAGGAAAAGGCACATAAAAAAGTATTCAAACGCAAGCAAAGCACGAAACACATTGCACACGAAACTAGACCCAAAAAAAAAAAAAAAAAAAGAGGCTCGCGCACAACAGCAAGGCACCCCCCCCACCTACAGGCACCGGACGGGACACACACCAAGAGGGGGATTCAACAAGCCCATAGAACACAAAAAAAAGAACACAAAACCACCCCACAGACCCTACAAGCAAGGGATGGGACACACACAAAGAGGGGGATTCAACAACACACAGGAACACAAAAAGAAAGAAGACGCTCGCGCGACAACAATCCTCAACCCCCCGACACACACATCCATAAGAAGTGATACCCAAAGCCACATATTCTAAACTGAACGTCAACACCTTCACACTAGACAGCATAGGTGTCAGCATAGGTGGATCTCCTTACAATAAAGCACTATTAACCGTTCAACTGCAGAAAAGGAAACATATTAACAGTGACTGCGATCCTCCTTATTACTTATCCATATTTCGCATGCTAAGAAAGAAACAAGTCATGAATACACGGTCACGGGTACAAAACGAAAAGGAAATGATAACAGGAACAAACACACGAACACGAAAGAAACAACAAAATAGACGGCTATGCAGCATAGGTGGATCTCATTACAATAAGGCACTATTAACCGTTCAACCGCAGAAAAGGCTCCATATTAACAGTGAGTGCAATACTCCTTATTACTTATCCATATTTCTAAAAGAAAAAATGTCTCGACTCCAAAAACGCAAAGCTCAACTAAAGCTTCTAACTAACGATGTACCTAAAAGTAAAAACTTTATGAACTGCATTAGATCCTACAATAGTTCATTTGCTTTTGCATATACCGGAGTAAATATCAGGCCACCAAAAGGCAATGGCCCATACTGCTTTCGCATATGTGCACAAATACTGCATCGCATTGGAACAGTGCACCCTGAAACAAATCAACAACGCAAATATGCACAAATCTACATCCTAGATCCACATTACGCAAACTATCAATCAAAGTGCTGCATCGCAACAGGCACGGATTCAAAACGAAACACCTCCCGTCTCAGACATACGTTAATGGCAGCGAAGGCTACAACGGGCTTCTCACACAGCACAGGCAAATCGATTACAGCTCCAAAACAACACGTCCCAAATACTACACATGCAACAACGCGCCTCTCAAACGGCACAAGGAAAACATACACCAGGAAAATTCATTCGGATTAATGAATGTCATTTGCAATCATTGTCATTCAGTTCACTTCCCTGAAGAAACAACTGGCAATACAAGTTATACATTTACACGTTGTTGTCAAAAGGGTCAAATTAGACTGCCTTCTTTACATTCATATACTGAATATCTACAGAAGCTTATAACTGACGATGTACCTGAAAGTGAAATCTTTATCAACTACATTAGATCCTACAAATCGGTATTCACTATGAACATTAACGGTGGCACTGCACGTGACATCCATCTTGAAAAAATGTTGTTTATTGATGAATGTTCAATGGCATGAAGTCACTTACTCAACACCATTCATAAACTTCTACAAACGTTTAGGAATAATAATATTCGATTTGGAGGAAAGGTACTTTTATGAGGAGGAGATTTTAGACAGTGATTAGCTATTCTTCCAGATGCCATGCACTCAGCTATTGTTCAGTGCACCTTAAAATACGCAGACAATTGGCATTGCTTTCAAAAGATACAGTTAGTAAAAAAGATACGATGTCCAGAACCAGATCATAACAATTGCTTATTACAACTGAGAGATGGTACACTCACCAATACAGATGGACTTCAGCCACATATTATTACAATTCCTCAAGCCTTTATCTGCGACGACTTAGTTACAGAGACATTTGGAACAGCAATCTCATTAGACCAAATGCCCCTTTTAACACAACACACTATATTATGTCCAAAAAATATTAATGTGGAAAACATTAATACCCAAGTCATTCCATTGCTTCCTGGAGAGACACAACTCTTTCTAAGCTCTGACAAACTTGACTCTGATCACAACAATAACCATCTTAAATGACCTTACAAGTTCTGAGCTGGAATTACCTTTTACACTTAAACGGCGTGTACAAAGAAATTTTCAAATAAACCTTTACACTGTGCCACACACTTTATTGTTTGCTTTCTATTTGCATCATCTACACCGTCACACTATTCTATATCTCATTCATACATCACGCTCTTTGTCATTCCCAACACCAGGGGTTGGCGAGCGAAGCGAGCAGGGGGCGGAGCCCCCTAGTTTTCATAGAAATTGTTACATATGCATAATAGAACTATTTTACATTACAACAAGTAATTAACCATATTAAAAAATAGTAAAACGTAATAATTTGAAAGTAAATTATGTTTCATGTTGCATTAAAGTTATTCATTGCCTAATATGATTTTGTTCTGTTTAGCTTTGAAATTAACATGCAAATACTTTTTAAACTTACATGTTTACTGTAAAACTTCAGTAAAAACAATTTTTTAATTAAATTTTCATCAATATCGCATTGAATTTTGATTCTGTGTTTGGACTTTCATTGTGACAACGCAACGTATAACTGCCCGTGATTTAATTTCGTTTCTTTCTCTCTATTAAATAAAATGAGTTTTTCGAATGTTTGTCTCTGAGATTTATTAATTGTCTTTGTAAAAGCAATTCTTATGGGAAACTGTTAACGTTTTAATACAAATGGCATATCAAGATCTCCTTTGTTGTCTAATGTTATCCGCGGAAGATTTACTACATTACCTTTCTAGGATACATCCTTCTTTCTACATTACATTACATTACATAATTCATGCATTGGAAGACCGGACAGTATTAACGGTTGTAGATATTCTTCGGGATATTGTAAGTTGATGTTTTCATGTTCTGCATGATCACCACCAACTGTTTCAGCATAGTCTATTGATATGCATGTAACCAATTTGTCGTGTAACCGATCAACATTTTTGGCATTAATTCATTTGACTTAATCATTTCTTTGTGCTAGTATTGCCCGTGTACTCATTTTTTCTATTGATAACCCTTTGTGATTAAATTCTTATGTAAGATTTGGACATAATACGTCTTCTTTAACTGGGAACATAAAGTGAGGAAAACGATAAAATTTATAAGAGCTGAGAGAGCAGGAACTGTGTCTGTCAAAAGCATTCACATGAATGAGAGGTGAGAGTACCGTGTGCGTGGTTGAATATGGTTGAGAGGAAGGCGTGACTTGAAAAAATCTCATGGTCAAAGTCTCATCTCACGGGACTTGAAAAAATCTCTTGAAAAAAGTCTTGTCTCATCCCCAAATTTTTTTATATAATAGAGAGATAACAATCCAAGTAAGTGTGGTATATCTTTGTTTTTGTTGATTAACCTGTGGAACACACCTTGAGTTGCATGTAAATATAACATAAGGTGCTATATAAATAAAGTTATTAGATTAGATTAGATTAGATTAGATAGATACTTTATTAATCCCGATGGGAAATTCACATTCTTCAGCAGCAGCATACTGATACAATAAATAATATTAAATTAAAGAATGATAATAATACAGGTGAAAAAAAAAACAGACAATAACTATGTATAATGTTAAATATTAACGTTTACCCCCCCTGGTGGAATTAAAGAGTCGCATAGTTTGGGGGAGGAACGATCTCCTCAATCTGTCTGTGGAGCAGGACAGTGACAGCAGTCTGTCGCTGAAGCTGCTCTTCTGTCTGGAGATGACATTATTTAGTGGATGCAGTGGATTCTCCATAATTGATAGGAGCCTGCTGAGCGCCCTTCGCTCTGCCACAGATGTTAAACTGTCCAGCTCCATGCCAACAATAGAGCCTGCCTTCCTCACCAGTTTGTTCAGGCGTGAGGCGTCTTTCCTCTTAATGCTGCCTCCCCAGCACACCACTGCGTAGAAGAGGGCGCTTGCCACAACTGTTTGATAGAACATCTGCAGCATCTTATTGCAGATGTTGAAGGAAGCCAGCCTTCTAAGGAAGTATAACCGGCTTTGTCCTTTCTTGCACAGCGCATCAGTATTGGCAGTCCAGTCTAATTTATCATCCAGCTGCACTCCCAGATATTTATAGGTCTGCACCATCTGCACACAGTCACCTTTGATGATCACTGGGTCTATGAGGGGTCTGGGCCTCCTAAAATCCACCACCAGCTCCTTGGTTTTGCTAGTGTTCAGGTGTAGGTGGTTTGAGTCGCACCATTTAACAAAGTCATTGATTAGGTCCCTATACTCCTCCTCCTCCAGCCCATTCCTGATACAGCCCACGATAGCAGTGTCATCAGCGAACTTTTGCACATGGCAGGACTCCGAGTTGTATTGGAAGTCCGATGTATATAGGCTGAACAGGACCGGAGAAAGTACAGTCCCTTGTGGCGCTCCTGTGTTGCTGACCACAATGTCAGACGTGCAGTTCCCAAGACGCACATACTGAGGTCTGTCTTTAAGATAGTCCACAATCCATGCCACTAGGTATGAATCTAATCCCATCTCCGTCAGCTTGTCCCTAAGGAGCAGAGGTTGGATTGTGTTGAAGGCGCTAGAGAAGTCTAGAAACATAATTCTTACAGCACCACTGCCTCTATCCAAGTGAGAGAGGGATCGGTGTAGCATATAGATGATGGCATCTTCTGCTCCCACCTTCTCCTGATATGCAAACTGCAGAGGGTCAAGGGCGTGTTGAACCTGTGGCCTAAGGTGGTGAAGCAGCAGCCTCTCCATGGTCTTCATCACATGTGATGTCAGAGCAACAGGCCGAAAGTCATTCAGCTCACTAGGACGTGATACCTTTGGGACTGGGGTGATACAAGATGTTTTCCAAAGCCTCGGGACTCTCCCCTGTTCCAGGCTCAGGTTGAAGATGCGCTGTAGAGGACCCCCCAGCTCCGATGCACAGACCTTCAGCAGTCGTGGCGATACTCCATCTGGACCCGCTGCTTTGCTGGCACGAAGTCTCCTCAGCTCTCTGCTCACTTGCGCTGTTGTTATTATGGGTGGGGATGTTTTTCCTATGCTGGTATCAGCAGAAGGATGTGTGGAGGGTGCAGTACTCCGAGGTGAGAGTGAGAGTGGGTTAGGGTGGTCAAACCTGTTAAAAAAGTTGTTCATTTTGGTTTGCTCTCTTCACGTCTCTCTCAATGGTGGTACCCCCGCTTCGAGCTGCAGCCAGTGATGATCTTCATCCCATCCCACACTTCCTTCATGCTGTTATTCTGCAACTTCTGCTCCAGCTTTCTCCTGTACTGCTCCTTCGCCGCCCTGAGTTGGACTCGGAGTTCCTTCTGCACGCGCTTGAGCTCATGCTGATCACCGTCTTTAAAAGCCCTTTTCTTCTGATTCAAAAGGCCCTTGATGTCACTTGTAATCCATGGCTTGTTGTTAGCATAGCAGCGTACTGTTCTTACTGGAACTACAATGTCCATACAGAAGTTGATGTAGTCAGTAGTGCAGTCAACAACTTCCTCAATGTTCTCATTATGAGATCCATGCAGGATATCCCAGTCTGTAGTTCCAAAAAGTTCTCTCAGAGTATTCTCAGCCTCCAGGGTCCACTTCCTGAATGATCGTGTGGTTGTAGGTAGGACTCTAACTTTTGGTTTATAGTGAGGCTGAAGCTGAACCAGGTTATGATCTCCTTTCCCAAGCGCAGGCAGCGGGGTGGCGCTGTATGCGTCTTTAACGTTTGCATACAGTAAATCAATAGTCTTATTTCCCCGGGTGTTACAGTCCACATACTGGGAGAATGCAGGTAATGTTTTGTCCAGCGTCACATGGTTAAAGTCTCCAGCGATTAGCACAAGCGCCTCAGGGTGCTGCGTTTGTAACTTAGCAACAGCGGAATGGATGATGTCACTCGCTGACTCCACGTCTGCCCGAGGAGGAATGTATACAATAACAACAATGACATGTCCAAACTCTCTGGGCAAATAGTAGGGACGTAAACTTACGGCCAACAGTTCGATGTCCCTGCAGCAAGTGGAGATTTTGACGTTAACATGTCCAGAGTGACACCACCGTGTATTAACATAGAGAGCGAGTCCTCCTCCTTTGTGCTTACCACAGGTACTTGCATCTCTGTCCGCTCTAACTGTGCTAAACCCGGGTAGCTCCACGTTGGCATCTGGGATGGTGTTATTTAGCCACGTTTCGCAGAAACACAACAAACTGCATTCTCTGTAGGTCCTTACATTTTTCACCAGCGCAGCCAGTTCGTCGATCTTATTTGAGATTGAGTTTACATTCCCCAGAATCACAGAAGGCACGGAAGGCTTGAAACGCCACTTTCTCGCAAGCCGCTTCTTTTTTAGCTTAGTGCCGGCTCTGCTGCCACGATACCGCCTTCTTACCTCGTCGGGTAAATATGGAACCACACCGGCACTGGCATTTGTTCTCAGCGCCCGAAGTTGAGTACTTGAATAGGCGAGTCTCGGCGTGTTAAAATCCATGCCCACGTTGTAAAAGTAAGTGTGTCCAGGGAAGGAATCCACATAAAATAAAGTGGTAGGAGTGATCAATAAATAAAAATAGAAAAATAAAAGTAGAAAAGTACACATACATATACAGTCATACACGGAGCTGCTGAAAAGGCTGCCACTCACGGCGGCGCCGGATGTATGATTATCATTATCATTACGGTTATTAGTAGAACCTGGTGTAGCCCATTCCTGAAAGCATATGAAGAAACAAACAACTTGACCCCCCTTCAGTTCCACCAAAAAAAAAAACAACAACCCAATATCCCTTCTCTTTCTATTAAAGCAACCCCACCTCCGGCTTCAGATGATAGATTCATTCAACATTGATTCTAAATCGCTACATATTATATGTGTTTACTCTCAAACGGTAAAAGTCACAAACATCATCCTATGGTTCTACCATATTTTGAACAGCACTAAAAAATATTGCTTTATTTTGTTTCATCATGGCTCATCACGGTTGAATTTAGAAACAATATGCAGGTGTACAACACTGCTGGGTTTTTAAAAATGAAAAGCTTTGATTTGATAGTTTCTTGATTAATTAATTTCAGGGGTACTGTCACGTATACACAGTGCAATAAAACCCCTACTGCACACTTGACCAATATGGAGCAGGCTGCCACTGCTCTTGTCTGGCATACCAAGTTGCACTCAGCTGGTTATGTACAGTATAATATCCACCCAACCATCCAAATATAATATAATAATATATCATCACAAAGTATTGGGTAGTGGTCAGCTAAACAGCAGTTTCGTTTTGAATACAGTTTTGTGAAATTGAGGCTAAACTGGATTTTGCAGACAATAACAATTTTATCTCTCTATTATAAAAAAAATCCTGTGGGAGGGAATGACTAGGAGACGATACGTGATCTTCACATTAAGATCACGGAAGATACTTAAAAGACCCCCGAGGACCTTAAACATGAGACATTGTGCCAAGAGATTGACCTAGGACCATCTCGTGATGACGTAGAACATGAGATTCTTGAAAGACACGCCCTACTTACAATCTATCAAATAAGACAACGGGGCAGCAAAATATTCAGTCTTGTGAAGGATTTGAGCTCACACAGATCCAGGGTCTCAGCACATATAAAGTGTATAAGGACAATATGTCATAAATGAAACGTCGACGACTAAGCGAAGAAGAAAGCAGCGCGGAGAAAGAGACTCAAAAGTGTTGGAGAGAAAAAAGAGCAAAAAAGAAAAAATAATCTAGGTGCAAATTCAGAAAATAACGCAAGTAATTATCAGCCCGTAACAAGTGGAATTGAAACAAAACACGTCCAATTGGGCTCAGAACTAAAGACAAAGTAAAAGACAAAGTAGAATGTATGCGCGATACAAATGTGGAGAAAGTTAAAGAATAAAATTTAAAAAAAAAGAAAGTAAAGATCGCAGTAGCGCAAACAAACGGAAATTATTACTCGAAAATGGGAAAATATTCACCACGGACCAGGCGTCATTGAAAAAAAAGCAGGACAAAGCGAGGTCAGAAATAAAAGAGTAGAAAACAAAGTAAAACATCATAAAGAGGTTAAAAAACAAAACGGCCAAACACATGCAGAGTAGGTTAGAGATAATGAAAACTGAAACTCAAAAGACTCAAAAACAAAACGTAGGCGTGAAACACATGCAGAGCAAGATACAGAATATGAAAGCAGAAAAAACGACAGTGTCAAAACAAAGATAGTAAACATCGCATTAGCGCAAACAAAAAGAAATTATTACTCGGAGAACTAACTAAAAGGCGAATAGAGATTGAATATATGGACTGTAAAAACCTCTGGCCCTTAACAACAAAATTATCATGACTACATATTAAAAGGTTTATTTGACACATATTCAAACACGAAGACCAAACAAAGTGAATCTAAAATGCTTGCAAGGAAGACAAGTGAAATAGTTAACAATGTTTAGTGTACAATCCAAGAAATGGAATTCAAATGCATATAGCCAAGTTCATAATTCAGAAAAATCACAAAAAGGGTACTTACATACATCCACAAAATCCAAAACTTAGGAGTGCCAAAGTACAGAGGTTTGTAATTAGTGCTTCACTGTTATCCTTGTGACTTTTGCAGGTGTTGTGATTGGGGGTAACAGACGTGGTAAAAGGGATGAGAGGCCTCCAAAAATCTTTATAAGTTTTAAAACTTTACAAAGATTTAGAAAGAATTTACAAGACTTTCATTGGCTTTACCCCAGGTGCCCAACCCCTACTACTACAACTACTACATACAGGCTTTGACCTGCCCAAGCCCAAAATGGCAATGTAGCTTTAAAAGTTCAAAAAGACTTTAAATACTCAAAAATATATTGTGAGGGTTTTAAGACCCTGACACTCCCCAGCTGCGCTGTGCACCGAAACTCTTTACTGCTTGTTTGCTATGTCTGTGTGTATTAAAGAGGCAGCTCCCGTTTGAATAAAGACCCTGACTGTGTCTGTTTTGATTGGAATAAAGTTGTTTTTTTCTGAAGCCTGTGGACTCAGCGCCTTCTCTGGGGTGAAAGACAGTGACTCACACATAACACTGTTAAAAATGCCTTCAAAAGTAGAGGATAAACCTCAGAATTGACAAGACACAACCCAAAACAAAGTATCTTTATATATACTGAGAATTTATTTTCAAAAACCAAAAGAAACACAAAAAGTACTAAAATGGGGAAAGTGCATAAGGATAATTCTATATCAAATCATCATACTTTTGGACCTCATCATTACAGATTTTAATGAAACTGCTGCTGATTTGGTCAAATGAGTACCCCATGGAACTGAAATTGCATGTGTCTTGGATCAATATTAAGGGAGATTTAAGCTAACAAAGTTTGAACTTATTGGGGGGTATTATGACATGAAACCAAGTGATGCCATCTATAAGTAATGATAGCTCAGCAACGACTCAAAAACCAAAGACCAGATTTTCTGGAGATGTTCAGGACATTATAAGCTAGCTTTAGTAAAAAATTGAACAATTTCTGTTCAACTTATATTTAGGGAGATAGCCAGTCCAAATCATAACCACCTCTACCCATTAAGTGTAGTTTCAGTTCCATGGGTTACTCGAATGACCAAATCAGCATGTCGAGTTTCATTACAATCTGTGGTAATGAGGTCCAAAAGTGTGATGATTTGACATGAAATTACCCATTAAGGGGAGACAAGTCTCAATACAAAGCCCACAAGCAAAATCCAATAACAGAATTGAAAAATCTCAAATCAGAACATATCAAAAGAAAACAATACTCACAGAAGTCCGATGATCAGCTCTCAGTGATGCAGGATTGGGTGTCCCTCTAAGGTTGACTAACAGCCCGGCATCACCCAGCAGCTATGATGCTGGGGTGGCTCCACCCACAATAGACAAGGAATTCCAAAACATTTAAAGACATACTACACAAATAAGGAGTAACAAGCAAACCAAACAGATATGACAGAGAAATGTCTGACATGGTGAATTCTTTAAGACATTTGGTAAGACTTTCAAGTGAAGGGACTGTCCTTTAGAAGCCCCCACTTTGGCCAATCACGCTACCAAGTTTTCTTTTAACAACAGTCTCAACTGAGATATACAACTGTTTGGGTGAGCTCCTGCTTTTAACCCATAAAAAATATGACTTTTGTGCATTTTTTAACATTTCAATTTAGATTCAAGCAAAACATTGAATTGTTTGTGGACCAATGATTGGAGAGGAACTTCACAAGGCTGTAAATGTGAATAATGAAAATGAAGTTATTCATATTTTGCAAACAGGGTAAGAATAACTTGTAAAAAAGAGTAGTGGATGCAATTGTACTATTCCACAACGGTTTATAATGTATGTTGTTAAACTTGTGTTATTTGTATGGGATGTTGTTTTCTATTATAAGCAGATCCAAAGCTACCAAGTTAAATTCCTATACAGTAATCCCTCACTTATCGCAGGAGATAGGTTCCAAGGCCAACCGCGATAACTGAATTTCCGCGAAGTAGGGACACCATATTTATTTAATTATTTAACATGTATTTGGACATTTTTAAACCCTCCCTGTATTGTTTACAACCCACCCTTTACTCTATTAATAACAGGGACAACTGCTAAGCAATATGAAATCGGTAGATAAGTTTACACTTACTGTATAGCGAAGTACACGTAGCAGCTTGTAGGCGGTCATGACGTTGTCGACCTTGTTGCAAAGATTCCTAAAGCAGATTCCATCCAGACTACTGCCTTATCACGTCCACTTGCAACTCATTTTGTGCCCTGGTTAAAGGACACTGCGGCCGTGGATCTTATATGCTTTTCCTCCTTTTTAAATAAAAAGAATCGTGGACTCATTGATGCTGTAATGGTGTCCTGCAGCGGTGTAGCTGTTCCCTTCCTTCAACATATCCAAAACTTTTACCTTTTCTGCAATCATTTGCATCTCCTGTTGCCGCTTGGACACAGCCCCTGAAGCAGTAGCAGGAGCACGTTAATGCTGAATGAGTGAGATGAGACTTCCTGGTTAATTCAACACTCCGTCGCTGAGCCAATCAGCAGCACACAGGAACTTAACTGCGTGCTCTGATTGGGTAGCTTCTCAGCCATCCACCAATAGCATCTCTTGTATGAAATCAACTGGGCAAACCAACTGAGGAAGCAAGTACCAGAAGTAAAAAGACCCATTGTCTTTTTATATCTAAAAATTCGCGTTATATATTTAGATATGCTTACATATAAAATCCGCGAAGTCGTGAATCCGCGAAAAGTGAACCGCGAAGTAGCGAGGGATTACTGTACATTAAGTAGGCCTACTGGTGAATAAAAGTGATTCTGATTCTGATCCCTAAACTGTCTCACCATGAATCAATGTGGTTGACGACCTTAGTTGTTTTGCGATGGACTTGCATCCTGTAAGGTGGGCAGGGTTGTGTAGGGGTGGTTTGTTTGGGGGGGGGGGTATTCCTACCATACAGCCGATGTAGAGTAGACTTTCGCTCCTTAAGGACATGAAAATGAATGGCTTTGCCTTCAAAGGTGGGCTTCAATGGTTTCCTCAAATTTCTTACACTTGCAGAGTTTCATTAGCACAGTAAATAGATGCAAATCTTGCAGAACAGCCTCACAAAAGTCCACTTGACCCCTAAAGCTGTAGCACCAGCTCATTCACACGTAAGACATCATTTACATAGTAAATATTACTTTTATTTATATATTTTGGACTTTATTGTTCTGCCCAAAAAGAGTTTGGGTAATTAAGAAAGGATAAAACATATAACAAAGGCAACCCAATAAATCAGTAGGTCACATTTATAGAAATTCTTCTGATGAAATACCGTGCACAGCATTGCTGCCCCTAGCCATACTGGGGCCCTCCCACCCCCATTCATTAAACAGCTATAATCCCAACAGAATCAAGCTGTGGACCTCAGAAGCTCTGCTCTGTTAATGAGATGGTTGCTTTTCATTTTACTTCAGTGATGTTACATGATACACCCTGTTACATTACAGTTAAGTTTAATTCAAACCAAGCATCAAAAACACACAATCCAATTGTCTATTCAGCTGAACTCCTGAATTGCGGAAGTCTGTGAACCTCCAATTGATCATGGGCCTCATGCATAGTGTGTGATCTTCACCTTTCATTTGCGCACCCATATACATTTGGTGGAATGAGAACAATATGCTAAAAAGACAAACTGCAGTATCCACTGTAGCGTTTGTGTTTTGACATCATTACTACTTTGTAATGGCCCTAACAGAAAATGAAAGATACCATAAGAATCTGAAATGCTCTGTTGGTACTTAAAACGTGCATCGTTTGAAAGGATTTAAAGGATTTTTGGTTGAGCCAAGTACAATATGCATGTGTACTCTAGGAAGAAGTGTGTGTGTTTGTGAACTAAGTGAGTGTGTATAGGACCGAGTGTGACCAAAAAGAATGTTGTTACGTGTAATTCTTCAGTACATGAAGTAAAGTATGTATGTAAGTATGTATGTTATAAAGTATTATAACATTAAATTAAGTTGAATCTGAGGCCCGTTACACCATCAGAATGGTTTAACACATTGTGAGCTTAGGGTGCACTTCATCCTAGTGTTCACAAGGGACAGATGAATAGATGTGTTAAAGATATAACTTATTAGCTGTGCAGGCTTCAATATTAGAACAGGCATTGATAGGCACAAACTTTGGCTAGTATTCAATTGAATTAAATTCATATAATCTATGGAAAAAGACTACGGAGTATTGGTTTGGACAGATGAAACATATAAGATAATTGCATTTTTTTTAGAGCCACCACTGTACTGCTACTTATTTAAATTTAAAATATCCCCAGTCAAATATTATAAATTATTTATCATACCAAATTACAATATAAAGTAATCTCATTTACATTAACACATTTTAAACTTTGAAATGATGTACAGGTTCTCAAGTACCACTAATGATATTTAAATTGCAGGAAACTTTGCTTTTGTAGTTTGTTTGCTACTTCTTGTTACTCAGTTTACTTATTGTTCTTATTTTTTTAAACAATTTTGAAAATATATGCATGGTTTATCATTCAGGTGCATTTGGCAATTGGGTCAGCTTTTCTGAAAGTTGGAGCATTTTAAATATTTTTATTTACTTCATTAAAGAGACATTTCATTGTTATTCTTTTTTTAGGTGTGTGTGTGTGTGTGTGTGAGACACGTCATGGAGATTTGTTTAGATCGCTGCACTGTTGTTTGTGCATAAGCTGCAGACACTTCAATAGCTCTCACACTGACTACTCAGGATCTGTTTGCAGATAAGAGTGGTTGATGGACATTGTGGGCAGTATAGGGTGCCAGAGATCGCCCAACCCCAGACACAACTATACAGACACATGTCCAGATCAGATAAAACCGGTTTCTTTACACAAGTACCTTCCACAGAGGCCTCAGACATGCAATAAACACAAATCCTACCAAGCTGTCTTGTTCCCTTTTCCTCCTCTTCACCTCACAGGTGAGCTTTGTCCACTTCCACCCGACTCTGGCTTGCCTGGATGAGGTTGAGCAGCTTCTTTTATCTTGGACCTGGGAGTTCTTCCGGTGGTAGGAGCGTGGTCAGATGGAGCTCTTCCAGGTCAATTGGAAGTCCCATAAAGCAGGGATGAGGAATCCCTGCAGCACTCCATGGTGGCCCCCACGGAACCGGACAATGCTGTTCTAGGGAACTGTAATATCCAGAGTGCCTTGCAGATATTCATAGAGGTAACATTGCCCAGAGAAGCTGTCTATATTATCTTAGGGGAACCCATACTCCTGCCAGGTTTTCTTGCCCATCAATTCCATTATATTGTCATCCTGGCCGGGTATTGTTCCCGAGTCCAACCCAGCTGGGATATCAGTATACCCACTTGGCAATGGCATCTTCTGCCTGTCTTCTGGGTGAGATAGGAGGCGAGATAGGAATATTTTCACCCTGTTTCTTGTGGTGGCATAGGGCTGGCCTCCTGTCCGCTTAAGGAACCATACTCCTTCGCAGCCGGGATGCCCGCCCATGTGTGTTGTCCATCACAATGTGTAAAAGAGGAACATACTGTATAAAAAAATACACAACTTGAAAGAACCTCAGGACTATTTTAATAAGGCATTTATGTCAAAAGAAATTTTAACAAATGGCAGTGGCACTTGCACCTTAATCAATTACGTATTTGACTGAAGAGATGGCTCATAAGAAGAAGTCAGTGTCACTATGGATACTTAAGGCAGATGAACTAACATTACCAGAATATGCCTTTTACTGAGTAGTCACACCAAAGTTCCACACAAATATTAGACAATACCTGCATTAATCATTTTGAGCACATGGCTGATGTTGTAAGCATAAAATAAAAATGTACTAATCAAATTAAACATGAATTGAATTCTATACTCAATAATAATTATGCACTTAAAACCGGAATGGACTAACACCAAGGCAGTCAAAACATGTACGCAGAGTATAAATAACACAGACCCCACAGTGGTGCAGGATACGCACACACAGCAAAGCAGAGAGAGATGAAAATGATCATTCAGCCAATGTGGAGCTTTCTCAATGTATGCTCAGTATAACCTGTTTAGGATTGTCTGGAAACACGTCATCCACAATGAACAAACCTGACACTTTGGATTTAGTCTGACTGCTGGGTGCTTTCTTCATGGCTAATGTTAGCTCAAGCCCTGTTCCTACTACTTGTTATATGCATTCTGTCATAAGTCGCCATCAATATAGGGGTCTTCTGCTGTAAGTTTGGATTGGGAAGCAGAGTCCTTTCCAATGTTGTATGTAATAAAAGTTACAGGAGAGCTTGTATTCACTTTCTAATATTCATACTGTCAATTTTGGAAAATTGTGCTCTCTGCTGTGTAATTCTCAGCAATCTACATTGATGACTTTGAACATGCACACAATCTCCCACCTCAGAGTTGTCACCAGCACAGAATAACTAACAGGTAATACAATCATTTCTAAAACATTTGATAACTCTTGCCCTACCTGCATCTTCAATGCCTTTCCTCTGCAGCCTCGTGTATCTGAAATTTTCTTGACCAGTAGTCCCTCTCTGAAGCACATTCCCTTGAAGCCTGCTTCTCAGACTCTGTCAGTATAATTCCCATCGTCCCTCCTACACTGAACTACTTCTTCAATTGCATCAAAAAAGCCAAACTGTCTTTTTGAAAAATGAAAATGTTCTGATGGATTGGACACACATACAGACCTTTGTACTTTATTATATAATAGATTAGTATTTTTTTTTTAAATACAAGAGTATTTTTTCTCAAAAAAATTGATTAACAGAGACAAACAAGAGAGAGCTGCTTAGAGCAGGATGAATTTAATAATCGCCTATAGCCCCACCCTGAGTTCTCCCTGAATTTTGCATATTTGAATATGCAAATCAATATAAATAGCCCCTTTCGTTCAGTGTTTTGTTAAAAGACAATGGCTAAAGCATGTGCAAAAAAGAAACATTTCAGCAAATGCAAAGTGGAAGCAAGGTAAAACATACTATTTGTTGGCTTAAGCAGTGGTATAAGCCCAGTGCCTGAAATAAAAAAGAAGCGGTCAGATGTCAACATGAAAAGCGAGTTGCAGTCCACTGTCTATTTATTCTGTTTCAGACAATATTACAAAAGCTGATCCTCGTGCCAAGGATGCAACTCCAGGTGGTGATCGTGCTGCTGAGCCCTGCACAAATTCGGGTACTGGCTGCGCACACACCTCTGCCACAGAAACCACTGGGCGACCATCTGGCTGTGTGTTGATGGATGCTGTTCTGGAGTCACAAAATGCAGTAGTGGATGCTTTTAGAGATGTGGCCAATGAACTAAGGAATATAAGGACTACACTATGTGATATTGACCTGCATCTGATAACCTGTTTTTACATTCCGCTAATTACATTCAAACAAAATTGTAACGCTGTCTGATTTGGCTGATCATTTGGTGGGTCAAGGTCAGGTTCATCATACCACATCTCTTCAGTGACAGAAAAGCCACAATTGTGTGCCTCATTATGCAGCACACTACATGCTAGCACAATGATGCACACTTTCTATGGACTACAGAGCAACACATTAATAGTATGGAAATGCTTTCTATTTACATATGCAAATTCATTCTCTGAAGGTGCCTTTACAGTGTAGCATTGGTGCCAAGCAACACAACAGATAGATTCTCTGCTCTTTACATGACTCTTTGAGGTGACTGGCTATCCTTAAAAGGGCTGCTTGCCTTTTGCCACACTAGTTGGAAAAAGCACCCAAGACAGTATGGAGTTGCCGTTTTTATAGGCTCTCCTGATATAGATGATGTAATGCCAGCTCATTCTTTTAGCGATTCATTCCTGGCTGATGTAACTTGTTCAGTTTTGTTACAATAGCAATGTGCGTGCAGTTGACCGCTACACTTACATTTGGAAAACAGAATGTTGCTGTGAATTACACTATGATGTTTACCAGTTCAAACAAGTGAGTAATACCTTCCTATACAGCTGGCATGGCATGACTCAAGTGATGTTTGTGAAATACCCGATCAGTCAGCAAGTTCATGATGAAAAACTCTTGTGATTTTAAAGCTAGTGCCAGTTCACCACACAGCTCCAAGAGGATAGCACTTGAAAATCGATAAATTGACTTAGAAGCCAGTTATCATCATTTATAAATACATGCTCTAATTCTTCCATTTGCAATGTCTTCTAACAATGCTAAATCAGCTATGGCAGTTGGAACAGTTTGGCCATTTCATGTGCCATTATATTGTTACAGAATGAATTACAATCAAGCAAATTAAATTTGTAAAAGATATGCAATTAATTTTGGTGCATTTGATAAATCATTGTTGTGGATCTGAAAGAAAGGGAAACCACACAGAAACAGTAGTACTGCTTTGATGCTGGGTGCTGCCAGTTTGCAATACCGAGAAGAAACTTGTATATGCATGGTGTGAGGCTGCCACGAAAATGTACATTGCTTTATGCCAAGTTTAGTTTTTATATATCTCAAAGTGGTGTGGAAATGGGCATGTGCAACATTTTTTTATAAATGGCCCTTGGTTGTTTTTCAGCTCACATTTTTAATCGGGCACTCTGCATGCCCATAATGCTATCTTAGTCACATAGTGCGTCCATTAGTGTGGGTCTAGTCACTCCAGCCTCTCTCCTTTAAATCTTCCTATGCTGTGGATGACTATCTGTGGCAAAATTAAATGCAATCCAACATGTAAAATACATTAATTTTGGGACAATTTTTTCATGTCATAATCAAAAAGAAATCAAAAGATTTTACTTCAACACAATACACAATATTTGTTTGATATTGAAATGCAATGTAAATGTGTATTATATTTTAGTTCATGTCCATTAAAATAAAGCTAACTCATTACATCTCATTTAATGTCTGCTTGGAGCACATTGCTTTTTTTCCATGGCCACATGTTAAATAAATCGAACATCAGGGTCAACAGGTGGGACAAGGGACATCAACAATAGAGAGAAGAAGTCTTTCAAATCACACAAGTGTTCTGTTGCACCCACTGCTATAATCATGGTGGTGTGAGTTAACAAAAAGGTGAGAGGTGTAATTCTGGAATAGTCAAATATTATATTGCTATTTTCTCCTCTTCATCTCCAGTTTGCCATACATTAGACAGATGTTGATGGTGAAAGGAAAAAATGGCCATAAATGATGTTATTGACTTCATTAGGCAGGCTGAAAATGCACTAGCAGTAGGCTACTATGGGCTCACCAGCAGTAAATGAAGCCTGTAGTGGCTCCACCAGTGGCCCATCTACTAAAGATGCTGGTAGTCTGACCTTATCAGGAACTTGTCTTTTTGCAAATAACCTAGTGCACAGTAGGATATGACAGTGTTGCAGCCAGCTGATGAGAGAACATATTGATTGTTTTTGATACTTAATTGACAGCAACATCCCTGGAAGCATTCCTTATGGGGAGCATTAGGAACCCCGTGGCTGAGGTAGTTTAAATAGTGCTGTGTGTAAAACAGTAAATAAACCTCATGAACTTAAGGGCTCCAGCTGCTCATCCTAAATGATGTCTCTGTGCGTATCTAGTCTCAGTGCTCGTTATAATATTGATTTACTATAGATTGTATATCTCCTGACACGTAGGGAGAGCATGGTGTCACGACTGAAGACTTTATACTCATATTGTTGACCCCCACCATTGACCATCTTCTTGATAATGATTAGTCATTTGATATCATTTTGTTTTGGCACAATTAATATTTGGCCATGGAAAGAAATGCAATGCACTTCATTGTGTTATAATACAGGTTATTTTAAATATGTACATCTTTTCACATATATTTTCCCTTCTACTTTTGTTAATGGTACTGAGGATTTTTCACTATTAGGAATGTAGTGATGCTGTCAGTTAACTTTGGGGAGTTCATTTTAACATTTTACAGCATCACTATTTGGTTTTCTTATGGGCGCTGCCATTCTAAGCTCCCGTAGACATAAAACATGATTATCCATTGTTAGAATTTATTTTAATTAATGCACAAAGTTGATTATGGCAAGCCAGAACTTATTTTTGATGTTTTTAATCAGACTGCTTGAAAATATAAAGTGACATTATTTGTATGCCAAAGGAATCAGAAACTTTATTTTAGGTTGTGGAATGCTGCATCTCAATTATTTTAATTCTTTCCCTTTCTGTCTGTGTTGAACAGAAAACCTAATGTTGATAGTCTTGACAAGCTGGGGTTTAGTCCACTCATGTTGGCAGCACAGAAAGGCTACACCAGGTATTGAATACAAACAGTTGTCTTACATGAAGATGAGGTTGTTATTTTTATTTCCATAAGAAGTAACAAATAAAGTAAATCTCAATACTAGTATATCATTTTTAGGCTGGTGCACATTTTGGTGGACTACGGAGCAGATATTAACCTGAAGAATCTCAGTGGAAAAACCAGGTATGAACTACAAGAAATCCCTTTGAGAAATAGGTCTGGAGACTTTCCTGCTTTTAAATTTTAAGTAGAATTTAAAACATCTAAAACTATAATTTCACTAAAACACAAGAAAAAGGTATTACCTGTTTTTTTATAATCTTATAATCTCTGTGGTTTCTATAAATATGGGATTATTGTTTCTCTTCCGCTCTCAACTCATTATGTAACTCTTAATTGGTCCTGCAGGAGTTCGGGGTCATGTTAAGATTTGCACCATGTCCATGGTTGGTATTAAATTCTAGCAGGGTGTGCTGAAAGGGGTTAAGCAGATCAAAAAATAACTTAGCTTTAATGTTCTTTCCATTGGAACATTTTGCAAAACAAAACAATGGATTTCATCTTTATTAGGACTATAGTTTCTGTAACCTGGGGACCTGGGTTCGCTTCCCGTGTCCTCCCTGCGTGGAGTTTGCATGTTCTCCCCGTGTCTGCGTGGGTTTCCTCCAGGCGCTCCGGTTTCCTCCCATAGACATGCAGGTTAGGTGGATTGGCGAGTCTAAATTGGCCCTAGTGTGTGCTTGGTGTGTGAGTGTGTTTGTGTGTGTCTTGCGGTGGGTTGGCACCCTGCCCGGGATTGGTTCCTGCCTTGTGCCCTGTGTTGGCTGGGATTGGCTCCAGCAGACCCCCGTGACCCTGTGTTCGGATTCAGTGGGTTGGAAAATGGATGGATAGATGGATGGATGGATAGTTTCTGAAGTGCTGTTGCCTACTGGGTTTGAAGGCTGTGGCCAGTCATTATGTATGTACAGTTTTCATGTCCTCTCATGTCTGCATGGAGTTTATTTTCCTGTTGCTTTCATTTTCTTTCCACATCTCAAACATGTGCTTGTTAGGATCATTGGGGATTCCAAATTGTGACCCTGAATTGGATTAAGGAGGTTTAAAAATTAGGTGAATTATGCCTTTAATTGAATTAATATAAAGGATCTAACAGACTGCTGGTTTTGTACTTTGCTTTTAGGATAGTCTATGAAAAGGATATTTAAAAACCTGTTCTGAAAAAATGGGTTGCTCAGTAATTATAAATTGACAGAACACAGGACAACAATTTTTGCCGAAAGATTTACTTCCTGAAAATTTTTTGGTGATATAGAGATACTACATCAAGCTGAGCACAAATATAATGTAGATGGACTGTATCATGTAGGAATGTGGAGAAACATGAAATGATATTTTATTGAATTTAGTGTGTTTAATCGCTTAATGATGTTGATACACTGCATTAGTTCAACTGAGCTAAAAATGTTTTGTTGCTGATTTTCACTTGTACTCAGCTCAGCTTCTGATGCCTCTTGTTTTAGTGTCCAACCAACAGTAAGCAGTCAACACTGATGGATTCTACTTTCCCTGATAACAACATTTCCATTGTTGCAATGTCCTGTTAATAATAATTCTTTGCATTCATGTAGCGCTTTTCTCACTACTCAAAGCGCTCAGCAATTGCAGGTTAAGGGCCTTGCTTAAGGGCCCAACAGAGCAGAGTCCCTTTTGTCATTTACGGGATTCGAACCGGCAACCTTCCGATTGCCAGTGCAGATCCCTAGCCTCAGAGCCACCACTGTTGAAACCAAAAGCTTCCACTATGTTCATCACTGACTTCACCAACTAGTAGGGAAGAAGTTCAAAGGTGGATGAAGGAAGTGAATCCTTAAAGACACGTTGCACTTCATGTTTTTGTATGTTTGAAGCATGTTGACAACCAGTTGTTTGCACTGTAGTTCCCAATAATACCCTTGAATGCCTGACCCCACTAGCAGATCTTTGAATAATGACATGTCTGATATGTGGACCAAACATCTGTCTCAGATATCGAAATCCTTCATCTTTTGTTCATTGCTTTCACAAACATTTTCATTAGTCCACGTTTTATATGACAAGGGAGCAAAAATACCTTTGTTGGGTTGACAAGTCATTCATGTGGAACCGAAAGCTTAACAATAATTTTTAACGTAATGAGACTCTTTATCATGACGGATCCAGTCATAAGTAAAACTTGGTATATCCCAGCTGCATTTGTGGTGGCAGTGCTGCTACTTTTGGATCACCAAAGATGTTCCAGTTGTAGTTATTGTACTGTATATGTATGCTTAATCATATGAGAGAAAATCACTAAAATAGGCAGTGGCAAATAAAACATATCTCTCTATTATATAAAAAAATCCAAGGGACTTTTTTCAAGAGATTTTTTCAAAGGTACGAGAAATCTCAGAGCCAAACATTTGAAAAAGTCGTTTTATATAATAGAGAAAGAAACGAAACTCAATCACGGGCAATTATATCAGGATGAAAGTCCAAACACAGTATCAATTCAATGTGATATTGATGAAAATTGAATTCAAAATATTGTTTTTAATTAAGTTTTACAGTAAAAGTTTAAAAAGTATTTGCATCTTATTTCAAAGCCAAACAGAATGAAATCATATTATGTAACAAATAACTCTAATGCAACATGAAACATAATTTACTTTCAAATTACAGTATTACGTTTTTGCTATTTTTTAATATGGTTAAATTACTTGCTGTAATGTAAAATAGTTAGTTCATTTATGCATATGTAACAATTCCCATGAAAATAAGCTGTTTAAATTGTACATCCGCATCCCCATACGTGAGCGGCAGAACCGCAAAGAGGTTAGCGCGTACCACAGGCCCGGGGGTTGGCGAGCAAAGCCCCCTAGTTATAAGAAAATTTAAAGGTGATTTTTATGATCATCAGGCTGGCATCCATAAGATGCATTCAGGAGTGTTCATGAAGCAAAATCTTCACTGTTCAGAGTAATACATTTTTGATGTCAAAATTTTATTGTGGCACACTGTGTTTTACATTTTAATGTGTAACATTATTCCATGGTTAAATTTCCCATGTTTTTTGTCACTTACCAGTTTGATGCTTGCATGTTTTTCTGGCCACCTCAATATTATTACATTACTCCGGAATTCTGGGGCGGACTTGGAAACTTGTGACAATACTGGATCAACAGCCATGCACTATGCCGCTGATGGAGGTCATTTAAATGTTATCCAATTCCTGATAAATGAAGGCTGTGAGGTAAAGTGCTTAGCCAGTCTGACCAGTCACATGTAATTAAAATAACATGATACATGTTTAATAAAATAACATTCTGAAACCAGCACAATGCAGTTAAGTCATGAGGTGTAGTTCCTAATGATTAGTTATAATTTTTCACTTTCCCTGACTCTTTTGCAGCTCAGTAGTAACACAATCTTATAGATGAAAATTTGTAAGATACATTTTTTATTTCTGCAATCATAAAACTTTTTTTTAAAGGATTGATTTGATACTCCTGTTGTAATTGGGTTTTCTAAATCAGCTGTAAACATTCTTCCTCTCAGATCGATGTTAAGGATAATATTTCTCAATGGACCCCACTGATGAGAGTTTCTGCCATGTCTGGAAATGCAGATGTTGCAACCCTCCTAATTGAAACAGGAGCTGACGTCAATATGTTGGATAAGGATGGAAAATCTCCTTTAATGGTAAGAATATGAAAAACAAAACATGTTCTACCGTCAATCATTTCTAAATAAAATGAAAATTTCAGTCATCCATTTTTATGCTTAACGATTGCCATGTGACAGATTTTTTTTTTTTTGCATCATCAGGAAGACAGTAATCACTACACTAGTTTTATAGCTGTTTGAACTTTCATTTTTATTTCTTTTACATATTAAATTCTCCTAGAACTTTTGTAGTTGACACAAAATAAGGCTAAATTAAAGATTTGAAAAGATTTTGTCTTTTTTTCCCCCTGATGTGGCTTGTAGGGGGTGCTTCCCCACCATCCACCCCCCCAAATCAAGATGTCAAGAACAAAATACTACACATATTTTAATTAGGATTAAGGAGTAGTAGTGAACAAAATACAATGTAATAAACCCAAAACAACCATACGGAAAAGGAAACCAATAACAAAATTGCTGCTCACAAACTATGAGACCTGGGGCCTCATGTATAAACAGTGCGTACACACAGAAATGTTGTGTAAGAACGTTTCCACGTTCAAATTGCGATGTATAAAACCTACACTTGGCGTAAAGGCACGCACTTTTCCACGGTACCTCATACCCTGTCGTATGCAAGTTCTCTGCTCGGTTTTGCAGACTGGCGGCACCCAGCGTCAAAGCAGTGCTGCTGTTCCTGTGTGGTTACCCTTTCTTAGATCCACATCCACGACGGCAGCTTTATCAAATAGACTGAAATTACACTCACATCGTTCATAAATTTAATGCATCTGATTGTAATTAACCTGTAACAATATAATGGTCCACAGAATGGTCTATCTATTCTAAATACCATAACTGCTTTAGCGTTGTTACTCTCACTGCACCTTCTTCTTCTTTCAGCTGCTCCCGTTAGGTGTTGCCACAGCGGATCATCTTTTTCCATATTAATCGCACTGCACCACTCGGAGTATTTATATCACTGTATTTGAGTGTGAATCACAGATCTACAGCGATTGGAAAGAGAATAATCGGTATACAGCATCAAGCACTCGCTGCCTCAGCCATTCGCTATTTGAACTGCTCTCATCCAACCAACGCTTCACAGCCTTTCCTGTTCGGACATTGCAGTTCACAAACAGTTTCATCCCAAGAACTATACACGCACTCAATCAGTTCATCAAGTGCTCCTTGTAGAACGGTTTGTACTTGCAAGTTACCGTGAGGTAATTGTACTTATGATACAGTTATATATTGCACAACCTGAGCCACTTTATAAAGCACATATTTACATAAGATGACGATATCATTTTTAAGATGAAATGCAGCAAAATATGTTGATTATATTATACAGATAAAACTTTACACGGTGCCGCAGCGCTAGTGAGCTTGGGCTTTGTTCACGGTTTGTTCCTGCCTTGCGCTGTTTTCATGCTGTGGCTGGCGCGACACTGGAAGGATAAAATAAACGATAACAAAGATATTTTGATGTTCCTTAAAAGTTTTGAAGAATTGGCGTTCTAAGCTTACAGATGGCTTAACATCTATTACAGGGCTGATTATGTGGCGATTGGGTATTTGGAGAAAGAAAATAAGGACAGGAATTGGGGGTTAGTACATTTGAAAGACAGTACTTCTGTAATAAAGCATTTCATCCAAGGTCGCGCATGGCACAGCAAGCATCTTGCTGTAAGACATGAACAATCACTGCGCCACCATGTTCCCATGTTTAATAACATGCTTTAACTTTTATCATCATGAAAATGATATCATGTGTACTTCTCAGTATTTTAATTATTCAGAGAGCTGTAATATTACGAATGTAATGGATTCTGTGTCCTGTCGGAGGAAGAGCACGTAGTGATTCAGGCACATAGAGCACATATAAGATCAAATACACAACAAAGCATTTAATGTGTTACTTTAGTTACGATGGGATTTGAGAAACTAGTAAATTAAACGATTTTAAGATGAAGTTTATGATGTTCTACTTTAATGACAAAATAAACTACGTGATTAAAGTGGAAATTTCGAGATTAAAGTTGACATTTCGTGCTTTTTTCACACTGTGTGCCTTTTTTTTCCACTGTACCCTAATAAGCTTTCATATGACACTTAGACAGTGGGCTATGAGTCGCCTTTTCACGCCGACTTTGATATGTGACAACTTTTTTATTTTCAGGCACTGTGCGACTTTGTAAACTTGAGCTTTCGAGTTTCTCCGACACGCTATGTCACTCGATCAACTTCCTTTTGTTGCTTATATAACTGTGTAAACCAACCAATAGTATGTTTTTCTTTGCCTCCATTGGGTATTTGCTGAAATTCTTCTATTTTTCCTTGTACTTTTGCCATTGCCTTTTCACAGAATGCTGGGCTTAAGGGCTATTTATATTGATTTGCATATTCAAAGAGGCGTAATTCTGGGAGGAGTTGGGGTGGGACAGCAAGTGCGTGCACGTGCGTTTATTTCCACGCTGACTGGGATTTATGTAGCGGAACAACGCAGAAGTTGGCGAACGCACAGATTACTGCATCTGGATTTTTCTGTGTGTCAGCACATTTCGGCTTTTGTGCTTACGTCATGTTATAGTGCGAATTCTACGCATGGCGCTATGCATGAGGCCCCTGGTGTGTAGAAATCCCTTGGGCGTCCCCAGGTGCTCCTGCAGTGTTAGTCTATCCTGCACACTAACCAGGTGGGCTTCACAAGTAGCATAAAGGACGTTCTTATTATCCCCTAGCATGATGTCTGATAGACAGCCATCCCACTCTGCCATCCTTTGTAATATTCCTGCCTGGCCGTACCCCTGCTGGATGGATGTCTTACATTCACTACCTCTCCTACCTTCACATGACTTTAAAAGACATGTGTAGTGTGCTTTTATTATTTAATAAATGGTAGGACTCTTAGTGTAATTTATACTTTTATCCTGGAGAGACACAAGAACAAATTAAAAAAGGTAGTGGATAAGTGATTTTTTAAGAGTGACGGTAAGACCATCAGTCTATCATTCTCATGTTATTCACAAGTATTAATAATTATGTCAGAACTCAATGCAGCATTCTGTTACAATCTCCAAAAGAAATGAAAACATTTTTTGCCATAATTACACTGTAACCCAGTTCATACAGTACAGCTTTCATATCGAATCACTGAAGTCAAAGAGTCTGAAGCACTGGGCACAAGGTAGGATGGGATGGCAGTCCATC
This sequence comes from Erpetoichthys calabaricus, assembly GCF_900747795.2. NCBI lineage: Eukaryota > Metazoa > Chordata > Cladistia > Polypteriformes > Polypteridae > Erpetoichthys > Erpetoichthys calabaricus. The sequence continues at coordinate 236,848,925 of NC_041395.2, forward strand.
TCAAACTGTTAAGAGAGGATTTTGGCCACAAAATAGAATACAAATGGCTTCCGTTTTGTTTCTCTGCTATTGAGTGAGCTGCAAAACTAAAATTTAAACAACACTTCCACAGACAGCAACAACCCAGAATCAATGACAGGATCGGCTCCAACTACATTCAAGACACTGGTCTGGCCATATTGTTGACCTTAAAACTATTCATAATCTCAAGTATCTGAGTCAAGGCCATTTATCTGTGTTTCCTAAAAGGACACAAGTATACATTAAGTAAGATGGTGGAGGAGTGCTTTTGTTTATTTATTTTACTATGTGTTTTTATTGGTAGAGCGTCATCCTGTTAAATGGACGTGCATCATGGCCCTTTACTTTTGCTTCACAAGAAGATCCTCCTTATCATTTACAGTGAGAGGGGTTAGTGCTGGAGACAGAATGCCATTTTTTGGGTTGTCCATGGACAGCAAGCAGTGCAGTGTAGTGAGTGGGTTCAAGTCTACTGTCAGACCAACAGCAAGTCACTTAATCTACTTGAGCGTCAATTAAAAGAATGTGTATGTACAGTACAGAGAACGGTGTTTGTTATAGAAAGGTGCTGTAAAAAGTAAATGTTTTAGAAATGCTATCTCTTTCTGGTGCCATAGCACTCAGGTGGATTGCATGTGACACAGGTTGACTAATAGCACTAAACTAAGGGTTTCATACTGCAGGAGCCATAAGAAGATCTTCTGTTTTATACTGTGCTGTAGATTGAAACAGTTAAGTGATGTCTGGATTGTCTGTTTTATGAAGAACAAATAACTGTCTGAATTGAGCTTCATGTGTTAGCAGTCATTGCTTGACAGGCAAACATTGTTAAGTATGATGAAAGTATCCGGAGGTAAAGTCTAAGGATGTGACTAGATAACTAAACATATTCCATTTTTTGGATTTAATCTTGAGTCTAGATAAGATTGACAGTTTTCTCAGTCATTACAAGAAAACAGGTATTTATAGTTCATTAAAAATGACTGTCTCTAAATCAGAAACAATATGTAAATGTTTTTATGTTTTCAACATAAGTTTAAAGGAACTTGGGTTTCAATTCCAAACAGTACATGGAATGTCTATATTGTGTTTTACTGTGTCATTTGTGTTTCTATATAGAAATGTGTTCTGGTTATTTCACTTACTGTGTGAACACTGGGGGCACAGACTGTAGCAAGCCCAGAATCATTGTAAGGATGCCAAGTGTTATGTCTTACAAAAACAATCTTGCAATGATACAAGACTTTTTTCCTGGGACGAGACATGATCTTTTGAAGAGAGACAGAGAGACACTTTCACTTCATGCAAGACAGACAAGTCAAGTCATACTTACAACATTTGGAAGGAAGTTCCATGATACACATGCATAGCAGGTTAGAGATAATGCGAGTAAAAATCGCATTAGCGCAAAAAAACTGAAAATATTACTCAGTGAAATAACGGAACAGTGAAAAGAGATTGAATATTCAGGTGCTGTACAAGCTTTTAAACGTTTGAAGCTCTGCAGGAAGTGCAGATCATGCGGCACGGCAGCAGCAAGCCAGCAGCTGATCGAGCAAAGAGGAGGTAAAAAAAAAAACAACTGTTACTCTTTTCCCAATGTATCACCATTTAAGAGGGGTTTTGGAGGAGCGACTGCTTCTTCTTGGGGTGTGTTCAGTCCCCCTTTTAACAATGGCGTGTAGCGCTGGTGGGGGGGAAGGGGTTGGGGAGCGAAGCGAGCACGGGGCGAAGCCCCCTAGTTTTAACTAAAACAATGAGCACAAGGCATAACAAAACATTAACAGACATACAGTAATATCCTCACTGCTCCATTGAGCTTAACTGCACAGCCACTCTGTGTTACACAGATCGATCATGTCAGACACACTACAGCACACTCTTTCTCTTGTCAAACTCTCCTCCTGTTCAATAGCCTTTTATATCCAAACCCATGACTGGTCTCTCTGGAGCTCCCTTCCTAGTCGGGTGCTGGCTACCATTTGGGCCAAGGATACCAAGCCAGGCTTCTGGTGTCCATGAATTCGCTAGTATAACAGTGGCCTTGCCCCTTTAGGAGTCCATTACCTTTTTAGCAGAGTACAGCTAGCTGTGTCCTGCTTAAGAGATAAAGGGGCACCTAAAGGGTTGAATGCATGAATGTAAGGAGCTGATGGGTTAGAGGGCCAGAACACCATGGCAATCCCCCTAAAATTAAGGGGGTGCCATCTGCATCTCTTACTACTTGACTCCTGTCCTGTACCAAATGGAAAGTTTTGCCATCCTGAACCTTGTAACGGCCGACCCCTTACCCAGCTGGCAGCTATGCTACCAAGACCTGTGGCCTGGATAAATTACTGAAGCTATCCTACATATATCAAGCTGTACCTCTAGTAAATAATATTTTCCCCTCAATCAACGGTGAATCACGAGCACACAAAAGCAGGTATGTCAAATAAGTGAATAAATATATTAAATAAAACATAATAACAAAACAATACTGCACATTTCCCTCATAGAAAATATATGTATACAGTATAGATATGTATATTCCACCACCAAAGCAACAACGTGAAAACACCATATATACAATAACAAACCCTCCCTTGCCCCTGTAACGTATAAGACACAGAACATAAATAACAATAATGGATGAATACGGAAATGACAATGATCGTGAACTTGAGTCTGGGTATATTACTGCCCTGAATACGGATGATTGGTCAGCAAAGAATGGATGTGTTTAAATCTCCTGGAAAAATGGAACAATCTCACCGTGTTTCCTTGGCGTGTGGTGGATAATGAAGTCCAACCCCCGGGGTCTCTGCCGATGATTGAACTGAGGTAAATCCGGCGGAATGAAAAACAGCAGGTAATGGTGGTTCGTTGTCGTTAATTGAAAACTCCATCTTTCTCCTTCCTCCTCTCTTTTCTCCCCTGATCGTTTAAATAGTAAAGACCCGGATGTAATTGATTGTGAACCGGTGCTTTCCATCTTAGGGCTGCGGTCTCTTTCCCTCATCCGTCCTCTCTGTATTTACGGGGACAACATTCACTGACGCGCACATTATAAACAGCAAACGGGACAATGGAAACAAAACGCACTCAGCACATTCATTGAAAACACTATTACTATGTAGCCCCGCTACAAACTGTACCAAGACCTTCTCCATAACTGCTTTTACATTACAGCTGTAATTATCTGTTAGCACTCAGTGAAAACTGCTTACACATTGAATTTCTAGATTTTCAACATGGTTGTTTTCACATCTCGTACATGTGTCAAGAAACACTACAAAGCTCCATTATAGCAACGACAGTAAACCTCTATTATGTCTCGCTCTGATTGTGACTACTCTTTTCATCTTTAGTCAGAAGTTCATTTTTTTTAGTAATATTGGTGTCTTGTAGTAGGTCCTACTTATGAATTTATTAATTTAATTTAATGAACTTCTGTAAATAAACAAATCCCCCCCCACAGGATAAATAAAGTTCTGTCTATCTAATGTACAGTATGTGTTCATCTTCTGTAAACTGGTCAGCTGTGCGACCATCTTCTATTATAGGTATTCTGTCATGTGTTGGTTGTGCTCTTCTCAGGACGGGCTCAGTTATTCGTTTTATGGAAAGGAAGGTACCTGTGGTACGGAGAGATGAGTGTTGTTTTCATTTTCTCTTTAACTCTGCAGATGGCTGCGCTCAATGGCCATGAGGTGTTAGCAGAATTGTTGTTGAAGAAGGGTGCCAATCGTCATGTTCAAAATGAGGTAATCATAATTTTCTCTAACAGCATTCATTGTTTAAAGCTGGACTGAATACAAATGTACGTCTTTTTAAGTTTGCCTTTTCATATAACATTTAAATCACATTCTTTACCTTTTTTTCACATATTACACTGCTGGCCATTTAAAGTGCAACACTAAGAACGTGAGATATCAAAGTGATATTCATATGGCAGATTACTTATGATACTTGGCATATATGATTAGAGGTATAGCTTAGTGGATGTGTGTTCGTGGAATGGCATGACACACAGTCTAGTCTCTGTGTCAGCCCAAAGTTCAACCATGGAGACCACTGGTGGTCTTTGGCACGTCACATGCAACCATGTCCCAAATGTGCTTAATGGGAACAAATCTGGTGAACTTGTGGGCCAGGGAAGAAGTTGAACATGGTGTTAGTCCAGGAACTGTAGGATGTTTCTTAGCACATGTAGTCGAGCATTGTACTGTTGAAATATGGCACCAGCGAACCATCTGCAGATACGGTACCACCTCAGTCTCTAATGCTTCTGTAATGTATAACTGGCTGGTCAAGATACCGGCTATGCATGAGGCAGGAACAGTAGTGGAACCTGATAGCATGCCATAGTATTAACACCTGATACTGGGCCCCGGATAGAACTGAAAAATGCATGCCTCCAGGGGTCTTTTGCCAATGTGCCTCCATACACTGATGCATCCATCATAGTGCAGTAATTTGAACTGATAACTCACCCAAAAGCCCAATGCGATGCCAGTCACCCTGCCATTGGTGGCATTGTTAGCAACACTGCAGCTGCAGACACCTGTGGTTGAGGGTATTTGAAGCAATGGGTGGCCCTGCTGCTGGAAACAGAATTGAACATTACGTGTAGACAATCCTTGACATGTGACAGACCTCATCTGTTGGACTAGGGTCTGTGATTTGGTTGGTTCATTACTGCCATGTGAATGAAATATCTGTCCTTCCTTTCATTTCTGCATTGAGGTACTCCAGACCCCTCACTTCGATGGATCCAGCCCTCCTCTACCTACTGTCGTTGTACTCTCGTTACTGTGCTCTCTGCTGGGGAAGGTTTGGTATCTTGGAGTACATGAGCAGGCACTCAATGAGATTGCATTTGCAGGTTTCTTTTATAAAGTCGATGGGTGTAACTTGCACACATTACGTGACGATGTGCTGCACTTGTAATCATTTTCACTCTCCACTGCAACCTATCCATCTTGTAAATTTTGGACCAATGTGATGTATTTTTTCCCAGTGCTTCAATTTTAATGGCAATTTAATTTTAAATGTAAATCAAATTAAAATGTTCAGATAGCTTGGTAGGGTTTTAAGTAAAACTAGATTTTAAGCAAAGAATTATTTTATTCAAAGGATGACACAAATATGTTGATGTTGGAAAGTGAGTTGTGTATTTTGTGTGCAATTTTACACTTGATAAATAGAATTATTTATAAAATGTGATCCTTTTTCTTTTCAGTATGGTTCAAGCATCCTGGATATGGCTAAAGCTTTAGAAAGGATGGTATGATAAATGAAAATTAAAAGCAACTTTTATGCTGATTTAGGAATATTGTGCAAGTTAACATTTATATATATATTTTTTTCTTGTTTGCAGAATATCGTGAAGCTGTTAGAGGAAAATACAACAGTATGAAAGAAGACAAACCATTCTCTGTTGTGCAGAACCTTTCTTGTACTAAACAGGCATTTTATTCTTCTGATAGAAAGGTCATTTGCAAAGCTGATTCATTCTGCTGTTTAAAACCAATTTGGATTATTATTCTGATTTAAAGTGGATGTGCTTTGGGATATGGCACTATCATGAATTTTATTTAATCCCTTTTTTAGTAATATGTAATTCAATAATGTTAAAAGAGTGCTGCAGGAGTAAAATAGCCATAGAGTACTAATTACTAGAAATGTCATTCCAAACATTAGCATCACTACAATGCTAATTTATTGTCAATTGAAAAGGAAAAGTTGAGACAAATTTCCTTCTAAAAAGGAGTGTTGGAATTTTGCCATTTTTTTGCTTGTTCATCATCTTAACTTAGTCAGTTTGAGAAATCCCTCTGTAGTTTATTGGGAATAGGGCAACTTATTTTGTTTAAAATTACATTAAAAAATCTACTAAGAACTGTCCTAACTTTTTACAAAATGTGGCAAGAATTTATTAATGCCTTGTTAAAACAGATTCAACTTTCTGATGCCTGAGTATCTGTGGGGAACTACTTCATACTGAGTTCGCTGTTAATGCAGTTTTCCAAATTAAGGGAAAGTGGCAGAGACATCTTTGATTAATTTGTGTCTCATTCACCGTAACAATAAAATATTCTCAAATCCACCAAATTCATCTTTGGCTTGTGGTGTTATCAGAGCCTGTCCCAGCAGGATTGTGCACAAGGGGCCTGGACAGGACGCCAGTTCAGCGGCACAAGCACACCTCACTTACACTTGACCACTAGTGATGATCAGTGAAAATCACTGAAGCATATTTTTGCAGTGAATATACTGTATTCACCATTGACCTTGGTTGCCAAATATTTTCCTGGAAATAGAGAATCTTTTTTCCCCAGCACTCCATTATGCTTTATGAGGCCATTGTGATGTTACAGAACAGCACTGTAGCTACCAGTGTTGGATGGTAGTGGTCTGAAAATGATCAGAGAATTTGCGAATATGATTAAAATACAGTGCACATTCAGATGGAAACTTAGAATCTATGTGAATGGGGTGTAATATGTGAGCCTGTCCCTTTATTAGTATTACACCAAGTGTTTGCAGTTAATGCAAACAGGAAGGAGTGAAGAATCCATGTGCTTTAATTTATGCTTATTTGGTAGTAGTTGCAGTAAGCAAGCAAAAACGTCAGGGAAAAAAACCCTGTACTTTTTTGTGTGAGGAGTAACGTCTATCGAATCTATGGGGGCAAGCCTTATTGAAATCATGCTTCCCGTCTGCAAGAGATTTTACTGTTCTGATATTTAAATCTATCAATCTTATCTTATGCAGTCATGGTGACACACTGAGTAGAACTGCTATCTCACATCTCGGGTCACATTTTTGTCCTCAATAATGGGTCCAGCATAGTTGGCACATAGGCATCATAAGGGACACTAAAAAGACAACTGCATTATTATAATCAAGTCAAAACTATTTCAGTTTCTCCTTCACCACTAGCTTCAAGGCATTTTTGCTGAGTCCGGTGAAGTTCACAAACATTTCCAAAATTTTATAAAACTCGAGGCTAAGTGAATTCAGAGGGTTTCACTCATCACTATTTTTTAAAATTATTTTGTTATTTAATTTCAATTAGAAGCAGGTAACATTCCATTCAATCAAGTCAAACTTGACAAAGCAAAGCAAAATTAATCTCCCACCCGAGAGAGAGAGAGGATAGCCAGTTATTCAGAAGAGAGATTGATCTTTATGATGCACACTGTAGTAATTCCTTATTATTCTTAGGGCACACAAACCAAGATCGCCAATGTACCTAACCGGCATGTCTTTGAACTTTGGGAGGAAACCCACGCAGACACAGGGAGAACATGCAAACTCCACTCAGGGAAGACCCAGGAAGTGAACCCAGGTCTCCTAACTGTGAGGCAGCAGCACTACCACTGCACCACTGTGCCGGTGCATATAATCAATGAAAGAAATATCAATATAATAATTACAGCTTAAAAAAAGGTAAGGGATGGCCAAAAGAGAAATAAAGTCTAAAATAAAATTAAAAAATAAATAAAATACATAGTTATGGCAAAAGTGGTAAATGCCCCATTAAAACTGGTCCAGAATGCAAGCTTCAAGTACAATCTTCTTTGCCTTGCCGGAATATGGTGTGACTCATGATTGTGTGTTAAAAAAGAATGTTGGGATCAGCCTTCTTAGCTCTTTATCTGCTTTGTCTGGATAACTAAAAATATAAAACTGATATTCAATAACCACTTTCAATATGCTACAGTACAAAAGGCTTTATCTGATTTCAGCCCTACATCAGCACTGTAGAATGTGGCGTATTTACTGCTGCTTTGGAGTAATGCTGTAAAAATACAAATGCGATTATTTCAAATATAATGTTGTCATTCTGTCTGAGAAAGGACATGAAGTTTTGTTTGGCCTGTAGTTTGTCCAAACAGACAATTAGGCTTTTCAGTTTGGAGGCATTCAGTCCATGTATATGGCTGCCGAGATCTCAATGTCCGATTTAAAGTCCTCTCCAATTATTTTAGCTATGAATTTCACTTGGTTTGGACTTTCCTGTTTTTCAGGAAGACCTTCAATTCTGATGTTGTTCCTTCTATATCTATCTTCCAGCACAGTCAGTTTGTCAGTGAGCAGTTCTGATTTTGCAGCTGTTGCTTTTTCATCCGGCGGCACGGTGGCGCAGTGGGTAGCGCTGCTGCCTCGCAGTTGGGAGATCTGGGGACCTGGGTTCGCTTCCCGGGTCCTCCCTGCGTGGAGTTTGCATGTTCTCCCCGTGTCTGCGTGGGTTTCCTCCGGGCGCTCTGGTTTCCTCCCACAGTCCAAAGACATGCTGGTTAGATGGGTTGGTGATTCTAAATTGGCCCTAGTGTGTGCTTGGTGTGTGGGTGTGTTTGTGTGTGTCCTGCGGTGGGCTGGCACCCGGCCTGGAATTGGTTCCTGCCTTGTGCCCTGTGTTGGCTGGGATTAGCTCCAGCAGACCCCCGTGACCCTGTGTTCGGATTCAGCGGGTTGGAAAATGGATGGATGGATGGATGCTTTTTCATCCAAGGTGAAAGCTGACAATAGGAGTCACAGGTGCTTGTGATTACGCAAGTGTGTTTCATTGCTTCATTAGTGCAGCCATAAAATACCTCAGCTTGCTCTACCCTTTATAGTGTGTAGTTGCCATTGTTCAACAGGAAGACAAGAGCTGTGCCAATGAAATTCAAAGAAGACATTATGAGGCTGAAAAACCAATAAAAGAATAAAACCATCTAGTGCTGGGTATTGGCACTGATGTCCTGATTCAATTCGGTTCTGATTCACAATGCCCCGATTCGATATCGATTTTATCATGACTGAATTAGCGTGCACGGATATATTTGAATATTTTTAAGAATACTTAACCATGCATAGAGAAACTAATATAATGTGACAAATTTCACTATTACTTTATTTGAAGGGTGTCTACATTGTGACTTCCTGACATACAGTATGCATAAGTATGGAATGACATTTAATAAGAAACATTTGATTAGTAATGAACAGTTAATATTATGGAAGAAAATATTATTGCCCTTTTAAAAACTTTTTCACAGCAAAATTCACCATATTTTAACTAAAGTATGTATTGCCACATCAGAGTCCACATATATTATGGGGGGCTCTTGTTTTAAAACAATGCAATGGCATCTACTTTATAAAACTTCTATATCATCTTGCAAATAATATTATTATAAAATTGTCAAATACTGCTTCTTAAATAATAAATGCTTTTCAATAACCTATTCATGTGTTATGAATCTCCATGTAGACACCCTTCAACTAAACTGTTAGCCAAATTTATTCCCCTATTGGACATTTAAAATAATCTTGAATTAGTCTTGAATTTGTCGAAATTAAGGATACAGTGGGAAGACGTGTCTTTCTAAATTCTACAGTTATACCTATCTTCAGTTGCTTACATGTAGCAGTCACATTAATCAGTTTTTGAAAATGTGTCTTCACACTTCTCAAACAAAAAGGAAGCATTTTAAAAATGTGAATCTAGTCCTGTTGCTTGTTGATAGCATTGGATGAATGGAACATAAAATATAAAGAACAGGTAATCGTGACTGACAATGCCACCAGTGTGATCTGTGCAGTACAGCTTATGGAGCTACTTCACTCTGCGCACACGTTCGCTTTGGTATCGCTTGCAAACCTTACACTGTAGCAGTACCGTTATCCATGTGCTTAAAGATAAGCAACATTGATTGGACTTGCAACACACAAACTTGTGATCTATGTGGTCACTTAATGAAACAGTGCATTGGAAATGCTAGAAAGGTTTTTGGAACAACAGCCAGCCAGCTATCTCAAGGGTATACACCGTGCTTGTCTGCAACACATCCTCCACAGTTGCCCTGTTGTTTCTAATGTAGTGGCATGTGATTGTCACGTAGGAATCTGCTGCCCTGGATGTTCAGCTGTTCACAAGTTAAAGCTACTCTCTTCACTGACCTGAGAGACATATCGATGCTTTGCTTAAGATCTTCATAAAGCCCTAGGTACAATAACTTCACTCGTTTGCTTTCTGTTTGGTATAGCATACCCCAGTTCCAAAACCTGTATCATTTGTTGAAAGCCCTTGTTTTCAACAACGGTGTAGGGTTTCACATCCTTTACACATAAAACTGCTAAAGATTCTGTTATATTTTGGGCACAAGGTGAATTAAATGGAAGCTTGGAGCTACCCACTGTCTCCAGTGTAGATTGTTTAGGCTCTGCTTGTTTGGATGTAGACTGAGATTACGTTTGTGGGTGATGTCAGGTTAAATGATTTCCCAAATTTGTTGTCTTAGTATACTTAAGAGCTGCACAGCTTAAACATATGGCCTTGCTTTTATTCAGTTGTTCTTTACCGATGCACTGTTAGAATCCACATGAAGTCCACACATCTGATGTAAGTGTTTTGTCACTTCTTGATGTTGAGGACACACCATTTTATGCAGTCTTACCTGTAGCCAGACCCTTCTCATTCTATGCAAGTTACTGAAGTATTTTTCTGTAGAAAGCCTTAACAGGTGCATTGCCAACATCCGCTGGATTGGGCAACGAAAACAAAGATAAGCAAAAATCTACATATAATAATTGAGTAGGAGAGAGATTCACAAGATCAATTTTGAGACCTTAAGAATTGATACTGAATTGTTTAAATGAAAAATAATCAGGAAATCAATATTTTTACCATGCCTAGTGACATTGGTAAAACCTTAGGATTACCTAAATCAATTGCCTGAAATATTGTTAAGAAGAAAGAACACACTGGTGAGATCAGTAATCGCAAAATGACTGGACGGCCAAGGAAGACCTCCACTGCTGAAAGAAACTAAGATAAAGAAAAAGCCCCAAACATCTGTCCGACAGATTAGAAACAGTCTTCAGGAGGCAGATGTGTATGTAGCAGAGAGTACTAGCCCCAAACATCTGTCCGACAGATTAGAAACAGTCTTCAGGACGCAGATGTGTATGTGGCAGAGAGTACTATATGCAGAAAACTTCACAAACAGAAATACAGAGGCCACACTGCAAAATACAGATTACTAGTTAGCCAAAAAACAGGATGGCCATATTATAGTTTGCAAAAAAAGTACTTAAAAGAGCCTGTAGAATTCTTGAAAAAGGTCTCGTGGACAGATGAAGCAAAGATGAACCTGTATCAGAGTGATGGCAAGAGCAAAGTGTGGAGATGAACAAGAACTGCTCAAGATCGAAAGCATACCACCTCATCTGTTAAAAATGGTGCTGGGGGTGTTTGGGTTGGCATATATGGGTGCCACAGGTACTGGCACACTTTGCTTCATTGATAATGCACAATGAATTCTAGGGTGGATAGAAACATCTGCTCAAGTCCCGTTAAATGCCTCCAAAGTAATTTGATGGTGCTTCAACGTACACATATTGCTAATGCAACACAGAAGTTTTTCAAAGCTAAAAAATGGAAAAATCTTGAATGGCCAAATCATTCACTTGATTTAAGTCACATTGAGCATGGCTTCCAGATTCTGTAGAGGAAAGCTTAGCAGAGAAGCCCCTAAAACAAGCAGGGGCTGAAGATGGCTGCATTAGAGGCTTGCTTGAGCATCACCAGAGAAGATACTCAGCCCCTGCTGATGTCAATGAATCACAGACTACAAGCAGTTAAGGCAGGCAAAATGACTGCTTTAATATACCAACCATTGCCATATTCCAAACATTATGGTGCCCCAAAATGGGGGGACCTTGTGTAAAAGGTGTAATTTCTACATTGTGTGACTGAAATGTATGCAAATACCTTTAAATTAAAGTTGGCAATGTTCACTTAAATCACATCTGAATTGTATGATTTGTAATTTTAAACTGTGAAGCAGAGGGGAAAAGCTGGATCCATGAGGAAGCAGTGTTTAACATTTAGTATCTTTACCCTACATATGTTTTATTTCCTGCTGCTTTGTTGATATTTTAAAAGCATGCACATCAAGAGCTGATCAACATCAAACCAAAAAAAAAAAAGAATCCATAAAGATCTTTCTGTCTCGCTCTCTGTGTAAAGCTGCACACAATCTTATAAAGTGCTACCAGTCTGCATAGCTTTATTTGTACATTTGTAATGTCTTCTACTGCTAGGGATCCAATATTGTCAAAAACAAACCTTGTTAACCAATAGCCATCCCCGTTATCATGATCAATGTCACCTAAATGAGCACATGTTGCCTCTGTATAGGGAACTATTGATTTTGTAAACAATGAAACAAAAAACTTTCAAAGATTAAATTAACAAAAATAATTACAAGCCGGTCCCTGCTAGTTAATTCCTTGGATACTCACCAATCACTCTTAAACTTTGCTCCTGCACAGAAGAAAAGGCTAAGCAATAAAATTCCAAAAAACAAAAAGTGGATTAGTAGATGAAACAAGGCCAAGAATAACTGATAATAATTACAATGCAGTTTAGTAGATTAAATAATAAGTGCAATGAAGTTTAGTAGATTAAAAGATGCACAAAAGGCCAATTTATTACAAATCTCAACTCTTAACTGCATATGCACGAATTGTGTCACTCATCAGAAACAAATCAGAAACAAACACTAAGTGGGTTTGATCAGAGGTCCACCGAGTTAAACAAAACAACTAATGTACTCTAACATTAGTAGATAGATAGATAGATAGATAGATAGATAGATAGATAACGATAGATACTTTATTAATCCATCCATCCATCCATTTTCCAACCCGCTGAATCATAGATAGATAGATAGATAGATAGATAGATACTTTATTAATCCATCCATCCATCCATTTTCCAACCCGCTGAATCCGAACACAGGGTCACGGGGATCTGCTGGAGCCAATCCCAGCCAACACTGGGCACAAGGCAGGAACCCCAATGGGATAGATAGATAGATAGATAGATAGATAGATAGATAGATAGATAGATAGATAGATAGATACTTTATTAATCCCAATGGGAAATTCACATTCTCCAGCAGCAGTATAGTACAGACTACAGAATAATAGTAGTAGCCTTGTTAGCATCATGTTTACTCCCAGAAAAATGTGCCGAAGGAAACAAGAAAAAATGTTACTATGTGTTAGAAAACATGCAAATACTAAAACATGGACATAAAAACAGAAGGAAAGGTATGTCGAGAGTCCACTGCTCTACTGATGCAGACTTAGTATGCCTCGTTTGTATGGTATGCTTTGAAACAGCTAGCAACAAAGAGCCCAATGTTGCAATCAGAATAGTAAAAGTGTGTTTCTTTCAATGCTTATATTTATTCTGTTGCTTGTGCTTGAAAGGGTAGAATGTCAGTGTCTGAACCATGGCTTGGAAATCATCCAGTTTAGAAACCTTAAGTGATGCATCTCTCCTGTTTGAGGGTGAATCTGTCCTGTTGTCTCAGCAGACTGTGTTCTCTGACATGCATCAATTTATAGTATTATGGTTAGGATAACCTCCATGGTCCCCTATGAGAGCATTGGTTTATTCCCTACAGGAAATAGATAAGAGCAGCTTCCACTGTAGTTCAAATACCTCAGGGTCTTCTTCACCTGTGTGTGTAGAGGTAATTGTGACACTGTCCAACCAATCAGTGCAGCAGTAGCAGTTTTCCTATTGTTGCATCAGATTATGTGGGTGAACTGAGATGTATTTGATTGACTGATCAGTTTACATCCCCATCCACTGTCTTAAGCTCTTAGTGGCAATCAAAAGAATAATATATAGAGTACAAACAGCTGCACTGAGGTTCCTGTACAGGTGTTCTGGGCTCATTCTCTGTTACAGGGTGAATAAGTCAGAAATATGGGAGGATCTTGGAGAAGAACCTCTGCTTCTATGGATGAAGAGGGAGGAGCCAGATGAGGTGGTTTGGGTATGTAGTACACCTGGCATGGTGGTTGGACACTGGGAACAGGAATAAAACCCAAGGGCAGATCTAGGACTCACAGGAGGGATCATAATTCCTGACTGGCCTGGGAGATCCTAGCAGCTGGAAAAAGTTTCTAGGGAAAGGATGACATTGTGTATATAGCTCAGCATGATTCCACCATGACTCTCACCAGGAAGTCTGCAGTGGGGATGAGAGTTGTCCTCATAGCTTAACAGTGGGGTGATCAATAAAGGTCTAAGCCTTAAGAGTCAAATGAATACAACATGCCTTTAAAATATATATAATATATAACAGTTGCCATAAAAACAAATCCAGAGCCAAGTCACTGTCTTAGTATGTTTATTGACTATGTATTAGATAAGGCATGGCTGCCTTTTTCATTTGCAGTAAATGTGTTCACCTGTAACACCTTCAAGAGTAAAAAAAATGCTTTTAAAGAAAAATTGTTAAATATACAAAAGCAAAAATGAATGCACAGTGAATAACATGCACAAAATTGTTGTAAATGAAGCTATGAAGTGAGCAAAACCAAAGCAATCTAATAATGCTGCTGTTTCTGTGTACAATAAATCTCCGAGGCATTTGTATTCCAACACTTTAAGTACCAGTATCTGTTTAATTTATACTGTCACGGTTTGGCTTTTCTAAATATTTGCCATCAAGATAAAACATTACTTATTTTTGAGTAAGCACTGTATATCTTCAAGATTACTTATTTTAAAGATAGATGAACAAAACATTTCTTTGATAAATGCAAATTATAAATAACATTAAAATGAGTTCAGTCATTTATTAGTATAAACTCAGCTTTTAAAATTGTTGGAACTTTTTCCGGTTCTCGCATAATAGAGAAGGTCCACTTGCTCAAGCATTTTATTGTAAACATTATTATTCCAAAAGAATTGGATTTGTATACTTAGTGCAGACCTTAGATACTTTTCCTAAATATACTGTATGCTGGTTATACACTTTTGCCTTGATAAACATAGTTAAAATATAAAAAGCAATAAGACAAAAAATTATGATTAGTGTTGTATACTTGGTCTGTTAATAGTTTGTCAAAGATAAGCATCTAAACAAACATGCACTTAAAACACTGCAACCCCTTTGAGAAGACCATGGCAGCAGTAGATTGGCATTCCAAAGCAACTGAGAAAGCAATTTCTCCTTACCCACAAAGCAGTAACATATGAGAAACTCAAAATGATTTGCAAGCAACCATTTCATGGCATTAGGGGATTATTTTTTCACTGAAGATATAATTAATTCTGCCTGAATATTTTAACTCCTTGTGTGTTCTGTATAAGGGCGTGTTGGTTTTTCAGAATAGCCATATACAGTAAATGACGTAACATATACACTACTACTTGAATATTTGAAAAATGGAAGCCATTATTTAAGTCAACTCTGTATAACTTTTATTTATCTATGAGATCTTGAAGGCAGTTCTAACAGCTGGGGTAAGCATATTAATCCATCCTTTGTCCCAGCACCTTCAAGACTAATCTCCACCACATGTCAGTCCATCACTTGGTGCATTCACTCAAAAGTGAAGGTGAGCCACATGTCTCTGAAATGTGGGAGAAAATTGAAATACCCATTGAGACATGGGGCAGTCATGCAGTCTCCACACAGGTAAGGACTTGTACCAAACTATGAGGCAGCAGACATTGGCAATCCCAGCACATGTAGAATCAAGCTAAATAACTTAAGCTATATGTCCACACTACAACCTTTTCATTTAAAAACCTTTTAAATCAAAGTGATCGCCATTCATACTAGTGCTTTCACATTGTTTATGAAAGTACAAAAACACATCTGACACAGACGTTTGCTTACACTGGGTATGTGGGCATTGGTGGAAAAATGCTTGATGGGTTGGTAAAGTTGCCAGTGACGGAATTTCTCTCAAAACTATAGAAATAAGTAAATTACTTGCCTTTTGTGTGTGTATGCAGTATTTAAACTGTACAAATTGCAATTTAGATGCATTCTTGTAAGAAACACAAGTTTCATGGAAAGCAACTGTTCTTTGTCCATTATGTTGGAATAGGCTTTCTGCCATGAAGGGTAACCAATCAGGGAATGAGACTGCGTAGTAAGCAGAAGTCATTTAGGGAAAGGCCACTTAATAAGCATAAACAAATCAGAATGCAAATTAGAGTCTGCATTTTAAAAAAATAGACTCTGTTTTCGCCTGTCCATATTAAAATACCAAGGCAGTACTTTCAGAAGTATAAGGCTCTGGAGAGTATTTTCAAACACATAAATGAATTGCTATATGTGGTGCAACTCATAGAAAATGTGCATACGTGTATGGCTCTGAATTGCATTTTGTAGAGTCTGAATGCTAAAAACATGGCGGTAGTGTGAATGAAAGGAGAAAACGGAGACTCAACTATGTTTTTAAATCGAAATGTGGCTAATCTACCCTTATCCTAATTAACTTAGGAGTTCCTCATAAAGCCTTTGTGATGATGAACTCTGTTAAAGACGCTGTATAAAATAAAGTTGTATTGTGTATATGTTTCTGTTAGCTATAAGAAATGAAACGTCATGCAAGATGCAAGTGCTAAGCAATACAATGATATTAATATAAAGAAAGTGGGGATCCATCATATTTATCTTTCATTTTCCAAGCCCACTTTCTCCATTACCGTGTCAGGTGTGTGAACCTACCAACGGTGTACTGAAGGAAGAAATGTACCCTGGAAGGGGACACTATAGGGCGCTCTCACACATACACACCCAAAACTCATTCAGCTGGGGCACCCTAGAGTGCTCATTACTCTAACCAAGCACGTCTTTGATATATGGAAGAAACTGACAGTACCTGGAGAAATCTAACATGGAATGAAGAGAACATTCACGCTTCACATAGGTGGTCCCTAGCTCAGGAATTGGACTCTGGAGCCTGGGGCTGTGAGGTTACACTACCCACAATGCATCAATCCATTTATTATACAGTAATCCCTCACTACTTCGCGGTTCACTTTTCGCGGATTCACAACTTCGCGGATTTTATATGTAAGCATATTTAAATATATAACGCAGATTTTTCGCTGCTTCGCGGGTTTCTGCGGACAATGGGTCTTTTTACTTCTGGTATTTGCTTCCTCAGTTGGTTTGCCCAGTTGATTTCATACAAGAGATGCTATTGGCGGATGGCTGAGAAGCTACCCAATCAGAGCACGCAGTTAAGTTCCTGTGTGCTGCTGATTGGCTCAGCGACGGAGTGCTGCATTAACCAGGAAGTCTCATCTCACTCATTCAGCATTAACGTGCTCTTGCTACTGCATTCAGGGGATTATCACCTTCATCGTCATCATTTTTACTGCGCAGCATATTCATCACCATCATCACATCATATATAGCTATGTGTACTTCGCTATACAGTAAGTGTAAACTTATCTACCGATTTCATATTGCTTAGCAGTTGTCCCTGTTATTAATAGAGTAAAGGGTGGGTTGTAAACAATACAGGGAGGGTTTAAAAATGTCCAAATACACGTTAAATAATTAAATAAATATGGTGTCCCTACTTCGCGGAAATTCAGTTATCGCGATCGGCCTTGGAACCTATCTCCCGCGATAAGTGAGGGATTACTGTATCCTGTTCATTAAATTTGGGGCCACAAGACCTGGAACTTACCCTGGCCCAAGACAAGCCCCAGAGGAAGTGTGTTGCTTTTGTATCTTGAGGTTTTATGAAATCCAGCAGATAGGCTGTGTGTTCTCATTGCAATTGCACATAACTGAAAGATTCTTTCTGAAATACTCCTAGTGCAGATATGCCTTCTGTAGTGGACATACATGCAGACAATGAAAAGAGCACAACTTTTGTAATTGATTCTCAACAGCTCATTTATTGGGTTGACATGGACTTTCCACAAAAATAAAGGCAGATATTTGTACATGCAATATGTGTAGAAAAATGGTAGGTACAAGAATTTATTTGAAGGGATGTGTGGAAAATGTTGAGCTAAGAGAATAGAGTAAGGGTGGAGGCAATGAATGGTGTTCTAAGGAGAAACAAACTAAAGGGGTTTGGGCCTGAGAATCAAAAGGCTGCAGACGACTAGGTGAAGAGGTGCACCAAGATGGAGGTGCAGAGGGGTGAGATCAGAGTTGGAGGTTGTGTTGGATAATATGAAAATAATGGGTCTCACTCTGGAGAGTGGAGGAAAAAGGTTTGGGGGAACAATTAGCTACTCCAGCTGTTCAACTGATTATGATGATGAGGTAATCTAATGTACAGTAATCCCTCCTCCATCGCGGGGGTTGCGTTCCAGAGCCACCCGCGAAATAGGAAAATCCACGAAGTAGAAACCATATGGTTATTATATGGTTATTTTTAGAATGTCATGCTTGGGTCACAGATTTGCGCAGAAACACAGGAGGTTGTAGAGAGACAGGAACGTTATTCAAACACTGCAAACAAACATTTGTCTCTTTTTCAAAAGTTTAAACTGTGCTCCATGACAAGACAGAGATGACAGTTCTGTCTCACAATTAAAAGAATGCAAACATATCTTCCTTTTCAAAGGAGTGTGCGTCAGGAGAGAGAGAACAAAGCAAGCAGTCAAAAAAAAAATCAATAGGGCTTTTTGGCTTTTAAGTATGCGAAGCACCGCCGGTACAAAGCTGTTGAAGACGGCAGCTCACACCCCCTCTGTCAGGAGCAGGGAGAGAGAGAGAGAGAGAGAGAGAGAGAGCCACAGAAAAACAAAGTCAAAAATCAATACGTGCCCTTTGAGCTTTTAAGTATGCGAAGCACTGTGCAGCATGTCCTTCAGGAAGCAGCTGCACACAGCCCCCCTGCTCACACCCCCCTACATCAGCGCAAGAGAGAGAGAGAGAGAGAGAAAGTAAGTTGGGTAGCTTCTCAGCCATCTGCCAATAGCGTCCCTTGTATGAAATCAACTGGGCAAACCAACTGAGGAAGCATGTACCAGAAATTAAAAGACCCATTGTCTGCAGAAACCCGTGAAGCAGCGAAAAATCCGCGATATATATTTAAATATGCTTACATATAAAATCCGTGATGGAGTGAAGCCACGAAAGGCGAAGCGCGATATAGCGGGGGATCACTGTACAGTAGTATGATTATATATAAAACAACACATTTCTGAAACGATGTAAACTGATGGTGTTGATCCATTTCCCTCCTCATCATCTTTGTCGTAAAAGTTAATATTTTTCTAGTTCAAACTAATGTTGAAGAGTCCCAAGGGTAGTGAAGCTGTAAACGATGGGTTACATTATTGTGACTTAATTGGACCTCCTTCCAGCAAGTGAGGGAAAGCAGAATATGGTCCAGTTTTCACTAAATGCAAGTGAGCAGAACAGATTCTAATGGATTCATTCATTTTTTCATTCTTCCACTCATTTTCTAATCCCCTCTCCCCCCTTATTCAATTCAGGGTCACAGGGGCCAGGGCCTATCCTAGTATTATTTAATGCAAAGCAGGATCCAAACCTAAACTGAGCCACTAGTATATCACAGGGCACATTCACACACACACACACACGCACACACACACACACCCCCACGCTCATTCTTAAGGAACCAAATATGAGTTGCCAATTACTCGGATTAAAGTTTTTGCAAATACATATTGCGGTAATGAGCTGCTACTTTCCTTCTAATTGTATGGCCGATGGCAATTTATTGAAATCACCCTAGGATTCGGGTATTACTACTTTTCTATTTTCCCATTTCTCACTAATTAACGTCAGATGGGATCATCAGTTTCCTTTCTGAGGAGCAATTTGCGTTCTGAGCATGGGCTTTCCAGTGATTTCTATCAAACTGCATTTGACATGCACTGTGGAGGAGCTGTCCAACCTATAGAATACACCTAACTAACAAAAGCAGCAGCTATTTCGATTCTAGCTACTGGTATGTGCCATCCTGTTTAGTTGCAATCGTCTTTTAAAATTAAAGAAAAAACAATTGATTGTATGGCACATATTGGCATCAAGTACCAGCCTGTTTTGCATGCCAGATTATCACGGTGTGCCCTAATATATTAAATGCATACAGTATATGAGTCTCTTCAAAATTTTTCACATTATTCACAGATGGGAACAAAGCTCTCTGAATTTAATTCTGTCTTTTTGGTTAAAAAAAACATACAATGATAGTAATAAAATGCTATTTCACTATGGTGCAAAAATAGCATGATGGTTCAAGTTTCCAAAAAAAAAAAATCACAAAAATGATTCCATCAAAAGTGTCTAACACAGTGCACCTCATTGAAATTATAATAAATATTACATATTAAATACATTTAACAAGTACCTGAGCAAAGACACAAAGCACCTGGATTAGACAGAGCACCACAAGAGTCAGCTCAGAGTCCCGATTTAGAATCCGAGAGACACAACGTCTAACTTTAATGCTTACGTTCATTAACTCAAGTCTTAGCATAGTGCAAATTTGTCTTCAAACTGCCATTGTGCGTCACTTCAGATAAGCAACATTGCTGGGTTTTGGAGGAAGTCTGGGTGCAGGTCTAAAAGGAAAAGAAAAAGAAGAAAGACATTTGTGCCTTACATTTATAGTTCTGCAGCAGTACATTTTCTGGTTTCAGAATGGTTTTCTGTCAAAACAGCAAAGAACAATCTTAAGAAGAGACCATTATGGTATATTTCGGAGTGTATTAATAGCTTATTGTTTACTAATAGCGAAACTGAAAGAATGCTTCTAATTAGTAATTAAAAATGTTCTGCTCCATGCATGTATGATTACAGTCAATTTAATTGGTGTCATTTAGCAGGATTCATATTTATGTTTAGATCAGCACCTAGAGTTACATAAATAAAATGAGTTGTGGACAGAGTTTTGCATTAGATAGATAGATAGATAGATAGATAGATAGATAGATAGATAGATAGATAGATAGATAGATAGATAGATACTTTATTAATCCCAAGGGAAAATTCACATTCATTAGTCAATTCCAATCACCCAAAAATTCATGCCAAATTGCCTACTTTGTTATATATTTGTATTGCTCAACAAATAACAAATCAGTATCCTTATACAATACACCTCTTCTGTTAGTTGCTAAAATAAATGTATTCTTGATCAGAATATTCATCTATAGGAAGTTTGTTGGTGCAGTGTTTAGCATAATTCCTTCACACTTCTAATATAATAAAACTTTCAATGGACTGGTATCTCATCATGCGTCACATGGTGCTTCGCAGATAAGCTCTAACTCCTCATAATCCCAAAAATAAATTGTGATCAGTCTGTTAAAGAACGCATGGATGATGAGTATCGGCACTTGTGATTACTTGGCATCTGACCCAGGATTGATGCCACATGGTAAGGCTTCAGCTCTCCACAACCCTAAAAATGGATTAGATAACTTCAAATAAGTGATGGATTGATGAGTGAGTACAGTGGGTGGGTGTGTGTGTAGGCATGACCTGTGACCACCTGACATCTTATCCAGGACATTTTACTAATTGGCATAATCATCCTTGGATAGACAAAGACTCTGATTAAAAAACCAAGTTCAGAAAATGGATGGATAGAGGGATTTGTGACAAGTCAATCTATTTTCAACATGCCGTATTGCCGAGTGAATAAGCAGTTTTCAAATGAACTGTGTATTATGTGTAATGCTGTAAAAATGTATAAATAAAACATCAATGAACATTTTGAGCAAAAAATATTTTAAAACCACCGGCCCTTGATTTATAATCAATTTATGTATAATACACATGTAATAATGATTTATTTTCAAAAACAAACAGAAATATGTTATCTTAACTCATATTTATATCATGAACATCATAAAAATGGTCTGATTAGTGTTTTAGATAATTATGATTACAGATACCAGTTACTAACCTCACTGGCTGCATTGTTTGAGGCACTGGAAGTGAAATTTTGGATGCTGCGTCTGAGTTCTTGTTTACGCGGGAGGTTCTGCTCAGAGGATCTGCAGGAAGAGGCTTCCGAGGAGGAGTAGGCTTTGATGATGCCTGTTGAAAAAACATTTTCATTAGCCAACCCCTCCAAACTCATTTCTCAGCTGTACGAAGCGCACAAGGTAGACAGCAGAGGGCAGTCTTTGCTCACATTAGATCATAACTTTTGATTTTATAATTAAGGTCTTTCAAGTAAAGCAGCACAGCTTGGCCGTCATCTTTACCTGCCTTTCACTGAAGGAGTTTCAGAGTTATATTGCATCAATTCAAAGAGAAGTCTGATAATGACCTGATTTGGCTGCCTCACAAACATATAGTTCATACTCTATTATGGATTTATGTTGGGGGAAAAAAAGCCTGTTGAGATGTCTAGACTGAGAATTGAAGTATTTTGTGAAACCTTTAACATCTGTATGTGTAATGTGTTGTGCTTATGAGAGGGTTTCATTCCTGTGTTTATTTTCTAAACAGCAATTTTACACATTGCTAGTCAAGTTACTGAATACAAAATGATCTGCCGAGTACATAAAAAATGTTTTTCAAGAGAGAATGTTATTCATCTGCACTGCTGAAATTCCAGGCTAAAACGTAACTGTGCCTGATAGTTGCATCTGTTCTCTTTATCAATGAGTTCAATAGTTTATCTAGCCGTAATTACAAAAATACATACAGCATGTGTTTATATGGTAGAAATATCATTTTTGTAAAAACTGAATATGAAGGCGACAATGGGGCTGGCAGTCTGGTTGTCCTAAACTCCCCACCCGCTAATCAAGGAGATCAGTGCTGTAGAGGCTGTGACAGAACTGGAGGAGGAATCACATGAAGAGCGACTGAAATAAATAGCTGGGCTTAATTGACTAATCTCTTGAATCTCTCTTAATAATAATCTGCCTGATTACGACGTTTAGAGGGTGACATTGTGATTGGCAGTTAGTGCTGCTACTTCAGTACTTCAGAGCCCATGTCTGTTTCCCAGCACCACCGCTACCTATGTGGAGACTGAGTATTCTTAGAATGTCTGGGGCTGCCAGTATCCTCCTGCATTTTAAAGACATGGGGCCGTGTCCTCGGTTTTGTGGCCTTTAGCTATATTCACTGTAATAATGCCACTGTAAAAATGTACCATCAAAATAACACCATTGACATAATAAACGCTGCATCAGCTCGAGGAAAACAGAAATCAATGTTTTATTATTAGTGGACTCAGTGAAAAGTCAAGCAAAATGACACATTTTATTGGCTAACTAAAAAGATTACAATATGCAAGCTTTCGAGGCAACTCAGGCCCCTTCTTCAGTATTAGTGGACTGTAACTGAAGATTACAACAAAAAAGGAAGTACACCATATCACTTTAAGCACAAATGTGAAAGGGTTTTATCAAAACCAGGTTACACCTGACAGAACTTTATAAAGCTGGAGGTCCTGTATTGGCCGTACTCTTCCTGAGGATTGTATTTTTCATTTCGACTGATCTTTCACATGATGCCTACGTGGCTATGGCAAGCTGTCTAAATAGTGAGTGCTTTGACTTGCCAACAACGCTGCTCCCAGCCTATGAGTATCGCAATCACAGGACATCTGATTAGTCAAATCATATCTCTGTATAGATGAGAACCAAATGGTTTGTTGATTAAACAGGATTTACTTGGGAAGGTGCTGTGTAGCAACGTGCAAACCACCATGTCTGCTAGAGTGACAGTTGCACTACTACCACTACTACATACCATAGCATAGCACCCTTAAATCCATTTAGTTAATTCAGGGTTGTAGTGGTGGAGCTAATACATGGGACAAATAAAAAAAATTTCAAAAATTAACAATATGTCAAGTTATCTAAACTTGGGTGGTCATAGAGGACTGTCCTAAGAAAAGCAGGACACTGGTTAACTGGTGACAGGACTGGCTTTACTGCTGGGGCACACTAGATGACACCCCCAATTTCCTATTTCAAGTGCGGAGCATCAATTTTTTAATTGGCAAGTAAAGCTGACTATTATAAATGATGTATTTAGACCTAAATACATTATTATTTTAAAAAGTACTTAATGATTAATTTAACATTCTGCTAATACATAATTACATATTTT
The DNA here is from genome assembly GCF_900747795.2 of Erpetoichthys calabaricus. NCBI lineage: Eukaryota > Metazoa > Chordata > Cladistia > Polypteriformes > Polypteridae > Erpetoichthys > Erpetoichthys calabaricus. The sequence goes on from NC_041395.2 coordinate 236,872,834, forward strand.
ACAACATGATGGGTTTAAAAACATTTCTTTTTCATTCTCTATCAGATATCTCCATCTATCTAATCTAGTCATTATTACTTTTTTAAACTATTATCAATCCCCTATACTGTTCTCTGGATATTCCATGCTTTATTATGTACTGCTTAATTATGTTAACCTTTAATTGATACATGAAAAGGTACTTTTGGAAATGGGATCTGGGCTGGGTTAAGTCCAGACATCTGTAATAATACGAGGCTTAGTTAAATGGCAAATTTGACTATTTTCCTTTTACTACTTTAGCGTCTGGACTGGTAAGTTATACAGGAGATTCAGATCCCTTTACTTTCAGTACACTTCATTGTGTTTAATTTAATTTTAAATGGAATCAATTCCCATTTTTGTCCATCAATCTGCACTCAATAGCTCAATGACAAAAGTGAAAGCATGTTTAAAGAAAAGTTTGCAAATTTATTAAAAATCAAAAACTGAAATATCCCATTTATTTAAGTATTCAGACTCTTTGCTGTGACACTCCTGTTTGCTTTAATTATCCTTGAGATGTTTCTAGAACTTGAATGGAGTCCGTCTGTGTACAAACCGAATTGAATGGGCACTGTTTAGAGCAGGGATCTCAAACTCCAGTCCTGGAGGGCCGCAGTGGCTGCAGGTTTTTGTTCCAACTCAGTTGCTTAATAAAAAGCACTTATTACTCAAGTAACTGTTCTAATTCAGTTTAATTGTCTCGCTCATTAAGATTTTGAATCCTATATTGCTTATTTTAGTCTTCAACAGCTGTATTTTGGTTTTTAATGGCTCCTTATTAGCAATAAGATGCAAATGACAAAAGAAATCAGCATTTCTCCATTTAGCTGGTTTCCATTTACACCTGTTTGGTTTATTTAAAACTTGGAAGGAAAGTGAAGAGAAAAAAAGTGAAGGACTGAGAATTACTCATCTGTTTTAGACTTCAAATCATTTGAGTTATATCCTTAGAAAAGAAGAAAACCATCTAGGATATGAGAATGACCTGACATGGCAAATTTAAAGCAGTAACAAGCAATGAAATTAAATTACTGGCAAAGATTGTTTTCTAATTAGGCAACTGGGTTGGAACAAAAACTTGCAGCCACTTTGGCCCTCCAGGACTGGCTTTGCCCACCCCGGTTTAGAGCAGGGATCTCAAACTCTGGTCATGGAAGGGCCCCAGTGGCTGCAGGTTTTCATTCTAACCCTTTTCTTAATGAGTAACCTGTTTTTGCTGCTAATTAACTTCTTTTGAATTAATTTTAACTGACTCGCTCTTGAAGACTCAGGCACAATAATTGCTTCTTTTTCCTTAGTTAGCAGCCAAACAATAGTGAGATACAAAAATGAACCAAAACATGACCAGCAAATTGTGACCATCATACAATATCTGAAAATAAAAAGGGTGGAGGTCTCAGGAATGTTGATTTGTTCAGGTCCCCAAAACATTTTAACAGGGCTTTTAAATAAGTAAAGAAAAAAATGAACAATTTTGAAAATGTATTCTATTGCACAATGAGAGCAGCAACATGCCATGGAATTAAAGAACGGGTTTAATTAACAACAAGATAACAGAACAAGATGCAGAGGACAGAAAGATATGGAAGAAGATGATCTGCTGTGGCAACCCCTAATGGGAGCAGCCGAAAGAAGAAGAAGATTAATTAGCAACAAGAATTGGCACCTAATTAAGCAACTGGTTGGGGTGAAACTAGTTGGAGTTTGAGGACCCGACTTAGTTGATCTTCTGTTGGCTCACTCACTTCTCATTTCATTTCTGTTTAAGGAAAGACATGAAGTAATGCAGAGGAACAATGAAGAAATTCCAGGGAACAAAAACAAGTCAATTAAAATTAATTAGCACCAAAAACAGGTCACTGACTAAGAAAAGGGTTAGAATGAAAACATGCAGCCACTGTGGTCCTCCAGGACTGGAGTTTGAGATCCCTGGTTTAGAGACACACACCTGTGTATATAAGATCCCACAATTCACCCTGCATATTAGGACAAAATCCTAGCGATGAAATCCAAAGAACTCTCTGTGGACCTCTGTGATACAATTGTAGCAAAACATAGATCAGGGCAAGGGCACAAAAAAATATCTAAAACTGTAAAATGGAAGAAGTGTGGAACCACTAGGACTTTTCCCAGAGTTGGTCATCCAGCCAAACTGAGTAACCTGGCAAGAACAGCCTTGGTCAGAGAGGTGAACAATTACCCAATACTTACTCCAACAGAGCTTCTTTTTAGGATTGTGGAGAGGTCCTCTGTTGATTGGTGAGTCTAAGTTTGCTCAGAATGGCTGAGTGTACTGTATGTCTATAGGTGAGTGTGCTCTGTTATGGGCTGGAATCTCATTCACATGCAGCTGCAAGGAGCCTTGCATTGGAATAACCTAGTTTTTTTTTTTGGTAAAATGGAAAAATGCATAAACTGAGAAGTCTTTACCTCTCTCAAACTTTTTTCTGTTAAGAAAAACAGAGGGTACACAACAGTATAAGTAATTTAAAAAGCAAACGCATGGAGGAAAGAAGCATGATTCTTTGCAGAAGAAGAGAATGTAGGATTTTTAATAATAATAATAATAATACATTTTATTTATTTGTAGCTGCGGTGGGTTGGCACCCTGCCCGGGATTGGTTCCTGCCTTGTGCCCTGTGTTGGCTGGGATTGGCTCCAGCAGACCCCCGTGACCCTGTGTTCGGATTCAGCGGGTTGGAAAATGGATGGATGGATGGATTTATTTGTAGGCGCCTTTCTAAACACTCAAGGACACCGAACAAGAGATAAAACACAGATCATAAACAAAACTAAAATACAAAAATTAAAATCAGGCAGAGCAATTGAAATAAAAGAGAAAAAGCAGTCTAAAACAAATGAATTTTAAATTTAGATTTGAAAAGTGAAAATGATTCAATATTTCTAAGCTCAGGTGGCAGTGAGTTCCAGAGCTGGGGAGCAGAGCAACTGAATGCTCTGCTCCCCATAGTGGTAAGACGGACGAAGGGGACAGTCAAGTGGATGGAGGAAGAGGATCTAAGGGTACGGGAGGGAATGGCAACATGGAGGAGGCCAGACAGATATGGAGGAGTGAGGTTGTGGATAGCCTTAAAAGTTAACAGAAGAATTTTGAATTGAATGCGGAAAATAACTTCTATATTTGACAGTATTTTTTACCAAAAACAATTTATAAGATCAGGAAACATTACTGTTCTCCTCAACTCAACACCACATAGTATTCTCCCAACCTTTTATTCCAATTCAGTGTCATGGGAGGTGGGGTGGTGAAGAATCCTAGCAGCATTGTGTGTAAGACAGGAAACGATCCTAAACAAGATGCCAGGTTATTTATAAGATGCAGGCAGCTAAAGCACCCACCCACACTCATGCATAGCCAATTTACAAGCAGCAGTCAACTAGACTGACACATCTTTGGGTATGTGTGTACATTAGTTTAAATAGATCAGCTGAAAAATATATATTTCTATTCAGATACATCCATTCAAATATATATATATATGTACACCTGTTTAGATTTACAGGCAGACACAATGTGTTCATATAAGTTAAACATGTCTCAATTTTGTTTCGTCGATTGTTGAACATCCTTGTCATTACTGTTTATATTTTATACAAGAGTTACATACCTGTCAGCTGTGCTTTAATTCAAATGCCATATTTTTCTGTTGTCTTTATTTACAAAACACTTTCCTTTTCTTCATTATTTAACAAATTGCACAGAGCCCTGCCTCCTAGCATTGTTCTGTTTAAGCCCTGGCTCTTTCCAGCTGCCTCTCTCTCACTCTCTCTGTCCCCTCCATTACACATATTTCTCAGAAAACGACTTTCCGTGTACACACAAAGGAGGACAGAATTAATATTTCAGAAGACATTAAACCAAGCACGATTGTAACATACAGCCTCTTGTGCTTCACATATTCACTTTTAAAACCCATCTTAATAACCTGCAGTGTGGGAGTCACAAAATAAATTGCCACAGTCAAACTAAAGCTGGAAACACCACATAACTAGGAGAAAGTGAACACATTCAAAGAACTAAGCAGATATATATACCAGCACTTTAATAAAAGGATAAGTGTCTGTCTGTGTGTCCATTCGGCTGCTATGACTCTGTCATTCTGAAAGATGGCACATCACAAGTATTAGCCCTGCTGTTACAAATCAATTACCAAATGGCGTAAAACAGAGATGAATGCACGGCATGGTGTACTGCAGATGTTAACGCTTAGGTCTATGTTGGTTACTCAGAATTCAGCGAGTCTTAGACTGGTAGCTTTTATAAATATACATACATACTTTCATACATCTCTTATTCCGCCCACATAAATCACATTAAGAAACTTTCTTACTTTCACCTCCGTAACATATCCCATGTTCGCTCCTTCCTCTCATTTTCTAACACTGAGTTAGAAAACTTGTCCCTGCTTTTATCACATCCCGCATCGATTATTGTAATTCCCTACTGGCAGGTGCCCCTTCTAATCTTATGTCACAGCTCCAGCTTATTCAAAACTCAGCTGCAAGAGTCCTTACAAGGACCAGCAGCAGTGAGCACATCACACCCATCCTGCTCCGTCTTCACTGGCTCCCTGTGTCTTACAGAACTGAATATAAAATCCTACTAATAACCTACAAAGCCTTAAATAACCTCGCACCAAACTACATCAGTGACCTTCTCCATCACTATGTGCCTGCCCACCCACTAAGGTCCTCTGATTCTGGCAATCTTGTTGTGCCCCACACTAATCTACACTCCATGGGTGACAGGGCCTTCTGCTGTATAGCACCCAGACTCCGGAATGACCTACCAAAATTAATTAGATCAGCTGACTCCATGACTTTTAAAAAACAACTCAAAACTCATCTGTTCAGGAAGGCTTTTAGCTCTACTTGACTTTATCACTCTTCTCTCCGTTTACTTCTCTGTCAAGATGCTCATGTAACCTGTGTGTGTGTGTGTGTGTGCTAGACCAGGGGTAGGCAACGTCGGTCCTGGAGTGCCACAGTATGTGCAGGTTTTTGTTCCAACCCAGTTCCTTAACGAGAACTCAATTATTGCTGATGAAGCACATATTGCTTAAGTGACATTTTAATGCTTCATTTTAGTGGTCTCGCTTGTTAAGGTTCTCCAACCTTAATTGCTAATTTCAATCTTAAACTGCTGCATTCAGTGTTTTAATTGCTCCTTATTAGCAATAAGATGTAAAACAGGGGTAGGCAATGTCGGTCCTGGTGAGCCGCAATGGCTACAGGTTTTCATTCAACCCAATTGCTTAATTAGAAACCAATCATTGCCAATCTCAGACCTTATTTAATTTTATGGCTTGTTAGTCTGTGCAATGTAAGGCTTTTATATCGTAGATTTTTTTCCTTTCCAAGGATATCATCCAAATGATTTGAAGCCTAAAACAGATCATTTTCAGTCTGTCACATTTTTCTATTAAGTGTTTTATTAAATCAAACCGTGCATGATGAACACACACAGATGTAATTGGAAAAAAGCTAGCTGGAGAACTGCTGGCTGCTTTGTCTTTTACATCTTATTGCTAATAAGGAGCAATTAAAACACTGAAGGCAGCAGTTTAAGATTGAAATAAGCAATTAAGGTTGGAGAACCTTAACAAGCGAGACCACTAAAATGAAGCATTAAAATGTCACTTAAGCAATATGTGCTTCATCAGCAATAATTGAGTTCTCGTTAAGGAACTGGGTTGGAACAAAAACCTGCACATACTGTGGCACTCCAGGACCGACGTTGCCTACCCCTGTGCTAGACCCTCAATTATGTTATCTGTTAGGCTTTTTCTCTGAATTCACTGTTGTAATCTTCTTTATTTATTTATCTGGTTTGTACAACGCTATATACTGTATACCCTGCCGTTCTTCTTATATTCTGTAAGTGCCTTGAGCATGTGAAAAGCGCTATATAAATAAAATGTATTATTATTATTATTATTATTACATACTTTCATACATATATACAGTACTGTGCAAAAGTTTTAGGCAGGTGTGAAAAAATGCTGTAAACAAAGAATGCTTTCAGAAATATAAATAATGATTGTTTATTGTTATCAATTTACAAAATGCAAAGTGAGCGAGCAAAAGAAAAATCTAAATCAAATCAATATTTGGTGTTACTACCTTTTGCCTTCAAACCAGCATCAGTTCTTATAAGTACACTTGCACAAAGTCAGGGATTTTGTAGGATTATAGTCAGGTGTATGATCAACCAATTATACCAAACAGGTGCTAATGATCATCAATGTCACACGTAGGTTGAAACACAGTCATTAACTGAAACAGAAACAGCTGTGTAGGAGGCTTAAAACTGGGTGAGGAACAGACAAACTCTGCTACCAAGGTGGGGTTGTGGAAGACAGTTTCATGTCATGGTAAGATTGAGCACAGCAGCAAGACACAAGGTAGTTATACTGCATCAGCAAGGTCTCTCCCAGACAAAGATTTCAAAGCAGACTGGGGTTTCAAGATGTGCTGTTCATGCTCCTTTGAAGAAGCACAAAGAAACGGGCAACGTTGAGGATCGTAGACGCAGTGGTCGGCCAAGGAAACTTAGTGCAGCAGATGAAAGATACATCAAGCTTATTACCCTTCGAAATCGGAAGATGTCCAGCAGTGCCATCAGCTCAGAACTGGCAGAAACCAGTGGGACCCAGGTACACCCATCTACTGTTCGGAGAAGTCTGGCCAAAAGTGGTCTTCATGGAAGAGTTGCAGCCAAAAAGCCATACCTCCGACGTGGAAACAAGGCCAAGTGACTCAAGTATGCATGAAAACATAGGAACTGGGGTGCAGAAAAATGGCAGCAGGTGCTCTGGACTGATGAGTCAAAATTTGAAATATTTGGCTGTAGCAGAAGGCAGTTTGTTCATCAAAGGGCTGGAGAGCGGTACAATAATGAGTGTCTGCAGGCAACAGTGAAGCATGGTGGAGGTTCCTTGAACGTTTGGGGCTGCATTTCTGCAAATGGAGTTGGAGATTTGGTCAGGATTAATGGTGTTCTCAATGCTGAGAAATACAGGCAGATACTTATCCATCATGCAATACCATCAGGGAGGCGTATGATTGGCCCCAAATTTATTCTGCAGCAGGACAACGACCCCAAACATACAGCCAAATTCAGCGTAAAGAAGAACAAGAAGTCCTGGAAGTGATGGTATGGCCCCCACAGAGCCCTGATCTCAACATCATCGAGTGTGTCTGGGATTACATGAAGAGACAGAAGGATGTGAGGAAGCTTACATCCACAGAAGATCTGTGGTTAGTTCTCCAAGAACAACCTACCAGCCGAGTTCCTTCAAAAACTGTGTGCAAGTGTACCTAGAAGAATTGATGCTGTTTTGAAGGCAAAGGGTGGTCACACCAAATATTGATTTGATTCAGATTTCTCTTTTGTTCATTCATTGCATTTTGTTGATTGATGAAAATAAATGATTAACACTTTGTTTACAGCATTTTTTCATACCTGCCTAAAACTTTTGCACAGTACTATATATATATATATATATATATATATATATATATATATATATATATATATATACAGTCGACCCTTGATATACGACTGGCTTGACATGCGAACAACTTGATTTACGACCAACATCTTGCGTTACGACCTGAATGCGGTCACGTGTATCCGCTTGCGCGATTGTAAACAAACAGAAACATTCCTATTAATGCGGCACTCATTCAATAAAATGTCAGGTTTGTAAACTCTCTTGGGACCTCCCCCAACTAGAAGACATGCCAAAGTCCAAACTCCGTATGGAAGACTGTTTACCTGTTGCTGGGGCAACAGCCGGCTTAAAGCTGTGCTGAGTCTCTCAGCCACAGCAAACAGAAAAGATATCGATGGGTGATCTGCATGTGATATCCCTGCCCGGCAATGGACAAGCAAGCTTCCACAGTCGCGGCAATCGCGCTTCAGCACGCACTTCAGCACGCAGTTCCCATTCGGGGGAGGGGGTGAGGGGGGCAGGGTCTCAGAAGAGTTCAGAAACAGTTCCTTGTATCATCGCAAGGAAATGCTGAGAAAAATTCTCGTCAGAATAACTTGTAGGCAGGAGGAGATTAAAATTAACACAAAAGAAGCTATTGCAATGATTGCAAATTCCTGAGCGCAAGTTAAACAAAGCCTTTAAAAAGCCTTCAGTTTCATTATCATCCTCCTCCCTTCCTGCAGCCCAAAGATGTCAAATTAAATGGTGAGTACAGTATGAAATTGTTGTTTCTGGTAGGCTAGGCACTTTTTATTACTTTTTGGTTAGTACATTAGAAAAATTATTGGTGTTTTGGTAAATTATGCACATTATACAACCCTTTTTTTATTATGAAAAGGTTAAGTAAGTGTTGCAGTGGGAGGTTCGGAACGCATTATGGGTATTTCCATTATTTCTTATGGGAAAAATAGTCTTGACTTACAACCAACTTGAGTTACAACCAGCCCTCGCGAACGGATTGAGTTCGTAAGTCAAGGGTCCACTGTATATATATATATAAAACCAGTAACGGTTATCGTGCAGTGAATACACTTGACTTGAGCATTCATAGTTTCATCCTCTTTCTCTGCATGTTTAGCATTCGTTTGCTCTGAGGCTGATGCACTTGCTGTGTTTGTGTTGCAATTACTTACTACGTTTTCTTTAATTTTTCACTTAAGCTGGCAATTATGTCTTCAATCTGCCTCAAGAATGATTTAAGATATGAAGAGATAGGGGAAGTGATGGCGAAGGTGGTAGGGATGAGAACAGCGCCCGTACACATGTGCCGCTGCCAAGAGTTGATTCTACAATAAAATAAAAATAAAAAGAGGAATAACCTTGGAAGTCAATCACTCCAAAAACAGATAGTTGACGTCACGTAGTACAGTATATGTGTACCAAATTTCAGGTCAATAGGTCAAACGGTTTGCGAGCTACAGGTGATTTAAAATCCTGGACAGACAAACGAACAGCCATGGTAGTGTATTATACTGTATATAAAGTTAGGAACCCATGCTACAAGTCATACAATAAGGCGAAGAAGTGACTGATATGGCTTAAGAACTAAGGCCCCAGCTACCACACTACACTACAGTTGTTAGCATTTCCAGGATGTAGAACACATGCAGCTAAATTACAACATAATTAAATTATAGCATTTAAAGACTAAAATCTGCGGTGGGTTGGCACCCTGCCCAGGATTGTTTCCTGCCTTGTGCCCTGTGTTGGCTGGGATTGGCTCCAGCAGACCCCCGTGACCCTGTGTTCGGATTCAGCGGGTTGGAAAAAGGATGGATGGATGAAGACTAAAATGGTAAACCTGATGTTTAAACAAAATACATCATTATAATTCAAACTTGACTTAGTTTTCTTTAATTTTAGTGTGTATTTGGTATCATATTGTTTGAAAAATACAGCTGTCAGTTTAATACAGTAAGAAGATTACAAAAATAAAAAACTGCTATTAATAGTTGCAATGATTAATATGCTTGCTTTTCATGTAGGCCACTAAACATAATTGGTGCTGCTCAACATGTCAGGCATAAATTCCAAATTATCAATAAAAAGAACAGCTCCCTGTCCAATTTGTCAAATACATAGACTATATGCGCATCACACATATATTCTATTACTGTCTGCATGGGATTAAAAGGTGTAGGGAGGAGGAAGGGTCGGTTGATGTTAATCAATTCATTAATGAATTACATATCAGCTACGCTTTTGGCAATGCCAATACTCAATGAGACATTTTAGTAAGTGTTTCTAACCTTGCTCTGGGAATCGGATTTACACCAAGGTAACTGGGCCGTGCTCATTTTAACAAACAGAATGCTACAATTTATTGATAGATTGACCAGTAGTAAAACTAATCATGTATGCATACAATCAGCATTATAAACGAGATGCAAGACAGACAGACACAGTACACAAAAAGCCGGCCTTATTTCATTTAGATGTTTTCTGAGGTATAGACTCTTAATTTGACAAACTTTTTCATCTGGTGTTTTCTCGTTGAAATATTTATTTCATGACACAGTTCTCTGTCTTGCTCTAATGCACAGCTGTAGGCGAGAGAGGCTTTCTTCTTTGCTATTTAGGCCAAAGCTTGTAAAAGCATTGCTGTTCCTGAACTTGTCACAGAGCAACATTTAAACATAAGAAAACATGTCCTTGGGTGGCTGGTTGCTTTCTAGAGAGCTCCAATTCAAAGGTTTTATATAACTGGATAAATCATTTTTAATGATACCAAGTCTTATGGCTGACTGCTAAGTGGACAGGAGTTGTCTTTGATCTAGATTCAAGCGAAGAACTTTCATTCTGCTAAAGTGCATTTGTTTGCCTTTACCACATGGTCCTTTAGTCTGCAATGTGACATAATTTTACTTGGCTAACTTTAGGTAGTAGAACCTTTGCCATGCCCTCTGCAGTGTCACAGGGAAAAGTGTGAGTTTTTTGGCACTCTGTTTATTTGTCAATTACATGAATTTTGTGCAGGCATGTGCTGCTCCAAAAGCCATATATGCATTTCAAAAATGGTAAATAGTTTGTAATGTTTCATGGTTAATCATCCATCCATCCATTATCCAACCCGCTATATCCTAACTACAGGGTCACGGGGGTCTGCTGGAGCCAATGCCAGCCAACACAGGGCGCAAGGCAGGAAACAAACCCTGGGTGGGGCGCCAGCCCACCACAGGGTGCACACACACACCAAGCACAATTTAGGATCACCAATGCACCTAATCTGCATGTCTTTAGATTGTGGGAGGAAACCGGAGTACCCAGAGGAAACCCACGCAGACACGGGGAAAACATGCAAACTCCACGCAGGGTGGACCTAGGTAGCGAACCCGGGTCTCCAAACTGCGAGGCAGCGGTGCTACCCATTGCGCCACTGTGCTGCCCCATGGTTAATCATGTATCAAGACTTTTTTTTATCATTAATACCACTTTACAGTATATGTGAGCAGTGCAAAATGCTCACTACTTTGTTACCTCTCTAAAACTTGTTAATATACCACTGCTGTACACTTGAATGGGGCCATGTGGTGTTATGGGTCCACAGCTCTCCCACCAAAGGCCGTTTTTATTTAAATAAATAATCGCCGCGCTCGCGGCTTAGCGAGGGGGCGTGGTGGCTATAGCAAGCCGCAGGGCGATCTGCGGTGTGGGCGTTTTTCACCTAAGTGCACAGGTGAGAGACTGCCCACATCCGTGATCGTTCCTGTGGCTAATGGGCTGCAGCTGCTATGTCCTCTCTGCATATAAAGAGAAGCGCGAGTCTGTTAGAGGGGAGAGGTAAAAAGAAAAGAAAGGGAAGAGAATGGGAGGTAGAGAGAAGACAGGAAGCAGGTGGAGAAAGCCGGTGTGAGGAAGGAGAGCGAGCAAGAGCAGGCTCGCATATGAGAAAGCAGGCAGCTGGGAGGAGAGCCTACGATAGGAGTGTCTGGCCGACACTCAGTGGGGCTGAAAGAAGCGGTTGCTCCAGCTGAGCGACTAAGTAGCTGGAGTGACCAGTAGAAGTATCGACTTGGCCGTTGCCAGGAGCAGGAGTCGAGGAGGCTTTGGGCAGGTGTAGCCCCAGCGTGAGCGCCTTGGCTGCTGGGAAATATCCCAAGTCTCGGTTCGGTTGGGAGCCCGATGAAGCCGAGGAACGGAGGGCTACCGGACCTGTTTGAAGGGCAGCTGATCCTGCAGGTAGGCGACTCTCCAGTAGAGCAGACCAGATGGGCGTAGCAGGGGAGCCGCCATGAAAACAGAAGACACCGGGTTTTTGATTTTAACATTACTTCCTGTACTATTTTACCTCGTGGTTTTTAGAAGAGTTTTCCTATTTATTGATTTTAACCTCCACGTTTCATTTTATGTATTATTTATTTAATGAAGACTTTGAACACTGCACTGTTGCACTTTGTGGACTTTGTTTTGATTTATGTTAATAAAAGCACTTTGCACTTTTTAACCATCCTCTTGCTCAATTGTTTATTGCCTCACTGTCTAGCTCATCGGTGACATTACCAACGGTGATGGGTTCAAGGGCTCCCTAATAGAAGAGGAGCATGGAGCTGAACCCGCATCGTCACAGGCCATGTCTTACCAGTTCCTATTACATAAATACTCTTTGTAGAGTTTTGTCAGCTGCTGATATACATAATATAATGAGACCTCAACACTACATTCCTATTACATTAAATCCATGCTAAATTCATAGTGCAGTTGACTTTGTATTCCTTAGAGATGCCCTATTATAAATTTCATTCAATCATCCATCCATTCATCATTTTATCTGGAAGAGCTATGGCATTCCTAATAGCAATATCCACAGGTTTGGGACCATCCATGGTTGGGACAGCAGATGCACACACACTCTTATTCAAATTGTGTCAATTTAGTGTCTCCAGGTAATATATATTTTCAGATATAGTGTAAGGGAGGGATGAAGGAAAATTTGGTGTGGATACAGTGAGTGCGCACCCATGATCAGAAGTGAACCGGGGTCCAATGCTACATGCAGTTCTGTCTGCAACATGCAACAATGCCTGCTCATCTTCCAAAATTATCATCATATTAACCGAGGCTCTGCTTCCCCTTTGTGCACAACAAACAGAAAGCTGAGCAGTGCACCCTATCGAGAATCCCCACTGTGTCCTATGGATCTTAAACATGAGGATCTTAAACATTCACTTCAATATAGTTTTGTACAGTGCTCCTCAGTGAGTATCGGATCAGTGCACTGACTAAGCATGTTGCATATTATAGCAATAAACCTGTCTAAGACTTGGAAGGCTAAGCCGTTTACTATTTAAACAACTCCTTCTTTTTCATAAGCATCTATAAAGCATGTTGTCTTTCTCTTGTGACTCAAGTTATGTAACCATAACAAAACTCTACTTGTCTTTAATTTCATTACTTCATTGGTAAACCAGTATGAACATGGTATAAAAATGTGGGAGCTGTGGACCTCTGAATGAGGCAAGAGCTCTTCTAAAAGGTCCCTAAAAATACAGAAAAATTTAAAAATACACCTACATTTAAACATAAAAATTGGCTTGTTTATCACGTTTTCAGTGTAGGCTACATTTTTGTTTCAATTATTTTATGCTTGTGGTGGTTATTGAAGCAATGGTGGCAGCAGTCTTGTTATAGATCTCTATTATAATAAAAAAATCCTGGGATGAGACGAGACTTTTTCGCCTGGGAAGAATTGTAACTTTTTCAGAGAGATAATTTCATGTGCCAAGAGATTTAACCATGCCCGGGGCCAGAAATAAAAGACAAAGAGTAGATGACAAAGTAGGACATCGTAAAGAATTCAAAAACGTTGGTATGATACACTGCAGAGCAGGTTAGAGATAATGAAAGTACTAAAATATGAAAGTCTCAAAAAAATTATAGTAAAGATTGCATTAGCGCAAACAAACAGAAATTATTACTAGGTGAAATAACGGAACAGCGAAAAGAGATCAAATATATTGTTCGGATTTAAACTTTAAGTTGGAGACTTCTAGATCTTCTAATTCATGTTGCCATCAGGGAACAGTAGTGTTTCTTCCCAATGAAGAGGCGTCTACATGAGAATTAAAAGATCTGTTGTTTGGTGAAAGTGAAATCCACATATGTGAGTGGCAGAGATGCAAAGTGGCTGGCGCGTAGTGCAGGCCGGGGGGTTGGCGAGCAATGTGAGTTTTTTTATAATTATCAGAAAATGAAACAAAATATACAGGTGAACCTTTATCAAGGTCAGGCTTTGATCATTGGCTCCTCATCCTAACAGTCTTACTTTTTTATTTTTTTGTGGTGTGTTACCAAAATATATCACGGGTGAATCCCCGCTAATGTCACAAAATAATTTACATCCAAGTGTGATTTAGATGAGTAACTTTTCCAATATTGACACCAGGTTTTTTAAATTTGGTTTACAGTAAGAGATTCCAAAAAATAGTATAATTTGAATGTAAGAACAGATTCATCAGAAACTCATTCTTAAGAGAAAACTTGCAAAAATGCCAGTGCCTGCAAAGAAACAAGCAGTTGTAAAACATGTATTTCTCTGAAGAAGCTTTCAGACATACAGTAATGGGCTAATGCCAAAAAGCAGACATGACATTATTTCAACTATTTAGATATGAATGTAGATAATTCCTTGTTAATGCCATCTGGAGAGGAGATAATTGAGGTTAAGGGGACTGGAAATAATGTTGTTATGTCTCACAGAGAAAGGATGGGGTAATGTCTTGCAAATTGTGAGTGTAAATGTTACATTAGATTGTGCTAAGTAATTTGGCTATTATTGGTTATTTTGTGTTTGTTGAGGTTTCAAAGCTTTTTATGCTTCCTGAACAAGGACATATGTAAGTATTACATTTTAATAATTCTACAAGACCATTTCAAAGGCATTGAACATAACTTGAAATTCAGTGCAGTTTCGTCATACAGAGGTGAGAAACATGAAATTACAACCACACTGTCTAGATCAGGCCGTCTCTCTAAACATAAGTCACTAAACAAGAATGGCACTAGTCAGATAGCCTATTGTGATGTGAATTATCACTTTGACCAGTGACTGAGATTGGAGTGGATATTCATGGGTCAACAATCCCCATGGCATTGCACAAAATGATTGCCAAGGAATATATTGTAGCTGCAAAAAAAAAAAAAAAAAAACAGTCCTTCCCGTAAAGAATTTGCAAAACATCAATTGTAAGACACTGAAAATATGTGCCAGAAAGTCCTACAGTCTTTTGAGAATAAAATGAAACTTGCTGGCTTGAACACTCCAAAGTTTATGTGGTGTAAATCTAACACTGTACATCTTCCAGGTAACACCATCCCTGCTATACAATGTGGTAGTGGCAGCAGCTTTATAAGGCCGGAGGGTATTCCAAAGTGCCTTGCGGTTCATTTAAATGCGTCTTACGACTTTGGTAAGATTTAGCGTTTTTGCTTGTGCTTTGTGCTTTTTGTGATTCTTTGGATTTTTTTTACCTTTTTGCTCTGCATTATCGAATATCTGTATTGGGACTTGATTGCTTTAGTGTTTCACGAAAATCCTTTTTTGCCTTTTGTGTCCCAAGAAACACTCTGTTCTTCTTTGCATTTTTGAAAAATAAGCCTTCGTTATTTATAAAGACCCTGTGTTTCCCCTATTACTAGACAGGTTTTGACAAACACCACCCCCATTTTGTATATATTGAGTTTTTGGGACTCTCTTTGCCTGTTTGAAAATGACTATTCCATTTTGGTGTTTTGAAGCACAACAAACACACAAAAACTCAAACTCCCCAAGTACATTCTAATGAACCGTGAGGTACTGTGGGATAACATCCCAAGATCATGCACATTTCATGTCACAAACAGGATTCTGCACGTCTTTGAAACAGGAGCCTCATAACGCATCCTTTGTGAACTTTTTCAAATTTAGTTCAGTCCTTCTCAGTGGAGGGTAAAAATCAAAATGCTGTAAAATGTCTTGTATATAATGCATTCCTGATATTTCTAAATTAAAATATGCCAAATATCTCCCTTGGGACAAATAAAGTTTTATCTATCTAATGATCTCCTTCCTTTCTTGTTCACATTACTGTAGCTACCTTTAAAGGAACAAATGGCACTGGAATGGACATACATCTTTGATGGCAAGTATGGCACGGCTTGTTCTCTTTCAACTCTTAAGTGCAATTTACGCATGATTTTCATGCCTTTTCACTTAACTGAAAAATTTAGATTGCACATTTTTCTAGATAAATAATTACATTGCGCATATGATAGAAAACTGGAAAGAAATGCTTAAGAAGATGAAGCTGAACGATGTTTGAAACATTTTAAAAATAAGTTTAATTACTAAGGGACGCTCATTACTTATTTCGCAAAACACCCTTAAGCTAGAAACATCAGTTGTTGAAACATTCCTTATCATCAGAAGCTATTAAATTATAAAGATAAATCCTGTTGAAAGATTGTGACTGATTATAAAGATTCTTTCTTTCTTTCTTTGTTGATTTTATTAAAATTCTTTACATAAGCAGTATTATATATGCCAATACTGTGCCTTCTCTGTATTCTTTATATATTTCAAGGTTCCTCTAGACTGAGAGATAAATTCTATTAAACTCCAACTCATTAATCATCAACTGAGGTTTGGAGGTTACTCTGCAATTTTATAACATTGTGATTCTTAGTTGTTCTAGCAACAATTGAAACAAAATAGTCCTCTAGTTTAAGGTAAATTGAATAAGATGAATCTAATAAAAGAAATTGCTTAAATAGAAATTTCAAATATACAAAGTATTTAAGCATAGCATATAGTAAAAAAAAAATCCAAGTTAAACTTGACTAAATTTACACTCAGAATTTCCCTTTTTAGCATGGCCATTACAATACTGTGCAAATATTTGTTTTCTTACTTCTTGCTTTTTTTCAAAGGAACCACAGTTTGACCAATTGCTGATGTCTTTCATCAAGTCACCAGCTTTAATTTGCATTATGATAAAGGGCCTAGTGTATCTTAAATCTCTAATCAAATTATCTCAGTATTTTTTTGTTAATTCAAGTGACAGGAGATACAGTAGTCTTGTGTGCAGGCTAAAGGGACAAGGCAGGATTTTACACGATTCACATCCCCTTCTATTGCTCAGCCTTAAGACATGTCTGTTATCTCTAGTCAAACTGTCAGCATATTGCAGACCTACAGTATGTGAAGAAGGGCCAGCTACTCTGTTCCATCCAAGCTAGAATCAATAGGTGTAGATAATAGATAATTAAAGTATTGCTCTCAAAGCAAAAGGTCTACCAAAGATTTGAGATTCACATTTTGAGCTTTAGGCTTAAATTGTGCCAAATGCAGTTTTAATCTGCTTTTAGGGAAAGATGGCAGCAAAAAGAAAGAACAGGAAATAATCAGTGCAACATATAAAGCTTTAAATGGTCTGGGTCCATTATTTCCTGAGTTGAATTTATTAATACATTTACCTTGGACAGTACATTACATTGGATACATAAAATTATTATTGTAGAGCCTATAAATCTCTGCAGGTGGATCTGCCTGCTTGTGTAAGGAAAGCTCTGCATTTAAATCCAGGCTGAAGATACATATTGGAACTCTGTTTGGTAGTCATTTGCACATAAATAACAGTTTGGCAGATGTTATGAGATGTCACTGACCCTCCTGTATTCTGTAACTCTACTTGGCATCCTGCTGTGGCATGCGGCTTTGACAAATTCATTAAAAAAAAAAAGCTGTGAAACATTTGAGTTGCAGAGAATGTTCATTCTTGATTGATCCTAGGCCTATCCAATCAGTCCAAAGTACAGTGTATTTGTATTTTACTTAAATTTTAAATGCACGTGTGAGTTTTTTTAATAACATCATACAGGTGCATGTCAATGAATTAGAATATCATCGGAAAGTTAATTTATTTCAGTAATTCAATAAGTTGAACTCATATATTATATAGATTCATTACACTCAGAGTGATATATTTCAAGCGTTTATTTCTTTTCATTTTGCTGATTATGGCCTACAGGTAATGAAAACTCAAAATTCAGTATCTCAGAAAATTAGAATATTACAAAAGACCAATAAAAAAAAGATTTTTAATACAGAAATGTTGGCCTACTGAAAAGTATGTCCATGTACTGAATATTCAATACTTGGTCGGGGCTCCTTTTGCATGAATTACTGCATCAATGTGGCGTGGCATGGAGGCGATCAGCCTGTGGCACTGCGGAGGTGTTATGGAAGCCCAGGATGCTTTGATAGCGGCCTTCAGCTCATCTCCATTGTTGGGTCTGGTGTCTCTCATCTTCCTAATGACAATACCCCATAGATTCTGTATGGAGTTGAGGTCAGGCAAATTTGCTGGCCAATCAAGCACAGTGACACCATGGTCATTAAACCAGGTATTGGTACTTTTGGCAGTGTGGGCAGGTGGCAAGTCCTGCTGGAAAATGAAATCAGCATCTCCATAAAGCGTGTCAGCAGAGGGTAGAATGAAGTGCTCTAAAATTTCCTGGTAGATGGCTGCGCTGACTTTGGACTTGATAAACCACAGTAGACCAACACCAGCAGATGACATGGCTCCCCACATCATCACTGACTGTGGAAACTTCACACTGGACCTCAAGCAGCTTGGATTCTGTGCCTCTCCACTCTTCCTCCTGACTCTGGGACATTGATTTCTAAATGAAAAGCAAAATGTACTTTCATCTGAAAAGAGGACTTTGCACCACTGAGCAACAGTCCAGTCTGTTTTCTCCTTAGCCCAGGTAAGACGCTTCTGATATTGTCTCTGGTTCAGGAGTGACATGACACGAGGAATGCGACAGTTGTAGCCCATGTCCCAGATACGTCTGTGTGTGGTGGCTCTTGAAGCACTGACTCCAACCGCAGTCCATTCCTTGTGAAGGTGCTTGTGCACCTTTTTCTGCCATATTTTTTCCTTCCACTCAACTTTCCATTAATATGCTTGGATACAGCACTCTGTGAACAGCCAGCTTCTTTAGCAATGACCTTTTGTGGCTTACCCTCCTTGTGGAAGGTGTCCGTGACTGAATTCTGGACAACTGTTAAGTCAGCAGTCTTCCCCATGATTGTGTGGCCTACAGAACCAGATTGAGAGACCATTTAAAGGCTCAGGACACCTTTGCAGGTATTTTGGGTTAATTAGCCGAGTGGAGTGGGACACCATGAGTCTACAATATTGAACTTTTTCACAACATTCCAATTTTCTGAGATAATGAATTTTGGGTTTTCATTACCTGTAGGCCATAATCAGCAAAACGAAAAGAAATAAATGCTTAAAATATATCACTCTGTGTGTAATGAATCTATATAATATACGAGTTTCACTTTTTGAACTGAATTACTAAAATAAATTAACTTTCCGATGATATTCTAATTTATTGAGATGCACCTGTATGTATTTTGAGGTATATTTTAATGAAGTTGTATAATTTAAAACAGTTTGGCACAGTGGCATTTGACAATCTAGGTAATTCCTGTAAAACCTGTGAGTGAATGTGTGAGAGAGACTGAGAGACAGCGTGTATCAATTCAGTGCAGAATTGCAAGAATCATGCCTATTGTTTAAAAATTCCACATAGTATAACTTAGTAAAGCATGAAAATGTCACTGACCTTTCAAGGCAAAAAAGGCTTTAATTATTGACACTTTTATTTCATAACAGAATTAGTCCTGAAATAAAAAGACACGCTTCATTCATTCTCTGAGAGTGCAATGATTTGACCAATCAACTGGGAGTTGCAATTGTTATAATTTGTACAATATTGCATTTGAATGAGAGTGTTAGATATAATAGCAAGATTAATTGTTTTTTTAATACAGCACCATACATAGCCCAAGTAAGGAAACAAAGGTTTCAGATTCATTCTCTGAATGTAATGGACATGACCTCAATTGTCTCATTGTCTCAAAAATCCATGTGAATTTCCCATTGGGATTAATAAAGTATCTATCTATCTATCTATCTATCTATCTATCTATCTATCTATCTATCTATCTATCTATCTATCTATCTATCTATCTATCTATCTATCTATCTATCTATCTATCTATCTATCTATCTATCTATCTATCCAACTGTTTACTAATTTTCTAACCAGCTTATCCAGTTTAGCAGCACAGGGAAAAGGTGTCTAGCCAAGCTACAGTGGGCACGGTATCAGGAGCCAACATCAGATGGGACACCATGCTTGTACACATTAATGCTTACCGTTTTGGATTCATCTGAATTAAAATTTAACTTGCATATTTTTGAAATATGAAAAATAAGTGAGGTATTCGAAGGAAAGCTGTAAGACATGTCTTGAGTCCTAAAATGTCTTCAAAGCAGTGACAGCTACATGTTGTAGCAAGTAAAAATGGAGGCAAGTTTCAAACAGTGTGGCAAACTCCATAGTCTGCACATACTGTATGACAAAATGAGCTGCTCTGTATATACTTGCTAAAATTTATTTTGGTGAACATTTGTGTGGCTCAGTGTTATTATACACATTAATTTAGTATATCTTATTTTATTATTTGTTTTATTTATTATGTGCCGCAATTGGTGATTAAGGTAATCATGGTTTTAATGCACCCATTACATAACGGAACTACTAGTAGAAATATGGCTACGGCACAAGTTGTAAACATCTGTACTCTTAGCATTAGTTTTTTTGCATTCTATGCAGGCCTTGTACGTATTAGGTTCATTGCAGTTTTTCGACTCCTCTGTTTGTCCTTTTGACTTTGTTTTTACCTTGTCGCAGTGCCTTGATTGCTCGTTAATTTGGTCTCCTTTTTTGTTTCTTTCATTTACACAGACTACAATTCTTGGCTCATGTTATTCTCTCCCGGTCTTTTCTGTCACTCATAATAATCCCCAAGACGCTGTCTCATAGCACTCAGCACATAATGCATTTGAAGCATGAGGCAAATCTCTGTTACAATGCCACATTTAGATAGATAGATACTTTATTAATCCCATGGGGAAATGCATATACTCCAGCAGCAGCATACAGATACAAAAAACAATATTAAATTAAAGATTGATAATAATGCAGGTAAAAACAGACAATAACTATGTATAATGTTAACGTTTACCCCCCCGGGTGGAATTGAAGAGTCGCATAGATTGGGGGAGGAACGATCTTCTCAGTCTGTCAGTGGAGCAGGACAGTGACAGCAGTCTGTCGCTGAAGCTGCTCTTCTGTCTAGAGATGACACTGTTTAGTGGATGCAGTGGATTTTCCATAATTGATAGGAGCCTGCTTAGCGCCCATCGCTCTGCCACAGATGTCAAACATTTAACAGAATCCCATAATCTCAGAGATGCCTGGTGAGCAGGAATTATAAAAAAAAGTATACTTCATCACTGAAAACAAGTCAGCCAGCACTAAGCATGTGTCATTCATTTAATTTTTGAGGTGTAACGAGGGTAGTGTAATTATATTACTATAAAAATGTGATCTTAAAAAATACTTTAGAAACCAAGTTAGAAATAGTATAAATACAATCTCAGGAACTGACTGTCCAGCTTGCCTTGGGGAATACAGGTGGCTAGGACATTAACAGACTGGAAGATGGACTGAGTGGTTGAAGGCTTTGCATCAATCTGCTTGTAGCTCATTTCACAAGGTTAGCAAGGTTATCATGGGTATGTTTTTAAAAATTTAAGCATGGGCTGGAATGGGGACTGAATCATGCCTAAACAGGATTGGAATGAATCAGGTGAGTTGGCCTACACTCTGATATCCCATTGGTCCAGGAGATATATAAACACAGCTAGACTAACATAAAGACAGAGTACCAAAGAAACGTTCTGTCTCTCAGTTGAACTATGCAGAGAGGCCATGCTGCTTATTTCTGGAATTCCATCCAAGGACCATCCTGGACCAGAGACTAATTCAACATACTAAGGCAGAGAGCCACTTTGGTAATAAACATATTGAATGCAAAATTAACTTCTTGTTATCAGATTGCATTATTCTGTTACACTTAATTGTACTTTGTTTACTATTTTGGGCACATTGTTTATAATACATGAATAAAAATGTATCTTTTTCTCCCGTCTCTCTCCCATCTTATTGCCTAAGGCTGTAGATATGAAAGGTAAGGCTACGCCAGGAATATGGAGCATTTTGTTCAGCATGCGTAATAAAGAGTATAAAAGGGGAGCATGGGGTCACCGTAGATACCTATTATAGCAAAACAAAAACTAAGGTAATGTTAGTTAGTATAACAGTTAAAGGAGACAAACTTAGTGAAAGCAATACAACACTTATTTTAAAGGCATGGGAGTGAATGGGATGCCTTCCCTGATTATGAATAATTACTGAAGACAGTACAAATTAATGTACTGTAGCAATACAATAACAAAGTCTGATCAGATATGTGAGGCACCTTAAAAACAATTCAACAAAGGCTACTTAACAGGAATTCTGAAATAAGAATCTTCAAGTGGCAATTTTGATTCCAAAAAGGTAGTCTTAACATTGGGAAAAATATAAAAGAAAGGAGGAAGAGATTAGGAAAACTGAAGCATCAGGAGACTTTGCCATAAAATATTACTTTTCAGTAAGTACTATTATCAAACTAATGTTTCCTCCTTATACTGATGCAAACAAAATGCCACAAACCTGAAAAAGTGATTTTCTGACTAACCTGATTTGAAAAGTATGTTGTTACAAAAGTAGACTCTTTAAAGTAAGCACATTTAGACTGTGTAAATTAAAATTCTCTGCTTAATCATGGTATCCACTAATTCGTATGTGACTGGTATCATTATGTTTGAATTTATATTTTCAACTTTTATTTGAAGTAGTATTATTTTTTCAGCTATAGAGCAGATTTCCTTTTATGTTTCCATGGTAAGATAAATAAGGTAGCCCATATGTTAATCATTTATTATAATCCTTACACTGAAACACACCCAAGCCTTTAAAACATCCCCAAGATGCCAGTTCTCCCATTTACTTACTTTAAGGGAAAACCCCTTATCCCTAAGGTACAAATGTAATTCAGGCCTTTATGTAAACATAAACTTCCAATAATTTTGCTGTTTGATTACACTGCAGGAGGACTAGACTGTAAATTGTTTGTGGGGTGCTCCTATGTTGTCAAAAGGTCATTTACTGCAGAACAGGCCACCCAAAAATCTGCTTCAGGCTATGTGCCTGCTATAGGGGCAGGACGAAAGCAGCATTCGCTTTACTAAGATGCAAAATACAAAACCAACCACAAAGTTGGAATTTCAAAATCACTTCATTGCCTAACTAAACCTTATTTATCTTTTATATATTTTTTTCTTTTGTTTTATTTAGATGACCGAAAATTTGGACATGAGATGCTATACTGCCACTGGCCACAGGTTTAGAAGCAGGCACATATACTGGTAACAGCGTGACAGCTCAAATAAAAACAATGCACAAAATAACAATAAAAAATCATAACAACAAACTGACAACAGTAAAGCATTTAAAGGTGAACTATAGTAATTCAGGATGTGCTAAAACAAGGATTTGTTATTAGAGCAGCAATAAAATACGTTAACTTTGGAAAAATTTAACACCACAGAACATACACTAATTGATTCTACCAGTTACTCAGCGAAGCCGAACCTGTTCTCACCGTGATAATATCTCACACTGCTACCTGGTGGATTCTTCCAGATTTACATAAAGTACGTACGCAAGTATTAACAGTAAAACGCTTATGTAGCAGGAGTGTCTGCTGGAGCATGCGTCATGTCGCGTGAAGTATAAACCCGGCCTTAGGCAAGAAGCAAACATGGTGGACGGTTTTGCCAGTCCTTTGCAGCACAAAATTGCACAACCATTCAGAAAAGAGTGTGCTGCGTGCAATACACTAACAGCAACCTACAAATAAAGTGTCTATTTAGTTTTAATCTAGTTAATTACTTGAGATATTTTGAAATGGTGTGACCTGGTGGTGCAATAACTAATATTCAGGGGCTCGGGTCGGGGATTGAAAAAAGGGGATAGATGTTATTTACTTCATACCGCCTAAAGGACTGAACTTTTTTTGATAATTGAGAATATTACTGAATGTTTAAGGTTGCAGGAAAGCCAATGTTATCACATCAGCAAGCAGGAATGAAATCAGATGATGTGACATAATAGAACACATTTATATCCTCACCTACATCGGGAATTTTAACCTACCATAATATCTGTGGAGTAAAAATTACAGTACACAGAGAAAAACTCCAAGCACAAACTCCACACAGGCCATACTTAG
Source organism: Erpetoichthys calabaricus (assembly GCF_900747795.2). Classification (NCBI taxonomy): domain Eukaryota; kingdom Metazoa; phylum Chordata; class Cladistia; order Polypteriformes; family Polypteridae; genus Erpetoichthys; species Erpetoichthys calabaricus. The sequence goes on from NC_041395.2 coordinate 236,896,618, forward strand.
GCAGAGATTCAAGCTCCGAACTCTGGAGGTGTGAGCAACAGTGCTGATCATTCTGCTTTAATACATATTTTATTGGTGAAAAACGGTGGCCAAGTGTCTGGACAAGAAGGTTGTTGGTTCAAACCTCCTCTTCCTTACTGACTTCACTATGTGACTCTGAACCAGTTACTTCATAGCTAGAAAATCCCAGCGGTGTGCTAGCAATTGTACTACAGCTCTGTATGTGCAGTTTGGTTGGGGATGGCATTCATTTTAGCAAGATACCATATAAGAAAGGTAGTTTGGGAGAGTTTAGTGTTTGAGACACCTAAAGGCCATTTTGGAGGTAATTATACTTTGCTGGTCATAAAACACTGAGGTAGTAAGAAAGTACCAACCAAATAAATTAGGTGATGACTGACATCACCAGTTGGGTCAGTGCTAAGTGTTTGGAGTACGCCATATCTAGGGTTCAAACTATGATCTTACATTAGCAGCTGAAGGTTGAAGCGAAAATAAATCATCCCCAAACAGCACTAAAGTTTTCTATTTCAGAAAGCGTAACTCCATGACTTATTTTAACCAAGATTACTTATCAGCCTCAAAAATTAAAACAACTATTTACTTTAACCAGTGTTGTTTTTTCCTTACCCACATTCTTTGTTAATTGGTGTAAAGTAACCTTTGAAAACAGTTTCCATCATTATATTTTTAGGCATAATTGGCATAAAAATAGCACTTGGGCTAACAAATTAGGGTCAGAACCTCAGTCGCTTTAGCTCAGCCAAAGAAAATCTAATGCCTGCGTCTCAGTGTTACTTTTTATGAAGAATGTCTCAGTGGGAGTGCTTTATTTAATATGGAGAAGCTACATATGATTATCATTTGTTTTTCAGAGTACGGAGGCCATTATGTCAAATAATCACATTATTATTAGCGAGATAAGAAGAGCTTTATGTAAGATGTCTAAAATACTTCACAGTTCCAAAGTAAGTTATTTTTTGCTTTGTTTTTTGATTCTTTATGCACTGCCACTCTTTCAAAACTCAGTAACATAACATTTGTCGTGAACTCATAATAGCTCATTGTTAAGAAGTTACCCTGTTTCCTATATTTTTAAAACAACTTTGTGGTTTACTTGTACAGTTCTTTGGAATGCTCTAATGTTTGAGGATTATTCCCACTCATCCTCCCTCTAAAATCATTTATCTTTTTTCCATTTATGACACATGAAAGTAGTTCTTCATACTGTAAATCAAATTTATAAAACCTAATTAAAGGATAAAAAGGGAAGAGGTTGTTTAAAAGAAACAGTTCCAAAGGTTAGTTTCACGCCAACTAGCATGTCAAACAATTTACTATTAGTTTCAGATTTTTACACACTCTCTGTGTGGCTTTACAAGCAAGAGCAACTACTGCAGCAAACCAGATGTTCTTCTTGCTCTTGCTTCTTGTTCTTCTTACTTAGTCCATTTTTTCCATTTCCTCTTTTCTCGTCTTTCTGAAAAACTCCCTTTTCTGAACTTAACTGGGACATGTGGCTACTTAAACCAGTGGTTCTCAAACTGTGGGGCGGCCCCCCTAGGGGGGCGCGAAGTAACAAAAAGTGGGGCAGGAAGATGTGAAAAAAAGAAAACAAGAATTGAAAATATGAAAAATACATCTATTGAAACCAAAACAAATTAACTTAAACTACATTCTGATACTAGAAAAATAAATATAGAGTTAGATGAATGTCGATAAAAGTTAAGCAGGTATAATAAAATATGCATCTATGATATATCATTAATTAAAAAAGAACAAATTGGTATTAGTGGGCTCCTTTCAAAAAAACCTTAGGGGGGGCGCGAGTAAAACTGTTATGAAAACTCGGGTCGCAAATACTTAAAGGTTGAGAAACGCTGACTTGAACCATGAGTGCAGACATGTTAATATGGAGACTCCAAAGCTCCTTGTGCTTCATCAGTGGACCTGCATGTCTTTGGACTGTGGGAGGAAACCGGAGCATCCGGAGGAAACCCACGCAGACACGAGGAGAACATGCAAACTCCACGCAGGGAGGACCCAGGAAGCGAAAATGGGTCACCTAACTGCGAGGCAGCAGTGCTACCCACTGCACCACCATGCTGCCTCTTTCTCAAAAATGCAAATTCTAATCATACTCTGATTTGTCTGTGCTGGTTATGTGGCCCTTCCCTGACTAGATCTTGCTTATTACAATGTTTCATGTTTCACAGAAGAAAGACATATTCCAGCAATGCAGACACAGAAGAGTTGCACTTGTTGTGTTGCTTATCTGTATGCATTGAAATTGCGTTTTGTACAGTTGGATACATGCGCAAAAGCCAAATCATTTACCTTTCTCTACAGTTCTATGGGAAATCCCGTTGCCAGTGGGATTACCATTGTAGCAAACAACTCAGATCCCCATGAAAATGAGATTGTAAATAACCCAGTTGATAGCCTCTTATCTACTGTATGTTTTTTACTGGTAATTGATCCATTTAGTAAAGACGTGCGCTTTTCTCAGCAAAATTAATTATAAAGTTCTGGACGGATGTAGAATGCAGGCAAACTACACAATACACAAATGCATAATGCAGCAGAGCAAAAATATAAACACACATGCATACTTGTTTATTTAGTTTTACAAATATTGTTTGGGGAAAATGGATGGATGTTTGGAACAAGATGTGTTATGATTTCAACGGACTGCTTATAATTAATTAATCCTCTTGCAAAGTAACATTGAGCTCATCACGTTTTTTTATTTAAAGTGTTACTTTACAGTTTGTGGTGTTTTTATTTATTGACAAGACTACTGTTACCAGTTATGACAACCACTACTTTCAACCGGTAATCTGCACATTAATGCAACGCAGAGGCAATTTGCTGCAGCACCCTTAAGAACTTCTTTCTTTTTCTCTGTGGCGAATGTGGAATCAAAGTACTCTGCATGCTGATAGTTTTGAAAGTGCACAAAGCACAAAATAATTTGATTTTCACAGGTCTCTGAATTTTTCACACTATCCCTTCAAGGATTTTTCTGTTGATGCGCACATGCATGGAGTTTGGACAAATGTGATTGTCATATGAGTTTTGGTCATTTTAGTGTGGACAGAGATACTTTTGTAAATGATGTGAAAATGCTAGTGTGTGACATTATTTTTATTTAAAATGAAAACAGAAGTAGACTTACAAGAACTCCTGTATAATCTCAAGGTTGATGAGGAACAATGGTAGCCAATCACATAGACAGAACACCTCTGCATCATAGGCTTGTTTTACTTCCCATATCACACATCAATGTGTATCTGCATGTACAGTACACTGAGAAACACAACTAAATAAAATATGCAAAATTTACATTATGTCTAATACTAAATATTCAAAGAAACTGAGGTCTGTGATTCAACTACAGTAAAAGGCCATCTGTGCAGTTCTCTAAACCAAAACAATTCCAAGACATCTTATTGTTGAGAAACATTGTGTAATTAAAACTAAACATATAGGTTTGGCGCATGCACTGATTGCACGTGGATGCATCCATCACATGCTGAACCACCTAGATTAGTACCCGAGTGCGACGGGTAACAACTCAGCACCACACTGGAACAGTGCCAATTCTGCCACCAACCCCTAAGTTTTCCCTGTAAGTTGGAGGACCTGCTTGCAGGGCTGGATGCAGATTAACATCTTACCCAGGACAAAGCAATTGCAAATTAAGAGTCTCTTCTGGTGTTTATGGGATTCAAACCAGCAACTTTCTGATTGCCGGTGCAGATACCTAGCCGCAGAGTCACCACTACGCCAAACATATAGGAATAGTACAAAATAATTAAACACCTATCTACACTATGTGGGTAGTAAAATTCCTTCCTAGACTAGAGGGCAGGCAGTCTGCCTTATTATAGTGTCGATAATTAATTTACAGACCTACTGTCTCCCCTCCAATACTTACATCTTCTCAGCTCCTAGCAACCCTGTTCTCTACTTGTTCTTTAAGGTGCCCGACACCACAATTATTCCTGTACTTGCCACTCCTGAAAAAAGAAGCACCCAAGTAGATCCTTTGAGGGCACACCGGTTGTCACCTATATGAATAGATTTCCATGAAAGATGCAGGTAAAGACATTATCTGAGTATCCTCTGATGAGAGGCTCAAGCCAGTACCTCATACTTTTGGGTTGACAAAAGGCTATCATGAGAGCTGTAACTTAATGTAAATAATTTTTTAAGATTTAAGATGCGTTAATATGCATATTCATTCAATCACTGGCCTATCAAAGGTTAATATATTTAATTTAATAATATATTGTGACGGATGGCCGGGGCCCATGCCTGGCCGGGACGCCCCTTCACCACATCTGCCAGGGGGACAAGGGTGGCAGCCTCTCTGGGTTGCAGCGATGCCTCGGACTCCCCCAGGGCTTCATGGGGATTGGAGTTCTGTGCAGCTCTGTGGGGTTCCGTAGGTGTCGCCAGGGGGTGCTACAACAGGAGTGGCTGGGCCCCTTTGGGCACTGGTTTCACCTTACCTGGAAGTGCAGCCAGATGTCACTAATCAACCACCTGGAGCACTTCCGGGTGCCTGATAAAAGGGAGCCAGCAACCACCACTCAGCGGCCAGAGTCGGGTGGAGGTGGACAAAGCTTGCTGAGGAGGAGAAGGAGTGGTGGTGGTGGAAGACAGGAGAAAGAGTGTGTAGTACACTGTGCTTTATTTGGGACTGTGTTGTGGCTGGAGGGATTATGCAGAAGATGTGCCCTCCAGCTGAAGAAAAATAAAAAGTCTCTTCATTTTATATGTGCCTCCCGTGTCCAATCTGTGTTGGGTCAGGTGCCTATATAGCGCTTTTTTCTTACAATATACAGTACATATCCAGAAGCCTTGACTTCTTGATATGCTTTACAATATCTGTTGTAAAGCTGTTTCAATTAACTTTGGTTGATTGCAACCATATTGATAATGGATGGTATGTATCACAATTTCCAGTTTATTTCAGTTGGGACTCACAATGCCATTATGTAAACTAAGAAGGAAGTTTATTAATAATGGTCTGATGATTCTTTCTCGTCTCTCTTAACTTTTGCTTACCTGCATTTGCCTGAAAGAGGGATGCGACTGTAGGCTCTTAATCAGCATGTGCTCCTGGGACTGGCTTAGAGTTGGTAGGACTCGTTGTGATGTCACAGTTACAGGACGTGGCAAAGGACTTGGATTACTGATGTGGGTTGGCTGGTATTTCAGTTTCCTTATGTCAGTGCTCTCCTCTGCTTTGGGATAAAGGAGCTTTTCAGAAGCATCATGTTGAGACAGCTGTTAGGGAAAAAACAAATTACATCTTTATGTATAAAACAGTACAAAATCCAATTTAATGTCAATGTGCTAGAGATGAGTGCCATGTCAACAGTTAATAAAACCAATAAAGGTTCCGAGAGGCAATAAATAGGGACATTCAAATATGATGACAAGATAGCAAATTAATAGGAAAAACTGAACGGAAAAGAAATTAATTTTCTGAATATTTTAAGTGTATGTTGGCATACCTTGAAATGGCATCTGACTCGTCTTAATAAGAGAACAAGTGTCTGTGTGTTTGTCTGTGTATCTCTGTGTCCGTCCAGTGCAAGGTTATTATAGTTAACGAAAACTAAAATCAAAACTGAAACTATTATTAAAAAAAACATTTTCGTAAACTGAAAAAAAATAATTAACAAAACCTAAATGAAAAACTAAAACTAAACAAAACTATTAAAGTTGCTGGAAAGACTAACTGAAATCCTCTTTAATAAAATCCCTATGTGCGTCCAGGTGTCCGTGTGTGTGTGTCTTCTGGTGAAGTGTGCATGCGCGGGGCACGGTGCGATGCGCGATATTACTGTCAGAGAAAGTTAGACGTGTTTTACGGAAATATAAACCAGTATTACTGCGAGAGGAAATTAAAGGTACACAATAGAGTGACGAATATTAGAGCCACAGACAAGCCAGTATTACAGTCAGAGGAGTTTAAAGGCATATTACCGACGCGCACGCCTGTATTACCGCCAGAGAAAATTAAAGGTATATTACGGACGTACAAGCCAGCAGACGTACAAGACAGTATTGCTGTCACAGAAAATTAAAGACACATAATACACGGTGGCAGCCCACGAAGAACGGTCAGCTCAGCAAGTAAACATCAACAAAAGAAAGGCTGAAAGAAAGAAAAATACGACCAACAAAAACAATGAGGTCAAAGTCCCTTGCCATCTAATATAGACTGTTCCTACTAATGTTTATGTGCTACTGTTCTAGCGCCCGTTATTGTAATGGGCTAAATGACTAGTAAAATAATAATTTACTAAAATATTTTTAGTTTTCGTTTTTGAATGAATATTCTTGCCGTTAGTCTTTAACCCTTGTAAGTTTTAACTCTAAAACAGAAAGTCATCCACCACAAGCCGTCCGCATATATTCATCCAGTGAACGGCGGCTGGTGAAGGAGGGCGGCTGTTCACACAGCATTTGCGTTGACAGAGCAAGCTGAGTGCGGGTGCGTAAAGCGTGTGAAATAGAAAGCGATTTGCGTGCCGCCTTTCTTTGTGCTTGTTGTATATCAAGATGTAATTCAAACGGCTGAAATCAGAATGTGCTGGTCAACAAAACGTTTACCATATGGACAGAAAAATCACGAGTGAGTAACGTTTCAGTTTATTTCCCAGGTGTCTGCTTTTTGTTGACGGCAATTTTCCTGCCACTTCGCACAGGAGAAATCGTTTTTACTTTCTCATATACGAAGTATAGAGAAAGTATAGTAATCATGAAAAAATTCAACCTCGATATTTTGATGAATCTTGACATTACAGACTAACCAGTGTCCAACAATACTGTTTTTTGGAATTGTGTGTGCCACGCGCATGTGTGTGTAAACACTATAAAACACAAAAACGCACTCAAAAACACAACTAGATAGATGGATGAAATTCGGCATGTGGTTGTTACACCACAATTATAGCTCGGTATTAACTTTTGGGCCAAGTCCATCACCCAGAAGTGGTACTTTAGCTGAACACATACTCGATTTTTTTTTTTATTTATACAGCTGCAGAGTCCAATTTATTCAACCTTACTTTTATAATAATTGTTCAATATATTATTAATTGGATTTGTTGTTGATGGTTCCTTAATGTACATAATATAAAAATATAATCATTGTCTTGCGGTTTACTCTTCAAATATCCATCCCCATATTTGAGTATACAAGAAAGTCGAGAGGAGAGCACTCCCAGTTTTTGACAATAAAACGGCCCTGATCGAGAGACTGACTAGGTCATCATACAAGATCAGCATATTGTTGCTGACCAATCACTTTTGCGTTAAAAACATTGTTTAACAACGAAGCGATACAAACAAAGGTAGAGAGTCTGACAAGTGATGAAAAACTAAACATACTAATGGGTTTTTGTATTTGTTCCATATTTATTAATTTATCTTTTTTAGTTCCTATTCACAACTCAAAATACCCGCTATTGTGAAAGTAATCCATTAGCAGAATTATATTTTAAAATATTTGTCTCCCTTTTTTCAATGTTTTTCTCTCTCTCACAAAATAGGTAGTTGAAATAATAAACAATTCTTTTTGTTCTTAACATCAGCCTTATCATACATATTGCACACCAGGGATTTTTCCAGCCTTGCATACAAGCCTGCTGGGGTAGGTCCAGATTTCCTGCAATCCTACTCTGGATAAACAGGTTTAGATAATTAATATGTTGTTCTTAATTTCAGACTCTGTCTCTGTTGTTTTATGCCTGTCCGTACTCCTATTACCTGCTCTTGCTCTGCTCATTATGGGTTTACTGTCCTTTATGGTGGTCTATTCAAGACTCACTGCCCCTAACCTTGACACTACATGCTTGTTGTTCTTTGTTTCCCTCAATACAGCTAGGTGGGGTCTGCATACTCATTCAAGTCTAAGAGCCCTGTTCTTCCTAAGCCCCTGTGATTTTCATGAGAAATATTTTAAAAATTATAAAATTGTGTAAAATTGTTCATATTCAGTGTCTAGTTTTGATTATGCTTGTTTTTATTAGACAAAAACAAAACCAGATAGTAAACCATGTAGTGTAGTAAGCTTCCACTAACATTAAACTCATATCCAAATCTGTTAAGTGTACAGTTCTGTCTGATTGTGACACAAAATTAACTCTGTAGGCTCTCCATGCTATAATTACTAAAACTAAAACTGAAACTAATATATATAAAAATAAAATGGAAATGTCTTTGTGAAATAAAAACTAAACTAAAACTAAAAATACACGATGAAGGAAAACTAAAACTAAACTGAATTTCCAAGTAAGGTCTGAAAAAATATAGAAATAAGAACTAATATAAAAAGGCAAAACTATAATAACTTTGGTCCAGTGCTATGTCACTGTTATATGCCATTTGGTATGGGATTTTAAAAAGCAGTGGTAATGTTTGTAATGCACCAACTGTCTGAATAAAAAAGGCAATGCATTTTATTACTATGTAAACTACATGCAACATTTCAGTAGAAGGTGCACTGCAGAAGTTAACAAATATTCTAAGGTTTACGTTGATTGCTTAAATTTCAGCCCATCTTAGACGGGTAGCACAGGTAGTATGAGATAAAATCACATTTTCAGGGACATTGCGAAAAGTCAGTATTAAGGGCTTTAACCAGTGGGTGTACATTATGCTGTATTCTATAAACCGGTTGTTTGTTGATCCTTTCTTATAAAACAAATGTCCTCAGTGTATTTCTAAATGACTGCATTTTGACCCTTTTTCTTTTTTAAATGCTGTTCAGTTGAACAATTGTCAGATTTTCCAATCAAACGTGGAAAAAGAGCAATTGGGTTTAGAAAAAATATCTTACTTTTTAAATTATAATTTATTATAAGTGAAGGTGTGAAAACAAATGTTTACAAAAGTATTACACATACAAAAAATAAGATTAATATTTAAAACATCTGCTGCTTATAACATATTTTTTAATTCTTTGTAATATACTGTAAATGACCATAAGAAAGCATACATAATCTGAGTAGGAAGACACAACTAATTAATTATTCCTAAATTTCTTTCTCTGTAGAAAATCCATTTCCCCAATCAAATCAGCATTTTATCTTAATTCAGCTGATGAGTTCATTATCGCATCTCTAGGGCAATTGTGTTAAGAATCAACACATAGTTGAACCATATTTTCCATTATGAGATGTACAAAACAGGATGAACAGCATGCTGGTGACTCCACTCAACACTGAACTGCATGTCTCTTGAGGTGTGAAATCATGATAAATTCATAAGGGCATAAAAACATTGAAAACGCTGTTCTGTGTTTTAGTTGTTTATGAATGTTAGACTTTTTTCATTTTGAAGAGTGCAATGCTAAAATATAAAATTTCTCATTTATTTATTATAAATTATTTTATGGTGTGGCTCAGTTCCATTCTACCTTAAATATGTTTTAGATACCGGTTTTGAACACACCTTGTAAATATTGAAATTCTGGGACTTTTGATGTCTTCTGATTTGATCTGGACTAGAAGGTCTTGTTGGTGCGACAGACCTGGAATAAAAATGTGAGAAAAAATATATAAAAATAAAATTCAGAGCAAAATCATATGCCAACAACTTAGGAGTAGTATTACAATAGGAATAATGAAACAAACAAAAAAATAAATGTCTAAACCAGGACAGGGTCCTCATGATGCTGCACTGCATAGTGCTGCTGCATTATAACTACTGACAATTGGAGCATTGTCTCTGTACAGTTGGAGCTTGCTCTTGCTTTCTAGGTTTCCATGGGTTTTGCTCCAATATTCCCATTATAACCCAATAACCCATTACCATTAGATGTTGATAGATTACTATAAACAGAACAAGAAAAGAGGGACATAAGAAGTGTATGACCCTTTTCTTTTCATTATCATCATAATATTTTATAGACATATATACTTTTGATGAAATACATTGATTAAAAAAAGGTTTAAATTCCATTCTCAAGCTTTATATACAGTACATGTGAAGAAGGAGCCATTACATTCCCCTCACAATAATGGCAACAGTTATGAAGAATGTTTCACCAGACTTGAGTGCTTGACACCTAACTGATTCTGGGTTATTATTTGTTTGTTAAATTTACTTATGAATGCTTTGAAATGACTTCTTTGGTTTTTTTTTTGCCTACTCATTGGTATGTGAAAGTTTTTTGGGATTCCCCCTATTTTTGGCCCTCTACATTAAAAACACTCATTTTTAGGCCATTTGTGGACAATATGTTGGTGTAGGAAATTACACACACTTATGATAAACTATAAAGCAATAAATGTTTTCAGCAAAAATGATCAGAAGATGCCACAACCACCAACCTCAGGAGTTTACTTTCTAATAGGATACAAGGGATAAAAATTTAAAGTAAAGGTTAAAAATGACTGTTTTAATGGTCAGAGATTATAAATACAATGTTATTTTTGATTGTTTATTAGGGATCTAGCCCTTTTTGTACCTCTATTAGTAGGTGAAAAATCAAAAATTTCTATTTAAATCAAAATTTTTAGACTTTAAACATTTAAACTGATGCAAAATATGTCAAATATCTGTCACAACCATTTTTGTTTATTATGTACTTCTACCTCATGAAGTAAACCATTGCATTTCTTTTGAACACCCCCAAATTAGGGCAGCTTATGCCAATTCATGGTTTTTATTTTTTCATTTACAGTACCTCAAGAGTTTATTCATTATTAGAAAAAAAGTTTATTACATTAAAAACTGATACTGTATATTGTAATTTCTAGTTTTTCTAAATTTTGCTTCTGAAAGATTCTAATATATAGAAAAACAACTAATATATACCCTTGACTATAAGATGTTAAAAAATAAGCAAATATTAAAAAAAAGTATTTTATATTTTATGTAGAAAAGACCAGTTTTGATTTACTTCCTGTACAGTCAAGCTCAATAAATATAAATTATTTGGAAAAACTCCAGTGCATGTGTTATGAGCTTCTGGTTCAAATTATAGCAATACACAAAAAATGCAAAAAATGAAACTTAAACCTGCAAATGGAGCCTCTGGATGTCCTACTTGTAGGCTCCAACCTGAAAATACAGAAATGAGGCCTTGCCTTGTAACTGTAGCCTTGGGCTTATCTGAAGCGTAAAAAAAGGGGGCCATTCCCCAAAGTAGAAGACAGAAAGTCAAGACTCAACACAATCCTTAAGTAGTATTCAAAGGGAGGATAGGAAATCGTGACACATATATTTAAAAAAAATAGATAAAGCTCTTTGAACATTTTGAATGTTTAAGACAAAAATAATTATATACAAAAAAGGAGTAGCCAAAAGGGTGTCTAAAATGGCAACCTTGAAACAAACAAGGCAACTTTGCAATCCAGAAATCAGAAATAAAAAAAAAACAGAACAAGAAAAAAAGTGGAAAAAACGCAAAACTTAAATACTTACAATGATTATTTTTTAAAACTCTAAGCCAATCTGGAGGCCTGATCTGCTGCCTGGACTTAAATAGGCAGATGGCGGTCCTCCAATACTACATCATGGCAGCCCCACCCCCTCAAATTTGGGCACAAAATTAAATACACTAAAACATAATACATACTGTAAATAATTAACAAAACAATAGTAGAAACATAACATACAAAAGGACAAAAAGCATAATAAATGATTTAACACATAATAATAAGTATTAAAAGAAAAACAAAAATATCAGAGAAAACTAAACTACACTTAACCCAGGGCTAAGACCCTGACGAACACAGAACTGCAGGATTGAACCAATATAGAAGAAATGTGGGATACTAGTGCCCTTAGGTTGGGGCATTTTAAGGAGGGTGAAGTGTGGTTGCTCATCCCACATACCATGTCATCTCTGAAGTAAAAGTGGCATCAGGAAGTAATAATATATTAACTAAAACAAGAAAATATTTGTAACAATGACAAGATGAATAGAAAAATACATCTTGAAGGGAAAGCTTTGTTTTTTTTAAATTATAAAAAATCTTATATGGGGCGGCACGGTGGCGCAGTGGGTAGCGCTGCTGCCTCTCAGTTGGGAGATCTGGGGACCTGGGTTCGATTCCCGGGTCCTCCCTGCGTGGAGTTTGCATGTTCTCCCCGTGTCTCCGTGGGTTTCCTCCGGGCGCTCCGGTTTCCTCCCACAGTCCAAAGACATGCAGGTTAGGTGGATTGGCGATTCTAAATTGGCCCTAGTGTGTGGGTGTGTTGGTGTGTGTCCTGCGGTGGGTTGGCACCCTGCCCAGGATTGTTTCCTGCCTTGTGCCCTGTGTTGGCTGGGATTGGCTCCAGCAGACCCCCGTGACCCTGTGTTCGGATTCAGCGGGTTGGAAAATGGATGGATGGAAAATCTTATATGACTTTGATGATAACTGTTAAGGCACTGCTGTGATTCTCTGGTGTTGTGCTACCTAGGGGACTCTTGCAGGCAGCCATTTACGATGAACCACTTTCAAAAGTGATCACTGTGTTTTCATATGTCTGCTTTATATATCTATATATATATAAAGGAGAGTTGGGATCTGAGAGACTGTGTTTGTGAGTTTGTGGAGGGATGGAGAGTTAAGGCGGGTGTTGGAGTTACATGATCATCTCCCCTCCCATTCACCTCATTTCATTCACTTTATTTCGCTCCGAGCTGAGCTCTGCAGCTGACGCGGGCTTGCCATTCTTTTTCCTTAGTGTTTAGTCATTTCTCCTTTACTGATTTACTGTTTAGTAGACGCGCTACTAGCTGAATAGTATTTTTTCCTTTAGTGTCTCTACTTAGTATTTCTTAGTGTTTAGTAGACGCGGTGTGTGAAAGGAGAGTTGGGATCCGAGAGACTGTCTTTGTGTGTTTGTGGAGGGATGGAGAGTTAAGGGGGGGGGGGGGGAGTCACGTGATCATCTCCCCTCCCATTCACCTCATTTCATTCACTTCATTTTGCTCCGAGCTGAGCTCCGCAGCTGACGCGGTCTTGCTGTTCTTTTTCCTTAGTGTTTAGTCCTTTCTCCTTTACTGATTTACTGTTTAGTAGACGCGCTACTTACTGAATAGTATTTTTTCCTTTAGTGTTTCTACTTAGTGTTTCTTAGTGTTTAGTAGACGTGGTGTGTGAAAAGAGAGTTGGGATCCGAGAGACTGTCTTTGTGTGTTTGTGGAGGGATGGAGAGTTAAGGGGGGTGGGGGAGTCACATGATCATCTCCCCTCCCATTCACCTCATTTCATTCACTTCATTTCACTCCGAGCTGAGCTCTGCTGAGCTCTGCAGCTGACGCAGTCTTGCCGTTCTTGATTTGCTTTTCACATGGCCAACTATACGTTGCATGCTCAAGAGTAAGCTCAGCGCGCAGCTTGGTCATATTACAACTGGAGGGGCGAACTGACAACATTGTATACAAAGAGATCTTTAACAAATAATTATTGGTATATTTTCCCTCAGTTTATTATTTTAAATTTTAAAGCAGTACTTCGCCGGTGCGAAGCGTGGGTATTTTGCTAGTGTATATATATATATATATATATATATATATATATATATATATATATATATGCACTCGCAACTCCAGACACTCAGACTCCTCGCTCAGTCTCTCGAGCGCCCTGATCACAGCCTCCATTGACTCCACGAAGATCACAGCATCGTCAGCAAGGTCAAGATCCGTGAATCTTTCTTCACCAACAGATGCCCTACAGCCGCTGGACCCCACGACCTTGCCTAACACCCAGTCCATACAAGCATTGAACAGAGTAAGAGCAAGAACACACCCCTGACGAACCCCAGAATCAACTGGGAAAAACACAGAGGTTCTGCCTCCACTCTGCACAGCACTCACAGTACCAGTGTACAGGCCGGCCATGATATCTAGTAACCTCAAGGGGATCCCACGAACCCTCAGGATGTCCCACAGGGAAGACCGATCAACTGAGTCAAACGCTTTACGAAAATCGACAAAGGCTGCAAAGAAGCTTTGCCGATATTCGCGTTTGCGCTCCATGAGAACCCTCAGTGCCAGGATGCAGTCGATGGTAGACTTCTTAGGTGTAAAACCAGACTGTTCCAGTCGCTGGTATTTGAGCAAGTGATCACGGATCCTATTGAGGACGACCCTAGCAAGGACCTTACCCGGCACTGAGAGCAGTGTTTTCCCCCTGTAGTTGCTTCAATCCAGGCAATCACCCTTCCCTTTCCAGATATGGACGACAAGTCCTGTTTTCCAGTCAGTTGGGATGATGCCAGCCTCCCAAATGGAAGCAAAGATTGCTTGCAATGCCAGGAGGACAGCCATACCACCAGCCTGGAAAAGTTCACCTCGGATACCACAGATACCTGCAGCCTTTACCCCCCTCAGCTGGTTCACCACCTGTGCAATCTCAGTGATTAATTTTTTTTCTTAACTGAAACCTTTTTTATTCCATATAAACAAAGTTATGGAAAATGCATTGGATTTGGGTAAAATGTTGATTTCATGGATATTCTTCTGCCTAAAGTCATTCAAGGCTGAGGCAAGCTACTATAATATGTCCTAACATGTTCTAGTAGATTAACAAAATTACATTTCAGTGGATTACGAAGGTCTGAGAATATTATATTATGCTAAAAATTTACACTAATGTGTAATTGCAATGCCTAGACAACGGAACTAAGGAGACAGTGTTCAATGCTGAAGTAATAATTGGAAATAATGTACTTCTGCTTGAAATAATATTAAACCTGGACACTTTGTGAACTTTCTTCTATAGCATACAGTATATGGATCTGATAAATCTGAATAAGTCAGATAAGGCACCATATTGTCAGTATAAACTGGAGTTTATGTTGTTTTATGTAAACTAAGACTATGTAAAATAATCCATCTCTATATTATTGGGTACAAATCAAACTTCCATATGAATAAGTAATCTAATTCAATTTTATAAAATGCTTTTTCCACATCTACTGATTATGATAGTTTAGGGGATTTAAATATTGATAATATAAATATTAAATATACATCAGAAATTGGAAGTGATTGTCCTTAATTAACCCAATTTCATCAAGTGAAGTACAGAATGGCGACACTTTGTTTATTCTATTTGCAAGGACCTTAGCCAGGCATATAGAGATTTAGAAGGGAAATTGGTCTTAATAATTCATAGCTTAAAGGAGTTAGATCAATATAGAATATTTGGATGGGATTCTCCTTTTTTTGCTTCAAAACATAGCTTATATAAACTATGACTATAAAGGAGAAATTTTGAATTTATGACTGATGCCTGTCTTGTCCTGCAGCTTTTTGACCAGTGATCTAATGGCTTATGAGAATTTATATAAAAAAAAAGTTTATCTTGCTTTTTATGCAAGATGTTTGGACTTGTGGTATGTACTTTACAGAAAGTTATTAAGAAAATGATTTATTTGAACCTAATTTTTACTAGTCTCAGTAGGGTATTACTTATTTTTATGATATTATTTTTATTATTATAGCAGCAATGTCTTAAAATATTCTCTAAATCTGTTATTTCTCTTTCAGTGTTTATGTTTTTGAGTCTGTCAGGTACTGATATTTTATAACAGCATTCCTGCTTTCTTTCTTGTAGATTTCATGTGGTAAAATCTCACTAATCCTTTCTTCATTTTAATAATATGAGTACTGAGATGTACAGTATGTAATTACTCTTATTTTTGTGCCCAAGAGATTAAAATCTCTTTGAAGTGGTAGCTGTTTACTTCCTTTTTTTGAGTTCTGAGATGGGCAATCTTGCATATTCTTTACTGAATTTAGAAATTACATTAACTGTTATTCTTTTAGATTGTACCTCTATTTGATTTAATAGTATTATATAATTTAATGCCTTAAAGGAATATTCCACCCTAAAATCATTTATGTTATCTGTAACTTACCCCATGTAGTTTGTAGTGGTAGGTGAGGACATTTTTTGAATTGAAGATCTGCATCCCCCCTTATTTATTGGTCAAGGCTCCTGTCTTCATTTCAAATGTTTGGTTCCATTTGAATGCACTTCATTTGCATGCACTGCTTTGATTTTCCCCGAACAATAGTTCAGCAAAAAATGTGCATGATTTAAACATGATGAGCAGATGACTGGATAACTGACCTATAGATTATGTGACATAACTAACTTGAGATGTTTTTTCATAGGCTTTTTAATATTGTGTAAATAAACTTTGTGATCTAAGTTCCCCATGAAAACATGACATTAAAATTGTTTTCCAGCCATGAATACAAACAACACCAGTAAGTAATACACAGAAAAAAATGTACTTTTTGAATGGTGTATTCCTTTAAAAGTAATTTTAGAGCTTCCCAAAATCTGCATCAGAATGTTCTGGAGTGTAGCTAATTTCAGTAAAAATCAATTTGTGAAGATAGGTATTCAGTAAATAATGAGCTGAACTGTCAATATTTAAAGAGGCTATCAATTTTGAGCTACAAAACAAAGGCGCATGTAAAGCAATTCCAATGTCAACTTATTTCATGATTTGTTCAAAGACAAGAAGTTACTATGAATAATAAAACAGTTTTTGAAAGCCATCATGTATGGTATGAAAAAAAGATTATTGTCTTCACTGCAGATATAAAATATTTCAGTGCTAAAGTCTGGTTCCTGCCTTATCCAAGGATAAATTGTAGCCTCTGATTTTTCATTGGAATAAGAGGTTTCAAAAATAAAAGCATGCACAGTTATAGTATATAGTAAATAATACAAATAAAATTGAACTGGACAATAATACTGATGATACTGCACAAAAAAACATTAAGAAATTAAACATTCTCAGCATCTCCAACTAAATACAATAAATGTTGCACTAGCAGTTAAGAATAGCCATATGCAAGTTGCCAGGCATACACAGTGTAAAGCCCTAGCAGATACCTTATTGCTTACACAGAAAATTGTCAAATGAATAGACAATCTCATAAAACACTTTCTTGATTAAAGGCTATACAAAAACTCATTTATTTTATTACATGCAAATATATTGCAACAGTCAAAAAAGCCAACTGTTGTGAAAGAATGCCAGACAGGAAACAGCACTGCAAGCAACAGCAGGACAGAAAGGTAAATGAAACACTGCCAAGAAAGTGGTGAATTTACATTAATAGGGTAGGCATAGATGTAATAATACCTTGGGCACAGAAAAAGAAACAGAGCAAAAGAAATTTCTAGTCCAAGAAGTAGCAACAGGGAGGCTCATAACAGAATGTGTGGCTCCATGCTATAGATAGTATAGTGGCTAGCCTACCTTGGGGATGACCAGTCTTTTAAGTGAGTGCTGGGAACCCTAGTGGCAGTAGGGAAAGTTTTAGAAGGATTGACCAAAGAGTTATCCAGGATATACCCAAAGACATTTCTGGCTGGAAAGTGATTAGAGATATTAACTCAGAAATGGTCTCTGGTTCTAGCTTAAAAGACCCTTCTGTCATTACTGAAGTGAACTTGTAATTAGGAGGCGAGTTAGTACAAGTGCTCATCTGGCAGGAGGAAAACAAGAAGGGTTCCAGAAAATGTTACAGAAGGTAAGAGAGAGGAGTGTTTTGGTGCTGTTTTTATTTGGACATATGTACAATACGCACACCAGACGAACTGCTAATGAAAGTCCTGTGGTTAGACTCAGTGGAGAGGTGTGTATTCTGTTCCAGTATTTTTTGTGTATTAATGTTTCTCTTTCCTTTGATCCATTAGTTTTGTTAATAAAACGCTTTTTTCACCATGTTTTTGTGACATTTTATTAATGGTTCATGGACAGGTTTATCCAATATAATATACAAATGTATTAAAAAATGACATAATTTTATAGATCTCTGCACTTTATGGTTAATGGATGACATTATAAATGGTGATGCCATTTCAGATTGGCCTTTTGAATGTTTTTATTGCACAGAAATTGAAGTTTTATATATAAATCCAGTTAATTTAAAATTGATCACCACATAAAATGTTTTAAAATGAAAGATGTTTGGCTGTTCATTGTTAAATAAGACATAAGTCTTCTTATACGAATGGAAAAAGCCAGACTTATATAGAGTTTTCCTGAAAGTTGCCCAATTAATTCATTTAGCCTCCTGTGAGGAACATGGCACTGGTCATCCTTTAAACTACTGACCTTGTGCTTCCTCCATTGAATTTTGTTATTGCAATCAGTTAACTTAAATAAAATAAATAAAACTGCAAGTCTTCTTGTTTTTTGTTCATCACAGCATAATACAGTAATGTCAATATAAGTAAAAATATGTCTATTATATAAAAAAATTACAGGACGAGACAAGTCTTTTTCAGAGAGGTAATTTCAAGTCCCATGAGACAAGACATTGTGCCAAGAGATTTAACCACGCCCAGGGCAGGAAATAAAAGACAAAGAGTAGAATACAAAGTAGAATGTCGTAAAGAAGTTCAAAACCGTTGGCTCTATACATATGCAGAGTAGTTTAGAGATAATGAAAGTACTAAAATTCAAAAGTCTCAAAAAACTGATAGCAGAGATCGAATTAGCGCAAACAAAAGGAAATTATTACTCAGTGAAATAACGGAATAGCGAAAAGAGATTGAATATATATGGACATAGGTGATATGACAGAAGTACTGTATGTAGATATTGGTTCGGCTTTAAAGTTTAAAGTCGAAGACTTGTAGATCGTCTAATTCATGTTGTCGACAGGGAAAAATAGTGTTTCTTCCCAATGAAGAGGCGTATCCGCGAGAATTAAAAGATTTGTTATTTAGTGAAAGTGAAATCCACAAACACTACAGGTAAAATATCCGAATCTACAATAATCTGTTCGCGTTCGCATCATACAATGCTCAAAACATAGATTTACACGATTCAGGACCATACACTATGAGAATCTGTGGTCCCGCAACAATTAAAGCTACTACAAGTTTAATTTCAAAGAAACCACAATTCAGTCAGGTTTATATATACTGTATGATCACGGAGAAGTGATGCAACATAGAATCGAAAGAGTTAAACGATCGGACATATTAGAAATTCTACAGCCAATAATGGATACAAATCCATATGTCCAAAAGTATCGGACTCTACACAAAATTTATCTGAAAACACGGACAAAGAAGTTTTCTTGGATTTTTATATGAATCCGAAAGATCACACATGCATATATAATAAACCAATATGTGACGAATTGTTAGCGATAATAATTTCGAAAGACGGAGATATCAAAGACAGAGTTGATATTTGTGTTTATCCAAAAGCATAGCATGATTCATCACAAGTGGCAGATCCGGGAAATGACTAGCCTGAAGGGCCTGCACGGGGCTGGCGAGCAAAGCGAGCAGGAGGCAGAGCTCAAGAGCATATATTATATACTCTTATATATTCAGAATTCACATATTAAATATTTTATCTTATGATACTATTTTAATATTGATTTTCAGTTCAGATGTAATCTTATTAAGCACATTAGTGCATCACTTTCAGCTTGAGAGAAAGTAAAACATTGTATTAGTTTTGTCCACTGCACTGTCATGGAACAATTCATGGATACATACTGTATAGGCATGGCTTTATATTTGCTTTGGTTTTTGTAGCAATTACATTAGATTTTTATGTTTTTATGTACATCATACTATATAGATTTATTTGTGGTGAAGTACACAGTCCTTATGTAAAAGTCTCATTTTAGGGCATAGTCCCATATTCAGTATGTGTTGAGGCCTAAACAACAACATTGTGTAACAGAAAATTGACCCACAGCTCAGGAAGGTGTTTATTATTAAAAAGGCAATGAAGCAAATGCCTTTATTATGTTTAAAATCAATATTCAAAACACTGGGTTTGTGTTTGCAGTGACTTTTTTTCCTATTTGAATATGTAACATACAGAATTCAGTTGCTTACAAAATGCTTATTCTAAAGTTGGAGAGGTACATTGTTGTTATGCAATTTAATTGACTCACTGTCACTAACAATAAGGGAATTGAAGAACTTGAAGAGCTCTCGGAGGTGTTCAGTCTGAATGGGTTGTGCCTAATTTTGCTTTCAGCTTTCTGAAAGAAGCTATTTGTCCCACTCTTCCATATGCTGAATTGTGCCATTTCCACTGCTAACCTTAACCCATCTATCAATATGGCCATAATCTCTCTTCTGCCTAAACAAGGTAAAGGTTCTATAGAGTCTGCAAATTATTGGTCAATTTTATTAATGAGCTCAGATGTGAAGCTATTGGCTGAAGTATGTGCTCGACGGCTATAGTCAGTGATGCATAAATTAATTTATTCTGACCAGACAGGTGTTATTAAGCCCCAACATAACAACGCTGTCTTCTCTACATTATCCACCCTGAGCCATTTCTTTCATTAAATTTTGCACTAATTGCTTTAGATGCAGAAATGACAAAGAATTGGTGCTTCCTTTGGTGGGTCCAGAGTAAAATGGGCGTCAGGGAAAGCTTCATCAATGTAATTATAACCCTTTATTCATCCCCATCTCTTGTTTTGTTTGCTAATTCAGAACCCCCCCCCCCCCCCCCAACAGATCATATACAGTATTTCAAAGGATTCCAGAAATGGCTGCTCCTCACTCCTCTTCTTTTCAATCTGTCACTTGAGCCTCTTGTTGCAGCTGTCTGTAACGCCAAAAATATTACACCCGCCCATCCCCATCCCCCGTATAAACAGTACTTTCTGAAAAATTCATTATACATAAATGTTGTTCTGTTACATTTGGGAAATGTGTCTTCTAATCTCTTCTATCTCAAAGAAACATCTATCTATTTTTAGAAAGGACCAGGAAAGGAGAAGTAAACAAAAGCCATGCCAAGTTGGTTAACTGGAAATCAAGCCTATCATTCATTTATTGTTTCCATTATATTGATCACCATTATTTTTTTTCTACCTAGCTCCTTTAATTAAACTTAGTGTGGTTGCTTTTATCCTTTCATATAGCAGTACTGATTTTGATTTTATACTAGCAGTGGTCTTTTTGCATTTATAGTTTATGTGTTTTTGTTTATATCAAATTTATTGTTAGGTTGGCATTTAGTAAGTACCTAAGTGATGTGGTTTTATTACTATAGTTGAGAAAGAGGGGATTGTATTTACTGCATTAAATACTTGATGGGTGGTTGTTGGGGTTTTCATTTTTTTGGGATCATTTTTGATATTAAAATAAACAAACTTACATTACATAGTATTTCATATTTCTCTGACACTACAATTTGTCTCTTCATCCTGGTCTGAAACAGCTGATAATGTTACCTTGAGACTTCAACAAAGGTTTTAACTATCTATCTGGTACTTCTTTTAAAAATGTTATGCTTATGAAATTTGAACACTGACCCTGCACAACTAACAACAGCTTTGATCGATACCGTTTTTACATCATTTAAATTGGACTCTTGTCTATGCAAGCTATGGAGCCACCACAAGTGTATTTGGGGTATATTTCTAACTACAAGATAAAATATAGTGCTGTTAAAAATAATGTATTTAATGCAGTCTACTAATTCATGCAATTGAATATATTATAGGGATATGTCTTATTGTTATAAAAATATTTAATAAACAAAAATGTGATAACCAACTCTTTGATGAACTAAAAAATATAAAATTCGCCAACTTTCAAACCAGTTAATGCACGTAAATTAGAACATTAGACCAATATAGACGAGAACAGGCCATTCAGTCCAAGACCGCTCGCCAGCCCTATCCACTTATTTCTTCCAAAAAAACATCAAGTTGAGTTTTGAAGGTCCCTAAAGTCTTACTGTCTACCACACTACTTGGTTGCTTATCCCAATTGTCTATTGTTCCCTGGGTAAAGAAAAATTTCCTAATGTTTGTGCGAAATTTACCCTTAACAAGTTTCCAACTGTGTCCATGTGTTCTTGATGAACTCATTTTAAAATAACAGTCTCGATCCAATGTACTAATTCCCTTCACAATTTTAAACAGTTCAATCATGTCACCTCTTAAACTGTATAGGCTCAGTTCTTTTAATCTTTCCTCATAATTCAACCCCTATAGCCCTGGAATCAGCCTAGTTACTGTTCTCTGGACATTTTCGAGTGCTGCTATGTCCTTTTTGTAGTCTGGAGACCAAAACTGCACATAGTACTCCAGATGTGGCTTCACCAGTGCAATATAAAGCTTGAGCATAACCTCCTTGGACTTGTACTCCACACATTGTGCTATATAATCTAACATTGCGTTTGCCTTCATAATGGCTTCTGAACAGTATCTGGAAGTCGATAGCTTAGAGTCCACTATGACTCCTAAATCATTCTCATAAGGTGTACTCTCGATTATTACGACCACCCATTGTGTATTCAAATGCTATGCCATGCATACATTACTAACTTGCTTGCATATGGCACAATGTTCTTGTGCAGAAGTAAACTAATATGAAATATGTGGTTGTGTCACACATACCCAGACTCACTCATAATGGGGTCACTCTGGAGTTGCCAATTAACCAGTCATGCCTGCTTGTATACTGTGGTCCTTCTTCATTCATAGAGAGCTGAAAACACAGCACACTCTGCACATACGATAACCAGCCTCTTTGAGCTAATTTGATTGTGATAAAACATAACCAGCCCAGTTTCATAATATGGTATGTGGCTGATAGAAAACCATTGCAGTGTTTAATTCAATTTTAGGTTAATATTTTGGAGAAATCAGCACTTGAAAAGAAGCCCGCTCATGGACTTGGTTGTGCTACTTTTTCTGCTATAGACAGGGACAGAATAGCTTTCAGCTTTGCAATATTCCTGAAAAGAATTCTCAATCAAAATATTTTACACATAAGGTTCAAAGGTCAGCGTACTGCAAAATATCTCTTTAATCATTAACTTTAGGTTACAGAGTTTACATGTCTCCAGTGAACAGTGGGCAGTTATGGAGGGTGTTTGTTGACATAGTGTTTATGATGACAGATTAAGTTGAATACAGAAAGTAAAGTTTGTGAAGAAGAAAGTGATTTCTAGTGATTCTAGTTCTAATGATATATTCTAGTTCTAATATTAGTGAAGCATACAAGATGATTTTCCTCATCTGGGGCCTTATGTATAAACAGTGTGTACACACAAAAATGTTGCGTACACCCATTTCCATGCTCACATCGCGATGTATAAAAACTAAACTTGGTGTAAAGCCACGCACATTTTCACGCTAGCTCAAACCGTTGTGTACGCAAGTTCTCCACTCGGTTTTGCAAACTGGCGGCACTCAGCATCAAAGCAGTGCTTTTCTTCCAGTGTGGTTTCCCTTTCTTTTTTAGATTCACATCCCTGACGCGGCTTTATCAAATACATTGAAATTAACTGCATATTGTTTATTAGTTTAAGGCATGATTGTAATTAACCTGTAACAGTGGTCCACGGAATTGACAAACTATTCCAAATACCACAGCTGCTTTAGCATTGTTACTCTCAAGTATTTATCCCACTGTATCTGATTGTGGAATCACAGCTCTACAGCAGCTGTTCGGAAAGAGAATTCTCAGTATACAGCATCAAGCACATGCTGCCTCAGCCATGATGTCTATTTGAACCGTTCTCATACGACAAACGCTTCAGAACCTTTCCTGTAGGCACATCGAAGTTCAAAAACAGTTTCATCCCAAGAACTATAAATGCACTCAATCAGTCCATCAAGTGCTCCTTGTAGAGTACAATTACCTCACTGTAAACTTGTGATACGGTTATAATATTGCACAACCTGAGCCACTTTATAAAGCGCATATTTACATATGATGACGATATAATTTTTAAGATGAAATGCAGCAAAATATGTTATTACATTATACAGATAACATGTTAACATTATTTAAATAACCTATATTGTTAATAATTAAACATGTGAGGGGCACGGTGTCACAGTGCTAGCGACGAGCTGGTGTCCATTCAGGGATTGTTCCTGCCTCACGTTGTATTCTTGCTGGGGACTGGCGCGACACTGGATGGATAGATGGATAGAATAATTAAACATATACTACGAAGATATTTCAATGTTCCTTAAAAGTTTTGAAGAATTGGCGTTCTAAGCCTACAGATGGTTTGACATCTATTACAGAGCTGATCGTTTGGCAATTGGTTATTTGTTAGATGATCGTTTGGCAATTGGTTATTTGTTGAAAGAAAAGGAAGGACAGGAATTGGAGGTTAGTATGTTTGAAAGAGACCATACTGCTGCAATAAATTATTTCATCGAAGGTCGCGCACGGCGCAGCAAACATCTTGCAGGAGGCAGGAACAATCACTGTGCCACCATGTTCCCATGTTTAATACAAGCTTTAATTCCTATCATCATGAAAATTATATCAAATATACATCTCAGTATTTAAATTATTCAGAGAGCTCTAATATCACGAATGTAATGGATTCTGTGTCCTGTCAGAGAAAGAGAAAACCTGTTTAAGAATCACGTAGTGATTCACGCACATAGAGCACATAGAAGAACAAATACAATACAAAGTATTTAACGTGCTACTTTAGTTACAATGGTATTTGAGAAAATAGTAAATTAAAGATTTAAAAATGAAGTTTATGATGTTCTACTTTAATGACAAAATAATCTACGTGATTAAAGTGGAAATTTCGAGATTAAAGTTGACATTTTCAGCTTTTTTTTCCCACTGTATACCTATTTTTTTTTCTCTGTACCCTAATAAGCTTTCATATGACACTGAGATGGTGGGCTATGACTTGCCTTTTCACGGCGACTTTGATATCTGACATCTTTTTTATTTTTGGGCACTGTGCGACTTTGTGAATTTGAACTTTTCGAGTTTCTCCAACACTCTATGTCACTCGATCAACTTCCTTTTGTTGTTTATACCATTGGCTTTTGCCATTGTCTTTTCACAGAACGCTGAGCTTAATGGCTATTTATATTGATTTGGATATTCAAAAAGGCGTAATTCTGGGAGGAGTTGGGGAGTGGCAGCACATGCATTACTTTTCACACTGACCGGGAGTTATGGAGCGGAAGAACGTGGAAGTTGGCGTACGCATAGATTCATGCATCTGGATTTTTTTAAGCGTATGCACATTTCCGCTTTTGTCCGTACACCATGTTTTAGTGTGAATTCTATGCACGGTGTTATGCATGAGGCCCCTGTTAACTTGTGATGGTACATCTAAATGTACCTGGTATTGTAAGAGTGCTGGGCAACTTTCAAAGTTGTCGTTTACATCTTTCCAGGGTATAAGACTGATGTATGACATACAGATGATCCCTTACAGAATTTCAGTCTGCTCATAAGCGGTAACACATTAGCTATAATTGTGACTGAGCCAAACAGACATGCATAGTAATTCATAAAGCAGTACACACTATTTCTGTTGTTTTGGGGTTGTCCGAACACCTATTGCATGCTCTCACTCTCTGTGTAGTAACTATTTGTATCTCTGCTCCTCCTAAGCTTTGATACTACATACTGGTTTTTATGAGGTTCCTCCAAGACAGCTAGGTGGAGTCCAAACCACAATTCAAGCCCAAAGGCCCTCTACGCCCAAAGTCCATAGCTGGCTTCCATGGTCATATCTGTCAGAATACAATAGAATCACTTTCTGATTTTTCAGATCTTTTCAGGGCTGCAAGTGGCAAAATTTGTTATATAAACTTTCCCTGATAGGAATGGCTTTGGAGCAGAGCTTAAAGTGTGCCAGTACTCTCTGGTGTGTACTGTAGTACCATCACTTCTTCCAACTTCTACTTAAGAGTAACAGCAGCTGTTCTTAGCGCACAGGTGAGAACCACTATGCTATATTGGTGGTGCATAAAGCTTCACCAGAACTCTTTGACTGAATGTTATTGTATCACCATAAACAGAGTACTGCCAGTAATTTGGTTCTACTTCAAGCATGGCTTTTGTGATAAACATGGGTGGTAGAAAATGAAAAAGCATACTATTGGAGTGTTTTGAAGTGCTTTGCCTTGGTGCAGGATGCTGTGTGCTGTACAAATTAAGGCTGAAAACCTCACAAACCTTAAAATTTACCAGCAATCACCAAAAATTGGCCTACAACCTATTTCGGTCCAAAGAACATTAAAGGTTGAAAAGTGCCAACAATCACAGTGGGCATGCAAGTGTCAGTCCACACAATGCAAAACAACAGCTGTTAAGATGATGTTGCAAAGGAAAACAGCTTTGGGAACAAACTCAGTAAAACACAAAAAGAAGCCCAAGTTAATCTCATTGAAACTGGCATGTCTACAAGGCTATGTGACACACCATGGTTCAGAAAATGTGCTATTCCTCTCCACCCAAAACTTAACATGCAATGTGTTCTATGCTATCCTAATAGATGCTATGGTAGGAATGTAGAAAATGAATTTTATAATGGAGAAAGAAGCGGTCTTAGTTTTACAGTATTAGGCTACTTCCGCCATCTCCTATTTGCTTTACTCCAGTTAAATTTATTTTGCATGTAAAAGCAAAGTTTTTTAACAAATAGTTATTTCTGAACACATTAAGCCTGCAGTTCTCTCTGTTACTCAAAACTGAACTCTATAATATATTCTCTTTAACCATACCATAATTACTAAAACTGAAATCAATATATATATATATATATATATATATATATATATATATATATATATATATATATATATATAACTTTCAAAGATGCAAACATGCATATCCAATAAATTTAAAATTATTTAAATACGTGAAAAATTTAAAATAGTAGCATAACTTGCGGAAACAGTGATATCAGCTGATGGAAAACAATGGAAACTAAAAGTAACTTTCTGTTGTTTATTGTTAAAATACACAAGAAATGTGTAACAAAATACAAATATTTATTTTTAAAAGCCTTTTCCTATGTACAAATAGCTGTACATGTACATGTTTTTTATAGGAACTGGGGGTTGCATTGTATTCATTGGGTGGCTATGCTAATTTTACGGGACTTACGAACAAATTGTACTTGCCGATGCCCTCTTCGAATGGAACTTGTTCATATGTAGGGGACTTACTGTATTACTGTATGTAAATATATATATATATATATATATATTTTAAAAAAAATCTTGGAAGGCTTGGTAGGAGAAGATACGTGATTTTCTCGGAGACACATTAATGTCCTGCTAGAGAAACTTTAACGTCCTGTGAGACAAGGCAATGAGACAAAAGGACAGCTGCTGTACAGGCTTTTAAATGATCGACGTGCAGCATGACAAGCAAAAAATGCAGCTCGGCAACAGCAGCAGCAGCAGCAGCAAGCCAGCAGCTGATCCAACCACAACGTGAGTGGCAGAGATATGAAGTGGCTGGCGTGTAGCGCGCCCGCCCCGGGGGGTGGGTGGCTGAGCAAAGCGAGCAGGGTGCAAAGCCCCATGTGTGTATATATATATATATATATATATATATATATATATATATATATATATATATATATATATAGGGGATGGAGCCAGGAGGCGGCGGATGACCAGAAGTCCCTCCCCGTGGCAGGCGAGGGATTGGATATTGTGTGTCGTGTTCCCGTCAATGATTGGTCAGAGGCAGGACTGGTGACCATCCATCCCGAGCTGGGGGAGGACCTGATGAAAGGTGGAAGAAAGCTCCACAGTGGGCAGCCGGCGAGTAGGACTGAGCAAAAAGGTAAGTCCTCTGCCGGCTGATGCTCTGTTTGTGCCTGCGGCTTGGCGTGACCTGGAGGTTTCTCTTCGGTTTGTCAAGTCGTTTTACCAGGTGTTACACGATCTTTGAGACTTCATAGTCGAGCTGGAGGGGAAGGTGATCGCGCAGCATCAGACACTATGACAGTGGGCGGTGCAACACAGTGCTGGAATCTCTGGCCGGAGGATTGTGGCGGTGCGGGTAAGAGAGACCTGTGCCGTAAAAAGAAATGGAGATGCGAGCGAATGCGTCCCGTTATTGTGCGGTT
Source organism: Erpetoichthys calabaricus (assembly GCF_900747795.2). Taxonomy (NCBI): domain Eukaryota; kingdom Metazoa; phylum Chordata; class Cladistia; order Polypteriformes; family Polypteridae; genus Erpetoichthys; species Erpetoichthys calabaricus. The sequence continues at coordinate 236,924,485 of NC_041395.2, forward strand.
CCGGTGAGTAGCCACATCTCCGACAGTGGAGGCGACACGGAGGGCTGATCGCGTGGCAGGGGTAGACCCAATACAGTCTCACATCACTCCACAGGGGGCGCAGATGGCGAGGGGTCTCTTCCTTTCCTATAGGGAGACTCAAGCCATCAGGGTGCCCAAGAGGAAAAGGAAGAAACAGAGGAGTGAAGCCAGCTCTTCCCACAAAGTGAGACATGAGCCCGTGAGCTCACGTCCGGTTTACGGCCCGCCCTCTGCAGGAGCAGAGGGAAACCCCAAAGTCAGCGGTGAAGACGAGAATGCGAGCGGTCCCGTTGGACAACCCGAGGGAGGGGGCACAGAGCGAGCACTGAGGTATTGGCCACCAGGGTGCCGGCTGAATGGGGGAGCGTTGGCCCTTTGGCTTAGTGGAGGACGCCAGGGCAACATCTCTGCCCCTGTCTCTGCTTTGTGTATTGCAGGACTGGACCCTGGATGTGCAAGAATGGGAACTGCTTCATGGGAGGCCTGCCCTCGCAGGGCGGTCTGTTGCACCCAACGAGTCTCCGCTGGTGATGGGGCAGTGTGGCAGGAGGCTGGAGGGGAGACCCAGCCAGGACGCTTGGAAGGACCGGGAGGCGGGTTATTCATTCCCCAGGCCACGACGGGGCAACTGCCCCGGATAAAAGAAGGGACCACAGGGATGGAGCCAGGAGGCTCAAACCCATTGGGGCACGTGGCCACCGCCAGAGGGCACCCCGAGCATAGTGGAGCCCGGGAAACCTGCACTTCCGCCACACCTGGGCAGGTGGAGGAAGAACCATCCAGGGGACACCCGGAGTGCCTCCGGGTGCTCATGCGGCACATCCGCCAGACCAGGAAGTGCCGTCGGAAGGTCATCAATATATATATATATATAAACAGCTTCAACTCACCATCCACATTTATTTACAATCAAAAATGCACAAACCACCAATACCACACCAATATACAGTCCATTCCCTTCCTTGCTGCCCAGCCCATCCACCTCCACTCATCCTCAGGGTTTGTCCACTCCTTCCTGTCGACTCTGGCCCCCTCAATGGAGTGAGGCAGCTCCAATTATTCAGGTCCCGGGAGTGTTCCAGGTGGCTCATCAGTATTACCTGGAATCACTCCCAGGTGCGCTGGAGGTCCTCTACAGGACTCAGCAGCTCCCCCTGGCGGCCCCCATGGAACTCAACAGGGCTTCACCAAACTCCAGTTCCCAGCATGCCATGGGGGAATCCATGGTGCCACAGCTGCCATAGCTGCCCTCTACTGTCCCCAGGGGAGGTACTTCCTCATCAATGCCCTCTCCCCTGGTCCTTCCACTTTGTTGGCGTTTGTGAAATAAAAACTAAAATACAACTAAAAAATACATTATGAAGAAAAATACTAAAACTAAACTGAATTTACAAGAAAGATCAGAATTAAAAACTAGTATAAGAAGGCAAAACAATAATAACATTGGATCTGCATACAAAAGTAGTAACAGTTTTAATGTTAGTAGTATAAAACAGTTGAACCAGGCAATGGAGCTCTACCAGACTTACCCCGCTCAAAATGTATAGTTTTTCAGGTAAAAATTCTCTAAAATCTTTGACATGAACTGAACAAATATCACATTTTGGACATGAACAACGTATGTTTCTTGTTATTTTCTTTAATAAATTAGCTTTGTTACATGTTGTGTTGGTATAGCGGTTAGTACTGTTGTCTGGGCTGAAATACAAGCCTGGTTGCTACCTATGTGAAATCTTAACATTGTTTTTGTGTCTGTGTGGATTTTATCCTGGGTTCTCTGGTTTTTTCCTATTACGATGTTGGACCAATGCAAATAAATGTTTGTGTGAGTTTGCCCAGCAATGTACCTGAGGTTGAAGGGTACCAACCCTGAAATAGAAAAGTAGGTTAGGAAATGCCATTTATGATAAGCTTTTCATGGACAGCATGCTGCATGCATAATTTTTCCTTTATTCATCACAGAAATCACATTGGTAGTTTACATTTTTGCCAAGTGCGTGTACACATGCTGATATCAGTCAGTGATTGTTTCTGTGTGTATATGAATGATTGTACAGCAAATTGTCTTTTAAGGACATCTTAATAAGAGCACAGTCATATTTTGAACATAGAAGTAAATGGACATCATATGTCAACATACTTTACCTTAACTTTTCTATTGTTGTTTTCCTGTTTGTAAACAGAAACTTAATTAGTGATTTCTTCTTCAAAAAGAAGCCAGTTGCAGCAGTGATTAGCATTAGAATAGTCACCAGTATGCCAATTGTTATTCTGCTGTCATCTAAAAAAAGAAAAACAAGTTCAAGTTTTACACTAATATGCAGCAATATTGTGCCTTATACAGTAATCCCTCCTCCATCGCGGGGGTTGCGTTCCAGAGCCACCCACGAAATAAGAAAATCCGCCGAAGTAGAAACCATATGTTTATATGGTTATTTTTATATTGTCATGCTTGGGTCACAGATTTGCGCACAAACACAGGAGGTTGTAGAGAGACAGGAACGTTATTCTAACACTGCAAACAAACATTTGTCTCTTTTTCAAAAGTTTTAAACTGTGCTCCATGACAAGACAGAGATGACAGTTCAGTCTCACAATAAAAGAATGCAAACATATCTTCCTCTTCAAAGGAGCAAACAAATCAATAGTGCTGTTTGGCTTTTAAGTATGCGAAGCACCACGGCATAAAGCTGTTGAAGGCGGCAGCTCACACCCCCCTCCGTCAGGAGCAGAGAGAGAGAGAGATAAAAAAATCAATACGTGCACTTCGTGCTTTTAAGTATGCGAAGCACCGTTCAGCATGTCGTTTCAGGAAGCAGGTGCAGCTGCACAAAAGATAGTAACGTGAAGATAAATCTTTCAGCATTTTTAGACGAGCGTCCATATCGTCTAGGTGTGCGAACAGCCCCCCTGCTCACACCCCCCCTACGTCAGCGCAGAGAGAGAGAGAAAGTAAGTTGGATAGCTTTCTCAGCCATCTGCCAATAGCGTCCCTTGTATGAAATCAACTGGGCAAACCAACTGAGGAAGCATGTACCAGAAATTAAAAGACCCATTGTCCGCTGGAAACCCGCGAAGCAGCGAAAAATCCGCGATATATATTTAAATATGCTTACATATAAAATCCGCGATGGAGTGAAGCCGCGAAAGGCGAAGCGCGATATAGCGAGGGATTACTGTATATGCATTTTTTTATTAATGGATTTTATTTCTTTTAACTGACTTATCCTATGTGATGTAAAGCTTGGATTAAGGTGGGTAGGAAGAATGAATAGGAAGCATTACTACTGTATAATCTTATTTTCTCTATTTCCTGTATTCATTTTCCTGTTTTGAATTACAGAATAGATGAAAATTTCCCATTAGAGAAAAGCATTTTACTGTATACTGTGTATTTTATTTTATGTGTTTAATCAGCAGAGTTGTCAAACTGTAACATTTCATTTATGTTAGGTAGAATGCCCACTGGGGCCTGGATGGTCTTGTGGCCTCGGAACCCCTGCAGATTTTGTTTTTTTTTTTCTGCAGCCCTCTGGAGTTTTTTGTTTGTTTGTTTTTTCTGTCCTCCCGGCCAACACCTTACTTTATTCTTTATTATTTAGTATTGCCTAATCTTATTTTTTATATTTCTACTAGTTGGTTTCCCCCTGCTCGCCAACCTCCCTGGCCTGCACTACGCACCAGCCACTTCACGTCTCTGCCACTTGCGTTATGAAAAGGGGGGCGAACGCACCCCAAGGAGATGCGGTCGCTCCTCCGAAACCCCCTCTTAAACCGTGATACAATGGGAAACAAATACAGTTTTTTTTTTTTACCTCCTCTTTGCTCGATCAGTTGCTGGCTTGCTGCTGCTGCCGTGCCCACGTGATCTACATCTCACGCAGCGCTTCAAACATTTAAAAACCTGTACAGCAGCTGTCCTACTCTTTGCCTTTTTATTTCTGGCTCCGGGCATGGTTAAATCTTTTGCCACAAAGTCTTGCCTCACAGGACTTGAGTTCTTGATATTGTTTAGTTTATAATTTAAAAACGGATAAGAATATGAAACATTAAAATTTGATAAATTCTGAAAAGAATGATACCAAACATTTATATGTAGCTTTTAAAATAAGCCCGATTTAAAGCATGACAATAAACGTGACATAAAAATGTCATATAAAATCATTGCACAAAATCGTTGCACTTTTAGACTTAGGATTTTTATATATATATATATATATATAATATATATATAATATATGTATATATATATATATAGAGAGAGAGAGAGAGAGAGAAAGAGAGAGTAAATTTTTTATTAACTTTTCTTTCTTCATTTTGTAAAGCACTTTGAGCTACATTATTTATATTAAAATGTGCTATATAAATAAATGTTGTTGTTGTTGTAATGTTACAGGGAAATCTATTTCATTATTATTATTTATTGCTGTTATTAACATTTGTGTTGCATTTTAATTAGCAAAAGCATGTGAGGAATATTACCATACTCTGTACACACAACAATATGATCATATGAACCCACCATAAACTATAATAAATAATTATACATACATTATATTATGTATAGAGTGTTGTGTCTGTATGTATATTTATGGTTTGCAATATCTTTTCTATAAAGCAGAAAATAAGCCAGTGATTATTTTTAATACAAAACCGTTTAAAAAACACCAACTTGCCTAGGCATTTTAAATTATTCCAGTAGATTATTGAAAGGTTTTGTGAACTGGAAACCAATTGAATAAACAGTCAGTCAGTCCCTATCCAACCTGATATATCCTAACACAGGGTCACAGGGGTCTGCAGGAGCTAATCCCAGCTAACAGAGGGTGCAAGGCAAGAACAAATCCCCGGGCAGGGCACCAGCCCACCTCAGGGCACACGCACACACACACACACCAAGCACACACTAGGGACAATTTAGGATCGCCAATGCACCTAACCAGCATGTCTTTGGACTGTGGGAGGAAACCGGGAGCGCCCGGAGGAAACCCACACAGACACGGGGAGAACATGCAAACTCCATGCAGGGAGGACCCAAGAAGCGAACCCAGGTCTCCTTACTGTGAGGCAGCAGCGCTTTCTACATCTCAATGCAAGTTAGTCTAGCACTTTGATTGGTTCTGTCAATAATGTGGTCTTTAAATGATAGGAAGATAAGAACAAGATATTATTAACTTTCTAATTATCAGATTCAGACAATTGCTTAAGCAAAGCAGTCTATTTACACTGGTTTATTCATACCTAAACCCCAGAGGTGCTGCCTCAAGCAAAGGAGTTGAAGTATCTCAGGGGTCTTGTTCACAAAGTGAGGACGAATAGAGCAGGATTGACAGGTTGATTTGAGTGGCTTCCGCAGTTATTCTGATATTGTACAGGCCTGTCATGATGAACAGAAAGCTGAGCCAAAAGGCCAAACTCTCGATGTTACCGTCAGTCTATGTCCACTATCCTATCCTGCATGGGTGTGTCTTTATTATCAAAGTGCAAATGCCGCATGGTAGACTGGCAGTGGTAGACGAGACATCGTATTTTTGATTGCTGGTACAATAGATAGTTCTGAGCAGGCATCAAGCACAGCACCAACCTGTGGTCATTGCTGCTTTTCTGAAAAGGAATTGAAATAAATGCTAACAACTCAGAGAGGGAGAGGCAAGTTTCGTTGTACCATGAGAATGTCAGTGAGAGAATAAAAACTGAATAATAAAAAAAACAAGTACTAACTTTTACAAGTAGCCAAAATTTACTCCACCGGGTGTTACAGACTGAAATCAAATGTATGTTTTTATTATATTACTAGTCATTTAGCCCGTTACAAATAATGGGCGCTAGAACAGTAGTGCAGTAAACATTAGTAGGAAGAGTCTATATTAAATGGCAAGGGACTTTGACCTCATTCTTTTTGTTGGTCGTATTTTTCTTCTTTCAGCCTTTCTTTTGTTGATGTTTACTTGCTGAGCTGACCGTTCTTCGTGGGCTGCCGCCGTGTATTGTGTGTCTTTAATTTTCTGTGACAGTAATACTGTCTTGTACGGCTCTATTCAATAAGGGCGTGCACAAAAAGGCGAACTTCAAAAGGACCGACCTCATTGAGCGCGGCGAATTAAGGAGTTCGTAGATAATTAAGTTCAAATGGCTCTGGAATATGTGAAGAGCAACAGAGGTGCAGATCTTTATTTACGCGCGCCTTTATTCGCTGCGCCCAATTGAGGTCACCCCTTTTGAGGCTCGCCTTTGTGCGTGCCCTTATTGAAGGATACCGTCTTGTACATCCGCTGGCTTGTACGTCCGTAATATCCTTTAATTTTCTCTGGCGGTAATACAGGCGTGCACATCGATAATATGCCTTTATCCTCCTCTGACAGTAATACTGGCTTGTATGTGGCCTGTAATATGCGTCACTGTATGTGTTACCTTTAATTTCCTCTCGCAGTAATACTGGTTTGTATTTCCGTAAAACGCCTCTAACTTTCTCTGACAGTAATATCGCACATCGCACCGGTGCCCCGCGGCATTCGCACTTTCACCAGAAGACAACCCACACATGGACACCTGGACGCACATAGGGATTTTATATATATATAGATAGTAATAATAATAGAAACAGGCACAATACTTGGAGTGCCGAGACTAGAACCTGGTACCTTTGGCTTATAAGTCATCAGTTCTTACCTCTGCGACCATTCAAGAATACATATTAACTTCCTGTCAATTGACATTTGAGCTTTGGTTTTTAACTCATTGTCCGCAACATATAAATCGAATGATTGTTTTTTCTTTGGTTTTATTCTTGATTAAAATTGCATGTGTTTATTTCACATTATGACTAAAGTCTTCACACATTATACACTTTACGTCATTATTAGTATAACATGGAAAAAGTTTCTGCTTTAGGTATGTGTTCATCATTTCTTGCCTCGCATTTATTTCTTTTCATCCTATACTTACCCAGATCTTTGTAGACATAGAACACACATGAAATGCATGTATTCCAAATAACGATATACTATATTATTTACCCTAAGATAAGGAGCCATGGCTTGGGCTGGGAGAGTTGAACTCCGTCAAGGCGGAGGATGGGACAGCAGGCTGCTGGTTGCTTGTGGCGGGATCGACACATTTACAAAACAAAGAAGATGAGGGAGAGGTGTGAAGGAATATAAGGTAGGCCAGGATTACGAGTTTTTTTGTATGCTTTGGTAATTCTAGTGTTAATCAGCAGTCCTAATATATGTGTATGTATTTATGCCCTGCATATACTTTCTCACACTTCTGTCTTATGTTTGCCTTATGTTTTGCTGCATAAGCAGGATGGATTAACAACTGTTTTTTATTGCTAGACTTCTCACGTTATAAAACTTTAGCTTATTAGTATCACCAGTATTAGGAAAACAGAAAGTTGCAGAGAGCAGGATTTTAGACTTGTGTGCTATACAGAGAATAAGCCACAATATATATTGCATAATTACAAGGTGACAACTTTGGACAATGTACACAGAGTAAATAGCTTAACTTCCTGAACAGTTCTGCGTTAAAACAGGATAGATGAAACAAAACTTAAAGGTTCAGGTGGTGGTAATTTAACGCCAATCAACAAGGTGTTGGTGTATACTAACGCCTCTTCTCTTCCTCCCTGTACAGACTGGATGATCGACATCCTCACCACCTCTGATGTCACTTTCAGTGTCCGTTCCCCTGGACCCATGTCTTCCTGCCTGGCCTGCATGTACAGGAAGTGTTGTCACCCTTGTTAGTCTAATGACCCCGTGATCATCAAAGGTGACTGTGTGCAGATGGTGCAGACCTATAAATACCTGGGAGTGCAGCTGGATGATAAATTAGACTGGACTGCCAATACTGATGCTCTGTGTAAGAAAGGACAGAGCCGGTTATACTTCCTTAGAAGGCTGGCGTCCTTCAACATCTGCAATAAGATGCTGCAGATGTTCTATCAGACGGTTGTGGCGAGCGCCCTCTTCTACGCAGTGGTGTGCTGGGGAGGCAGCATTAAGAAGAAAGACGCCTCACGCCTGGACAAACTGGTGAGGAAGGCAGGCTCTATTGTTGGCATGGAGCTAGACAGTTTGGCATCTGTGGCAGAGCGACGGGCACTCAGCAGGCTCCTATCAATTATGGAAAATCCACTGTATCCACTAAACAGTGTCATCTCTAGACAGAGGAGCAGCTTCAGCGACAGACTGCTATCACTGTCCTGCTCCACTGACAGACTGAGGAAATTGTTCCTCCCCCAAACTATGCGATTCTTCAATTCCACCCGGGGGGGTAAACGTTAACATTATATAAAGTTATTGTCTGTTTTTACCTGCATTATTATCATCTTTAATTTAATATTGTTTTTGTATCAGTAAGGTGCTGCTGGAGTATGTGAATTTCCCCTTGGGATTAATAAAGTATCTATCTATCTATCTATCTATCTATCTATCTATCTATCTATCTATCTATCTATCTATCTATCTATCTATCTATCTATCTAATCTGAGACTGGTGTCCTAAGGGGCATTTTTTTTTTTTTTTTGCTGAAAAGAGTTTATTTTTGCTTTTATAATATATGGGGTGGCAGTGTCACCCCAAACCTTTTTCATTTATTCTGTTTTTTTTTTATAATGGATAAAACAGACACACATGTAGAATGTATATATGTTGATTTCATTTTATGGCCACCGCTACCCCTGACAAAAACATAAATATTTTTCCCAGTCTTTATGGGTATCAGATAAATCAATGCAAGGTTGGGATTGTCCAGAAATTTAAAGCAAGGGTAGAAAGGCAAGTAGCTACTAAAAATATTGGACTCACTTGCAAGCCTCATAGGCCCACTGTCAATGCTGCCACCAAATCCAGGTGTGTTACAGTACGGAGGAGACCATTCAGCTTCACAGTGGCAGTTCTTTTATTGTTACACACCTGTATTCATTTTAAAAGAACCATAATAAGAAATCAGAGGCGACTTTGGCAAGCTTATTATTACGCAGTTGAAGAGCAGATGTTCTAAGCTAAATTTTTGTTCTCCTTTATACTAGATAATGATATTCCAAAAGCCCTTAATAAAATATAAGGCAATTGAAATAAGAATGACTGTTTATTTAATGATTTGAGACAAAACGACTGTGATGAAAAAGTATCAAAATGCCACATTTTGTTCCTGAGTACCTATATAAATACTACATTTTTGTTCCATTTTGTCATAAGATAATTTGAATCAAGTTTTATTGAATTAGTGTGGTGTTCAGTTGTACACATAAAAGAGCCATTAATATGAAATACTGGATTTCTCTTCCTTCTGGTTTCTGCATATACAGTTGTAAAACAGAGACTAGAAAACTGTCAATTGAAGAACACCACTGTGCATGGTAGAATTAGCAAGTAGTAATTTTATGAAAATTAACAATTACCATAGAACATATAAGGGCTGTGAATTAAGTCTTTAAAGCAACTACAACAGAAGAATTTTAAATTCCATACAAAAAAGACTGCAGTAGTGTGAAGTGTTTACTTAAATAACCACACAGAAACTCCTTGTCTTAATTTATTTCAGGGCCCCATTTCTTTTTGCATAAGCATACTTGTTAAAAGTGAGGCTAACTGAAGGTAGCCCTTAGAAATGTACATGTGCCGTGTAATTACCTGATGCACCATTCTTGGAAACCTTATGCTTTCAGTTCCATAATTGCTGTCAGAATTAATATTAAACAATGGACCAGTCCTCAAATATCTGAACCTCCTAATGACCCCAGTATACATTTGTGATGATGATATGTCTAGGTGCATCAAGTGATGTAAAAGTGAACTGTTATCGGGATGATGTGTGTAAAGTCATTTGATACGGAACATTCGAAGCATACACTGTTAAAATAACTTTAAAAAGTGGCATTGATTTCTCATTTTAACTTAAACATATTAAGTGCCGTTTTTCACCTAATAGATAGTGTTTTAGTACTCACCCCATGACTGTTACACTTTGAAGCACATTCATGAACTCCAAATGCGCTGACATTTTGGCACTGACGATTAAGGCACATCTAAAAGCAGAAATGCAAAATTAAAGATGAAATAAGAAAATGAGTGTTGAATATTGTCTAATTCATTCACACTTGTTTTTAAACTACCTAAGAAAAACATCAATCGGTATGCAGTTGGTTCAGAATGCAGCAGGAAGAATTTTAATCAGAAAAAGAAAATCTAAGTACACCTCACCAGTTGTAGGGTTGTTACATTGGTTATTTTAGAATTCACTTTAAAATGCTACTAAACTTATATATAAATGTCTATGTGTGTGTGTGTGTGTGTCTGTCTGGCCCAGAAGTGCGAGGCAGCCCAGAAGTGCGAGGCTACAGCATGAAGCTCAAAGTGAAACCGCCGAGAAAAGAGAAACTCATTTAGCTGCTAATACACAAGCGAGGTGAGCATATCACCAAAACAAAACCTTGGAGGAGAGAGAAACTTGCTTAGCTGCTGATAAACAATGGAGGCGAGCACATTGGCAAAACAAAACCACTGAGGAAAGAGAACCCCGCTTAGCTGCTAATGCATAACAGATGCAATTGATTGATTGAAGTGCCATGGTTTCTAAGAGTCCGGGTTTTTTCCAGAACAGACCTACACAGCTAGTGGTATATAAACATTTTAAAAAGTGTGTCTCCTTCCAACCTTTTGAAGTGTCTGTCCTCATACATTCCAGGTTGTAACTATAGATCTTCTGTAGCGGTCTGCTTATTATTTTCAAGAGCCAAGCATAAAAGAAGTGGTGAGGCAACCTTTTTTTTGTTATGCATCAAAAACCTAGAATACTTGACCATTAGAGATAAACCAGGCTAACACTGTGGATCATTTAAAAAAAAGCCCACTTTCTTAATTTTGCTTTTTTGTAACAACATTTTAGTTCTACTCTTAGTAAACTAATATGCATAGAATTTTCATAGTCCTAATGAATTTGTAATCATTATTAATCTTTACTTTTCTCTGTTTTTTTCCCAGTTTTCTTCTGTGGTGGCGTTCTGTGCTGCCACTACCTGAACAAGGCACTGTGTACTGCGATGTTTGAATAAAATTGGATACCCCAACTTTCCACAAGACCCACTGCGTCGAACGCTCTAAAACGAAGCCAAAAAACCCAATGAAGAACGAGTTAAGAACATTTTATGTTATGTAAGATGCCAGTGGGGGCTGTGTGATCTTTTCACCTAAGAACCCCTGAGGATTTTGGTTTTTTTTTCAGTTTAATTTGAGGTTTTGTTTATTTTTTCTGTCCCCCCCCCAGATATCTGATATTCATTTTTAGAGACCTAACAAAGGATTCTATATATAAAGAATTTACTTCTCTATTAATTACATAGCTATCATATGTAAGTGTGCATTATTTATTTTGTGTATGTTATTTATTCATTCTTATGTATTTTTAATTTGTTTTTTTCTTTGTTTTTAACCTTTTTTTGAACATCTTGTATAACACTTTCAGCTGCATGCTTTGTATGACAATGTGCTATTGAAATAAATGCTGCTGTTGCTTTGAGCAAAACACAGTACCTGGTTTAAAAAACACACTGCATACTTAACAAAAGTGGCAATACAAGCAAAAGAATTAAAAATTTTCCAAAGCATCATAGCTCTTCATATCAATTTCCATTGCCGCTTTAAATGTAAGAAAGAAATCAGGTAGTTCACTATAAATTGTAAACTTAGGTCACCAGTTAATCTCCCAGTTTCCAATGAAATGTTGTGAAAATGACATTTAAAAGATATTTGAGTCTTCAGATATTATATTTCTTGCATTGGGATTCTGTACATTAATTTCTCACCATACTCTCTCCACACTTGGTGCCGGTAAGCACAAGTCCAGGATCAGGCATGTCATCGCCCAAATAGACATGTGTGCCACGGCATAAGATTCGTCCACCTTCTTGTAAGGGAATGTTGGTTTCTATGGAAACAGCATTTGTGCCAATTACTGGACGGTTGGCTCCACCTTGACATTGAATTTTTCCGCACTTGGCATCCCTGAAACAGTAAAATTGAAAGCTGAAGCACACAAACATATGAACTATTACATCTTATAGTGATACAAACAGGAGTTCTAAGCCTTTTCCAACAAATACATATAGAGATTAAAAGTCCTCAGTATTGTCCAATATTCAAAACAATTTATCAATAACAGCAGCAAAGCTTTATGTTTATTGAATCCACATTATTAAAATGAAAGGGTGCCACAAAAAATTACAAAAAAAGCATTGTGGCATAGTAAAAAGTTATATACAAATAGAAACAGTGTGGAGCAGCTATGAGTCATTTCTTCCTGTTCTTTAGTCTACAATTAACAAAATCCTACCCCAAATGACTAGTTGTTTTCCGCTCATCCAGAGTTTGACTTTTTTTGTGATGTGTCCACAGTATTTTATTTACTGAAACAGTTTGTGTCTTTTGAAGGGTGGCAATTCTAAAGTACACTTTTCCTCTTTTTTAGATAGATAGATAGATAGATAGATAGATAGATAGATAGATAGATAGATAGATAGATAGATAGATAGATAGATAGATAGATACTTTATTAATCCCAAGGGGAAATTCACATACTCCAGCAGCAGCATACTAATGATGTTTGGACACGTTTCAGCTCAAATTGTTTTTCATCATGACTTTTGAAAGTAGTCAGTCACTTTTTCCCACATAATGACTAAAAACTATGGCTTTATTTTCAGGCCTTTAGCATAACTGTTTCCTTTCAATGTATTTTTGTAATGTAAAATATAATAAATATAAAAACAAGACTATAGTTACAAACAGTTCATCTCTTACTGCGTTTCACATTTCATAAATGATCCCTTGGAGTTCTTCCCACAGTTTCCATATGGGTCACCTGCAGAGTTTACTCTTTCAAAACAGATCCCAGGAGCCGGCTTAGCACCTGAACAAAGGAAAAGAAAACATTTACATCATTCGCCTATGATCAACAGAATGTTTTAAAAACCATAGGGGATTGATTCTAATGAGCTTATAAAAACAGTGTTATCTGTAAGCCGCAAAGCTGCATATTGTGAAGAGACCTTTTAACACAAATAATCATTTAAATACTTCTGAAAGCCTTGCTCAGTCTGAGTTTTCTGCTGTATCAATGTATCTAAAAGACCTTTTTTTTTATTCCAACCCATTGCATGTATAGTATATATTAGACTACACAGCTAAACAGAAGACTTCACACTTTTAATTCAAGGCATTCATTACATTTACAATAATCGACAACAGAGCTCACTTATAATGAGAAATACATACCCTGTCCCCAGAGCGTTATGCATTGCTGCTCATGGGTCTGACAGATTCCATTATAACAGTACCCATCAATCATGTGGCATGCATGGCCATCATGCAAGTAGACATTGGCAGGACAGTGTGGGCTGGCTCCTGTGCAAAATTCAGGAAGATCACATGCATTACTGGATTCCCTGCATGGAGTACCTGCTGGTTTCAGCTAGGAAAAAAAAAAATCAGCATAGCTGAATAATTTAAATTAAATGAATTTCCTTGATATCTAGTAAAATGACACCTTTTATTGGCTAACTAGAAAGATTACAATATGCAACTTTTCGAGGCAACTGAGGCCCCTTTTTCTTGCCCGAAGAAGGTGCCTGAGTTGCCTCGAAAGCTTGCATATTGTAATCTTTTTAGTTAGCCAATAAAAGGTGTCATTTTGCTTGACTTCTCACTACATCCATAATCCGGTACAACACCCTAGTACTACTTGATATCTGGTTGCATTTTTGCGTATGCCATTAACATTACAGAATTTCAAGAACAGCCTAAGAATAAATAAGAGAAAACATTAATGATGTTACAAAGTCTTTATGCAGTCCTTTAACTGATTACATATAATTGTTAAAGTAAATAGCCACTCTTAATGAATGACCATAAAAACACAATCGCATGTGTATGCTTTCCAAATATCACATTTCTTCATAATTTTTGGTAACCTATGGCTTACATTAGTGGAGTTTTTTTAATCACGGGAAAGGAAGACAATAATGTTTAAAATATTTTCCTAAAATATCACAAATTGTAATAACTACCTTACAAGCATCACAGCATTGACCATGTGCACAAACTGCATCCATCTTCAAAGTGCAAGTGGTGGCATTACAGCAAGGGTTTGTACATTCCTGAAAATAAAAACAACAAGACAAAGTAAAGCCTGGCTACTGTGCTACCTCTACTTTCTTTTACTTGCCTGGATTTAACTGTATTTATGCCCCCCACCACTAAAATGAAGAGATCACTCAATTCTAACCTGTTTAACAGTAAATTATTTGAAGAGAGATTCATATTAAATTGTGACTCTTAGCAAATCACTGCTGTGCACTGTTGCTCACATTTCTGTAAAGTACTGTTGGAGCCTTAAATGCTTCTTAGGTGTTCGCAGGCATGTGTTAGCACACAATATTCTTCTTACAATTATGAGACAGTAAATAAAGGCACTAGAGGGCAAATGTTACCCTGTCTACTTAGAAACAGAAAGATGAACGTCTCACTGAAGAGATGTGGAAAAGCTGGGAGATTTAGGATGTGAATTAAGCAGTAAAGGTAACACTGTAGAAAAGGAACTACCTCTAAATCATTTATTTGTCACTTACTTGTAGGTAACAAGAAATTAATGAAGGATGTATTTGGTCTTAATAAGACTTAAAAAGAACCAATATCGCGGTTATCTATCACTTTCTGTAATGTGACATATTAAGGACTATCCATATTATACTAAAAAAATGTCAATAAAGTGCTTTATTTGGTCTCATTAGTCAGGGATTAAGAATTAACAAGCCACTAAACACTAAACTATGGACTGCACAGAGACGTAATATATTCACCTCTGGCCATTCTACAGTGAAGAAAATAGTTTATCCGTTGTTTGTTCAAGAGGTCATTATGACATGATTAATGAGCTTTTGGGCACAGCCATCAGCACTATGTCCTTCTGCAGAGAGAGTGTCGACCATGTTGAGAGCTTTACTTAACTCAGCAGTGACATTCTTGTCTCTGGGAGAGCATGGAGGATCATGAGGTCTCTGGAAAGGGGTTTGTGGAGCTCCCAACATCTTTGCAAAAGGACCAAGGTCCAAGTCTTTACAGTCCTGGTGCTTCCTGCTTTTCTATATGTGTGTGAGACATGGATGCTATCCAGTGATCTAAGACAAAGACTGGACTCCTTTGGTACTCTGTCTCTTCAGAGAATCCTTGGGTACTTCTGGTTTGACTTTGTGTCAAATGAGCAGTTGCTCACGGAGTCCCGAATAAGGCACAGTACCTGCATTGTGAGGGACTATCAGTTACAGCGCTAATATGGCCACATTGCGCAATCCCTGAAGGTGATCCGGCTTGCAGGATCCTCATTGTTGAGGACCTGAGCAGCTGGACAAGACTAAGAGGACGCCCATGTAACACTGGGCTGTGGCAGATAGATGGTCATTTGTGGAGGATGAGACTGGAATGCATGTCTGACTGGGGGGGGCTGCCAACCAGGATCCCGAGCTACTTCTTTGTGTGCTGGGTACGACAACGTGCTAAACCAGTACATGCTCTTCAACCTGGCCTGACCTGTTATTTGTGGTTTATTTGGACACTAATGCGTATCCTTTATTTTAAATTGCAGACATACCATATTAACCTATATTGAAAGCTAATTAAAGATGTATAGATTTATATGTTTTCATTTTTAATGTTTTATTAGGTATATGTTGGATTCACACTGTTTTACAGCACTCAAACTAAGGTACAGGGTTCTGTATTCTTTTTATTGTTAGTATCATTATTATTAGTGGTGATGGTAGTATTGTCACATTAAAATTATTACATGGATGTTTTACCGACAAGCAACACACTGAAATTCCCTGGCACCATTATGAAAAATAATTCATTTAAATAAATAACTTAATATTAATACCTGATGTACCTCTTAAGATTGGAATAGCATTCTGAAAACACTGAATGAAAATGTTGAAAATGTCAACTCTAACAAATATGCTGCTGGCAGTTACTAGTCTAATTGTATACTATTAATGAAACCAACATACTGATGAGTGGTTTTATTTGTATTTATTAAGAATTAATTAGACAAATTGCAGAAAATGATGAATGACTGCTTTATTGGTTTTCAGTACCAAATAAGCCTTTATTAAGGTCTTGATAAAGAACACTTACTGACTAATTAGTGCATTGTAGGTAGTCCGAATTCTAGGACTACCACACTAAAGAAATATTGCCTTTTAGATATATCTGTCATACATCAGATTTCACATTGCTGTACTTTCTACATGACAATGTAATGATTATTGCCCAGGACTAATAGGAAAAAACTGAGAAAACCCAACCAAAATCAAACAAAAGCATTGCAAATTCAATTAATTTTATTATTTACTAAACCAAATAAAGTAGTAATTAATGCATATTCAAACAGTACAAGGAAAAAAATATATATAAAAAGTAACTAACAATTGAAATTTAAATAATAGCGCTAAAATAAATATCAAAAAGAAATGGGAAAAGTAAGTAAACTTTGTAAATTTCAACTTAGCCAGGAGGGTGATAGAAAGAGGGAAAACCTAAATTCAAGTCATTTATTTGAAAGCCTGACGTACTAGATGGGAATTCCCTAAAGAGAAGGGAAAAGAGCAAATTCATAAAGTGTCTAAGAGGCACAAATAAACTCTAAAACAACTAGACATTAGAAAAAGGAATGAGGTCAAACAGGGGTAGTAGTGGTTGCTTGTCAATGGTGATGGTGGCACCTAGGGGACAAGAAAAACAATAAATGCTAACGAAAACAGGGATGAGGTACTGCTGCGGTCCTAACAAACTATCCTAACTTGCTGTCCTGTTTTGATTTTGTTCTAAAAGATGTTATATTTGGAGAACATGCATGGATGTGATGATAAAAGGAAAAAGAGTAGGTGTCTGAAGACTTCATCAGCCTGGAAGAATAGTTCTTGGTAGATGTTGCTTATATAAATCTTTAATACACATATCTAAAATCTCAGAGCATTCTGTGCCTATAAACATAATTTTACTACAGTATATATTCTTCCTCTTCAAAAGTGGTTAAAGTTAGATGATAAACTTATAATCTTTATAGAGCACATAGGTTTTATTAAGAGGTACATTTATTTTCTTTAAAAGATTGAAATAAAATGTTGCACAATTTGCTATCTCTCTGCTTGTTCCCACAATGCCTTTGTTATACTGTGATGAATCAGTGAAACATATGGCCATCACTTGCTTCGCCAAAATTGATTCACTGCTGACTAGTTGTTCTCTTTGATTCTTCAAATATAATGTTGCTTTCAAGGCTACCAGCAGAATTTTCTAAACACTTGAAGATATAGATTCTCAAAGCCACTATCTGCCAGGAGGCTGTCACAATAGAGGGATCACCAGCAGGACCTAGCCAAAGCCTCTTTAATGAAAAGGAAACAAAATAGGTGAAGAGGAATTCAATTTGCTGGCAGACTGCACTATATTTTATTTTTGCTCTGAGCATCTGTAAAATAAGAGGATTACATTGAAAATGATAAGAACCATTTCCTAACTCTGCTATTTCACACACAAGTGGGAAAATCATAATATCCAAGGCACAAGTAACAATTTTTAAAGTTCATAAAAAATTTGTACAGAACTAAAATGTTAGAGTTTAGAAATTAGAAATTTGACACAAAACAAAAACTGTCTATCTCTAGGCCAATTAATGGGAAAACAATTAGTTTAATGTCTCATAATAGCAAACACAAAGTTACTGTGTGGTGACTGTCTCCATTTATAATAAGCATTTGCTGCTCTACGAAGTTCAACAGATTGGATCACCAAATTGTTTCTAGTTTTTCTCATTCCTCCATTCAGATTAACTTCTTCCTTGCTGATCCTGAATTACTGACTAAAATTGGACATACTGAAATACTACTACTTGTTTTAAATAATAAATCAGTTAGGATCACCAGTTTCATTAATCCTTCAATCTATTATCTGATGGCTCTTTTACTATTATAATTTGGAGAGCCATTGCCTTTCCATCATCTTTAATGTGTTAGGTCACTTTTGAAAAAAAGTATACTCTACTATGCTTGTAAGCGGGACGTTCAAAAAGTTTCCTCACTTTTTAAAAAAAAAACTCTATTTATTAAGAATTTCAAAAACAAATGACATCACTTTTTTATATTGTCGTCTTCGTTTGCGATACAATTTTCCCAGCGTTGTACCAAATTTTTTAATGCTCAATTACTATTCCTCCCACTTTCACCATTTCCAACGAAAATATAAAAGTGTCGAAACTTTTTGAACGTCCTTCGCAGATTAGGAGAAATAATGGACCGAGTGTTGAATTAAACAAAAGGAACAGGCAAAAATCAAGGTTAAATGACTAGTAATGGACCAAAATGAAGTGTCAAAATTCAGAAGTCAAAAAGGTGGTGTAAAAGTCGAACACCCAGAAGTTGTATATTTCTAAACACAACAAGGTCATGGTTTGGAAAACTGAGCACCAAATGGCAACATCCTTGACAAAAACCCAAACTAAAATGGTGGCACTATAACATGATTGGCATAGTAAAAAATTAAATAACTCGTGAAAATACACAAACTTCATATATTTAGGTCCATAAGTATTTGAACAAGGACACAATTTTTATAATGTTGGCTTCATATGCCACCACAATGGATTTGAAATGAAGAAATAATTACATGATTAAAGTGTAGGCTTTCAGTATTATTCAAAGGGTTTAAAAGAAATATGCTATGAGCCATTTAGGAATGACAGCCATTTTTATACATGGACCCCCCCCCCCCCCTCCCCCATTTGGACAATTGACTCACAAGCTGTTTCATAGCCAGACGTGAGCAGGTCCATCATTGTTTCTTTAACTATTAAGCAGGTAGAAGATGTGGAATTGATTCCAAGTGTTGAATTTGCATTTGGGAGCTGTCTCTTTAAACTCTTAATATGAGTTCCAAAGAGCTGTCAATGCAAGTAAAAACAGTCCATCATTAGGCAGACAAAACAAAACAAACCCTTTAGAGAAATAGCAGAAATACGAGAAGTGGTCAAATCAACCATACATTCTTAAAGAGAAGGAGCACACTGGTGAACTCAGCAACACCAGAAGGTCTAGAAAACTACAGAAGACAGCTGTTCTGCATGATCGCAGAATTCTGTCCTTGGTGAAGAAAAAAACATTCATAACATTTAGCCAAATCAAGAACACTTTCTGGGAGGTAGATCTATCATTGCCAAAGTCTACAATAAAGAGAAGACTTCACAAAAGTAAATGCAGAGGGTTTACCACAAGGTGCAAACCATTGTAAATCCTCAAGCACAGGAAGGCCGGATTCGACTTTGACAGAAAATATTTAAAAAAATAAAAATAAAAAGTCCAGTTTTATAAAAGTTTTTCTTTGACAAAGGAACGCAATACCAATATGTACTAGAACAATGGATAGAGAAAAATATGCAGAAGAGAAGAAACAGCTCATGATCTGTTGCATACATCATCATCTTTGAAACATGGTGGAGACAGTGTTTTGGTATGGGCATGCCTAACTGCCAATGGAAATCAGTCACTAGTGTTTATTGATGATATGACTGCTGGCAGAAGTAGCAGGATGAATGCTAAAGTGTACAGGACTATACTATCTACTCAGATTTAGACAAATGCTGCAAAACTGGACAATAGGACAATACTTCACAGTGGAGATGGACAATGAGACAAAACATATTGTGACAGCAAACCAAGGACTTTTCAAAGCAAAGAGTTAGAGTATTCTTCAATGGCCAAGTCAATCAAAAGACCTCAACACAATTGGACATGCATTTCACTTGCTGAAGACAAAACTGATGTCAGAAAGTCCAAAGAACAAGTGGCATCTGAAGACAGCTGCAGTAACGGCCTGGCAAAGCATCAGTAGGATGGAAACCAAGCACTTGGAGATGGTCATGTGTTCCTGACTTCAGGCAGCCATTGACTATAAAGGATTTTCAACCAAGTAGTTAAAATGATCGTTATATTCATTATTGTTAGTTTCTCCAAATACTTTTGAGCCCCTGAAAATGGGTATGTATAGAAATGTCTGTCTTTTCTAAGTAACTCATACACTGTTTTTGTTAATAGCCTTGAATTAAAGATGAAAGTCCAGACTTCAATCACATTTAATTGCTTCATTTCAAATCCATTGTGGTGATACACAGATAAAATTCCCTAAAGAGATGGGAAAAGGGCAAATTCATAAAGTGTCTATGAGGCACAAATAAAATCTAAAACACCTAAATGTTAGAAAAAGGAATGAGCACAAACAGAGGCAGTAGCTGATGCTTGTCAATGGTGATGGTGGCATGTAAGGCACAAGAAAAATGAGAAATGCTAATGAAAACAGGGGTGAGGTACTGCTGTAGTCCTACCAAACTATCCTAACTTGCTGCCCTCTTTTGATTTTGTTCTAAAAGATGTTAGATTTGGAAAACATGCATGGAATAATAGGTCTTGATAGAAGTTACTTATATAAATCGTTAATACAAATATCTAAAATCTCAGAGCATTCTGTGCCTATAAACATAATTTTACTATATATTCTTCCTCTTCAAAAGTGTTTAAAGTTAGATGATAAACTTATAATCTTTATAGAGCACATAGGGTTTAGTAAGAGGTACATTTATATTCTTTAAAAGATTGAAATAAAATGTTGCACAATATGCTATCTCTCTGCTTGTTCCCACCATGCCCTTGTTATTCAGTGATGAATCAGTAAAACATAGGGCTATCACCTGCTTTGCCAAAATTGATTTACTGAGATGGTCGTGTGTTCCTGACTTCAGGCAGTCATTGACTGTAAATGATTTTCAACCAAGTAGTTAAAATGATTGTTATATTCATTATTGTTAGTTTCTCCAAATACTTTTGAGCCCCTGAAAATGGGTATGTATATAAATGTCTGTCTTTTCTCAACAACTCATACAATGTTTTTGTTAAAACAAATTGAATTAAAGCTGAAAGTCTATATTTCGATCACATATAATTGCTTCATTTCAGATCCACTGTGGTGATACACAGATAAAAAAATTATGAAAACTGTATCACTGTCCAAATACTTATGGACCTAAACGTATGTCAAAATTACCATTCAATTATTATTGAAGTAGGACAGATGCTAACAGTTCTGAACTGGACAAAAGAGATGATGTTTACAGTTTTAATGAAAGCTGCCTTTTGTTTTATTTTAACTATATTCTATTATATTTTATATATACATGTTTATATGTTTTAGGATGATAAAAAGAAAAGCACTATGTATAAGAAATAACTCAACTGAGGTGAAGACATCTAAAATTAAAGACACCCTATTCGAAACATCATTAAGTATCTGGATACTTGAGCATTATGGAAAACAGGTAAGCGGAAAGGCTTAGAAAAGTGTGAGATCTTGCAAGTACAAAAATGATTCGTCACAGAAGTACCTACTTAAAAAAAGTCACAACAGAGTGATTGAATAGTGTTAGTAAAGGAGAGTTACATCTCATTTATGTGCAGTAGGAATTTAGGTCATGCAACAAATATTTCCACAGATTCTTATTGTATATAGGTAGCAATGATATTGTATATTTACTTATGAAAAATCTCCAGCTTTTAAAGAACACTATAAAGAGTCCTACAATCCCAACATATAATAAATACCCACAATAACATTTTGGGAAGAAACACCTAGTTCCCACTGAAAGGTTCTTTTAAATGAAACATAGGGAGACAACTAGAATAACAGCTCTCCACGACTGAAGAATATGCAGTGCCTAAGATCTATGGAGACAGCTGAGGGGACTATGATTACCCAAATCATTTTACCATGCATATCAAAAATTAATCTCAATATTTTGCAAAGTAGTTCTGGCTATTTTCAGGAAAATCTGAATTCTGTAGGAGAAAATTTAATTATTTAAAAAAAAAAAAGGTTTTTAGCCTTTTTCTGTCTGAAACATACATCTAGCTCACCGCAGTCACACTCCTCTCCTGCTTCGACATAGCCATTTCCACATTTTTGGCCTCCATAAAGCACTTTGATTTCTGGCATGTTGAAGAGGCACATGCCCACTCCCTTCTGAAGACTCACTTCAAGGTCTTTTTTACTGCAGCTGCTGAACACTGTAGGGAAAGGGAACCTGCAGTGAAAGAAACCATATGTCATGCATTGGTATATTATCAGTCTAAGGAAAATTAAAATAGCAATTGTCGCTGCAGAAACATAAAAGAGTTTCCAACAAAGAATTCATTCACTGAAACTACACACTTCCCATTTAACCTGTTTACATTTTTTATTGGCAAAAAGAGTAAAGATTATGAAGTTTCTGAAAGGTACCTTTTATTTTGTAAGTGAAAAGTTGCCATTTACTTCAGTATACACATAGAATACTTTATACTATTGCTGCCAACTTTGAATTCCGCAAAATGTCAAAAGATAAAATTATAGAAATATGTAATCCAATAAAATGCCTTTAAAAAAGCAACATGAAAATGCTAGCTGCTCCTGTTTCCTTTTCAATGTGTCTGGTTCATTTTCTCTTAGCATAATGATAGATAGCTAAAGTATGATGTACGATGCAAGCACCTTACCAATAAGACATTCGTCAGGTACTTTAAAAGAGTAAGCACATTATGGAAATTCTGATTCAGTCCAACAACTCATTGATTTCTTCAACTATTACAGGTAATGGAACTGTCTAGTGCCTATCTAGGAAACATCTGGCCAAGGAACAAACCATCACTAGATGAAATGCAACACCATTGCAGGACACACTTACAAAACCTTTAGTCTCTCAAAACTTCATTATGATACTGTATTTTCCCTTTGTATTTTATTTTCCTACAATAGAGGTGAAATGTTTCCTCCTCCATGCAGGTTAGGTGCATTGGCGATCCTAAATTGTTCCTAGTGTGTGCTTGGTGTGTGGGTGTGTGTGTCTGCGTGTGTGTGTGTGCCCTGCAGTGGGCTGGCGCCCTGCCCGGGGTTTTGTTTCCTGCCTTGTGTCCTGTGTTGGCTGGGATTGGCTCCAGCAGACCCCTGTGACCCTGTAGTTAGGATATAGCGGGATGGATAATGGATGGATGGCTGGATAGAGGTGAAATTGTAAATGTTAGATTGACTGTCAATGCAGAATTGACCTGGTTGTGGGTACAGATGTGTGAGCAAGTGTGTCCAGGTTCCTGCTTTGACCCTAATGCTTCTGGAATAGAATTAATGTCACCATAGCAATGAAACAGAAACACAAGGAATATGTGGGTAAAACATTGATGACAATGGAAGTACAGAGGAAGAGAAAGTGAGGGAAGCCAAAACAGAGTTAAATGGATAAAGTAAAGGAAGATTTGAAGGAAAAGGGTTTGACTGAGGAGGAGCTGAAAGTACGGAGCTGTATGGAGAAGGCTGATCAAGCACATTGACCCCACATAGTAGTGGGAAAAGATGAAGAGGAAGATGAAGAAGATAACAATGACATGGAAATGGCAGGTATAGAAAATTGAATCAATTAATGTAATTTGTGCATTAAATTAATGCCCTAATCTGCTAAAAATAAATATTTGATTTCTCAGATTATTAATTCACACTTTTTTCATTAAATAGTAACTAACAATATAGTCATTTCAGGCTTCAACATCAAGTACATGTTGTTTATTATTCATGTTTAGCATGAATGCTGTTTTCTTATATAAGTAAGCAAGGCATATCCATTGACTTGACAAGGGACTGGAAAACACCATTTCTAATTATGGCAAATATGGAATATTAGCAGTACCACATATTCATCCAACCCGACTGAAGAAAAATTAAATTCCCAAGAAGCTGGAATCAGTTGTAGTGTAAATATCTATTCAATACATGCATTTTGACAAAATGAGTTTCAAAAGGCAAAAATAAAAAAAGCAAAGAAACCAGGAAACAGCCCAGCATGCCAATTCATTACTTAGGTATACTCACTCATAAACTCAGAAATGTCAGCCAATCCACCAGTCTGTCTTCGAACTAATAGATGGCATCAGACATTTCTAAAGAAACCTAGGAAAACAAAAGTGTACTAAAAAAAAAACCTGGAACTGAACCCACACCACTAAACTGCCTTATAATAAATTTGCCTCCCATGACCCTATGTCATAAAGTATGTTATAATAATAATTTAAACATGAAAGTGCAATTTTTAGTGCTGACTCAGAACTCCAGGGCTCTGGGTTTGATTAATAGCCTCGTCACTGCCAGTGTGAAAGTTGGATATTCAGCTTGTATCCCTGACATTTAAAAACATTTTTAAAGTTAATATTCACTAATGGGGTAAGGCTTTGCTGCCTTATAGATTCAGCTTCTTCATTTCAAATGCCATGCCTGGATGTTGTCTGAGAAGAGTCTGACATTCTCCATGTGCCTGCATGGGTTTTCCTCCAGGTTCTCTGGGTTCTCTTATCACATCTCCAAAGATGTGCAGGTTAGGTCTGAGGATCCTAAATTGGCCCAGTATGAGTGTGAGTGTATGTTCTTGGACATGAGTGGGAAGTGTCCCTGGCGGATTCACATCTTACACCTGCTGTGATAAGCCCTGAACCTCATGCTGTTCCTTGGAATTGTTTTGAGAATAGAATGTTATGTTATGTCATGTAATATTGGACAATGTACTTTTAGAAGGGTAAATGAAGGTGTTTCTGTGCAGGTTTGATTCATAACCTTGTCTACATGGAGACCTTCTTTATATTACCATGGGTTTTCTCCGATTACTACTTTTGTCTCTAACATCTTATAAATCTGTATATATATATATATATATATATATATATATATATATATATATATATATATATATATATATATATATACATATATATATATATATATTGTTAGACAATTAATCTCATTTGAGACAAAAATAAGAGTTGGGGAGTTGTCCCCATATAATGTCCAGCGATCTTCAATGAAAACAATTGCAAAAATGGTGATCAAAAGCATAACAGTTGATAATACATGACAGTGAAAGGTGGAATTTATACAAAAAAGCAACTGGAAGGAAGTATTGGTGGAAATGATGTCATAACTGTGAGACCGGAACTGATGTAATCAACAGGAAACTGAAAGTGATGTCATCAGGGTGCGTCTGGAAGTGACGTCACCGGATGTGACTTATGAGGAAGTGGCGTCATCACGTGGGACCAGAAAGTGATGTAATCAAACCGTGTCCAGAAGTGACGTCATCTGTGAGAGTCAAAATTGAAATTCTAAACATTTTTTACAGCAAGCCATTTTGAGAATGCAGAAGACTCGGTGAGTGTGTTGAGGCATTAATACCCGCTACAACCCCCTTGTCTTGTGAACTTTCACTCACCTCTGGACTTGTTGGCTGCTTATATATATATATACATCAGGGGGCTTTGCCCCCTGCTCGCTTCGCTCGCCAACCCCCGTGTTTGATTTTCCGGATACACACTTTTAAGATTTTTTTTCTTTGAATTGTTGCTATTACATTAGTTTCACTTTTATTTCAGAACTTCTGTAAAAACAATATTTGTAATCTTGCGAGTCCCAATATGCTGAATCTTTTTAATGAGGTCAGGATAGGTTTCTCTGTTTGGAATTTCAGCACAGACAAAATGATCTACATCATCAGCAGTTAATAATTTTTTTTTACAAAGTAACAAAGTAAGTAGAGTTCTGCATTGGACTCCTGTCTGTAAAGTCGTGCTATTTTCCTCTCACAGTTCCAAAAGTACATGGGGTTACCAAGGTGATACCCCAGCTTTTGTCTAGGTTTTTGTACAAGGGCTAGACAGAACGTTTTTGACTCCTGGGGTAAATGTAGCTTTTTAAATAAGTAGACAGATAAATATACAGTCGATTCCTCTTAATTGGGACACATTAGAACTAGGACATTTTGTCCCAATTAAGCGACTGCCCCAATTAAGCGAATTCCACATAAAATTAAGCAATAAATAATTTTCTTTCAATATTTTAATAAAATTATTGAACCCAAATATAAATTATAAGAAAATAATATAAGCTGTGAAGAAAAAATAATAATAAATTCTAAAGTAAAATAATTAGGTATGTTCATACAATTTAATGCTGCAAAAATGCATCAAGTGTAGTCTGTCTTTTGTTTTTGTAAGTTTGTACTTTGTCCTTTGCAGTTCATCTTTTCTGTAATGCCCATTCCTCATGCAGTTGATTTTCTTGTTGTAAGAGACGCACTATGGTATATTTTGGTACACCAGTTATCTCAGCGAGCCTACGATGGCTTGTATTAAATGGCTGGCTTTTAATTTTATCCAGCAAAGCAATTTTACTTGAAAGTGTAAAATAATTTCTTGGCATCTTGGCAAGGGTTATAATTTTATAAATAAAACTGACAAAAAAAAAGTTTACTTATACGTTATACGTACACGCAAGGTTGTGTAACTGAATATGGTTCGGTAGTGGTGACGGTAGACTATTAAGCAGACATGTGCTACTCCACTCTAAGATTGTACTATCTAAACTTACCAGTGCTTCTTCGATGGGCGACGATAGATGACTGACTTGCAGCACGTGTCTGCTACTGTCCCAATTAAGTGTTTAAATTATGTATTAGTTTATTATTTTGGTTTTCATTCCTTGAGATTTGGCCCAAATAAGTGGCTGCCCCAATTAACCTGTGGCCCAATTAAGCGGAATCGACTGTATATACATTAACAAAGTAACCAATAAATGCATGTGCGGTAAACTCCATTTTTGAAATTCTCAAGATTCTTTATTTGTCACATGCATAGTTATACAGGACAACACGCAGTGAAATGCATCCTGATCCGCTTATCAAAAACTGCAAAGTTAGAAGAATATCAGTTAAATTAACAAAAAGTCATAGATTGAAAGATAACAGTATAGTAGAACATAATAAATAAGTAAAATTATGTGAATAAAGTAGAATTAAGTGTTAAGGTGCAATAGTGTAGTAATTATTGTGAAAAACCAACGTTAGAATGGTGCATAGTTAAATGAGGCAGTTTGTTTGCGCTACTGCGATCTTTACTTTCTTTTTTTATATTTTCTAATTTTCCTACTTTCATATCCTTTAACATTCTCCACATGTGTATAGCACTGTTTTTTTTTTTTTGAGCCTTTCTAATTTCCCTGGTTTCATAGTCTCTAACCTGCTCTGCATGTATTTAGCGCCAACGTTTGTAAACGTCATTATGAAGTTCTACTTTGTCATTTTACTCATTGTCTTTTAATTCTGAGCCGGATTGGACGTGCTTTTTTTCAGTTCCACTTGTTCTGGGCTGATCATCACGTTCCTTATTTTCTAAATCTGCACCTAGATTATTGTTTTTCTTTTTAGCATTTTTTTCTCTCCATCGCTTTTGGGTCTCTTTTATCCATGCTTTTCTTTCTTCTTCGTTTAATCGTCTACATTTCATTTCTACCCTATTGACCTTATACACTTTATATGCACTGAGAGCCCTGGAGCTGTGTGTGTTGCATGACTGCCTTTACACTACTGATTTGTTTTTTTTGATATTGCTTGTAAGTAGGGTGTGTCTTGCAAGACTCTCGTTCTATGTTCCCGTGAGACGCACCGTGGCAGGTCTGTTTCGTCTTGCGCGTCTTTAAATTATCTTCCGAGAAGATCACGTATCGTAAACTATCACGACAGGGGACAGGATTTCTTTTTATAATATATATATATATATATATATATATATATATATATATATATATATATATATATATACTAGCTGTACCCGGCCACGCGTTGCTGTGGCTCAGTCTGGTTAAATGGAAAAGAAAGAAAAGAGAAAGCACACATTTCTAATATGTTTCATTTCACAATGCTTGTGGGTATACAGTATTTTTTGTTGTTCCATTGTCTGAATGGTCTGATGTTTACACGCAAATCTTGCAATGATTGATCAAGAGCCTTGAGCGATTTTTTGTGCGCCATTGTGCATTCATCACAAACAATAAGTTTGCATTTCT
Source organism: Erpetoichthys calabaricus (assembly GCF_900747795.2). Lineage (NCBI taxonomy): Eukaryota > Metazoa > Chordata > Cladistia > Polypteriformes > Polypteridae > Erpetoichthys > Erpetoichthys calabaricus. The sequence goes on from NC_041395.2 coordinate 236,952,517, forward strand.
GCAATACTTTTCCCATGCAGAATGCTTTGGAAATGTTGCACATGGGAGTTTCAATGAATTGCATGTTCAATGGCAATTTCAAAGCAGAACGAGCAGTTCTTCCACCTGGTAGCAATGTTGCAGCTATTCCGGACGAAGCAAAGCTAAGGCTATGTCATTTTGGGATTGAATTGCTGCCAGAATCAATCTAATTAGGAATGTTTTACCAGTTCCTCCTGGCGCATCTAAGAAGAAGATTTCTCCAACCCTGTTATTTACAGTTTGCATTATTTGATCATAAATGCCTTTTTGCTCAAGCGTTAGCTTAGGAATATTTGATTGCACATACAACAAAAGATCACCCGTGTTGTAATTTTGTTCACGACGCAATTCTACATCGAATGAAGCAGCAGCAGATCGATTCGGTGATGGCATTCCCAATCGATTGATAACTTTGTTCGCGATTTCTAAGCACAAATCTTCAATCATCATCAACGCTTCGTTGTAGATTTCTGCTGTGAAATCCATCTTCATATTTGAATTTTCCTTGCGTATTCGACAGAAAATATCTTTATATTTCTCCCATAACTATGTTGGAGATGAAGGAGAGCAGGCAGTCAATATGATTGCAAACAATGCACGAATTTGGTTTGGATGTGATGTGTTGCATGCGTCATTAATGCATACATCTCAGTGTCGGTCGTTCAGAGCTTGACCTGCACTGCGGAAAGCGGCATGTGTAACGCTGTTGACAATTCTCATTTGCTGGAAAGACGTTGGACCGGGCACATTTTCCAACAGCATGCGAAGAAAGAAGCATTCATCTTGATTGGGATGCACGGTGTACAGTCTGCCTATCATAGTTTCTTTGAATATGCCAGGTTATCTGTCGACTTGCTCTCCTCGTTTGCGTTATTGAAATGATTTTCTACTTGCATTCCATGTGTAATACGTAGGCACTTCCGAATACAGCAGTGTTTTCGCAAACGCGTCATTTTGACATAACGTGAAGAAAGCAGTTAACGTTGTAGCCGGTGGATTCAGGGCTATTTGTTGCACATTTGCAGCTGTGAAATAAATGCGTTGTCCATTTTCTAGATGTACTGCTAAGTGAACAACAGCTGGACTTCGTTGATGTATGGGAAATGAAAGAATTCGCCATACAGCTTCATTGCTGCTTATGTATCTTCCAGCCTGATACTGTGCAATTTCATCGATATGTATGACTGCATTCCTATCACTTCTTTCTGGTTGCACGCCAAAAACTGCCATGTCGCTGCTTTTATTCACGTACTTACCAATGTATTTGATCGATTTAACGGAGTTAAAATCGTAAATGGATCATAAATTGGAAACATTGAAATGGAATCGTAAAATATTTAGTATAGCGTGTGTTGCTTTTACGTCCAACAGATGGCGCTGTTTTTCAAAAAAAGCATGTTTTTACCTGTCACAGGTGTGACATCAATATAATATAGGTATGTAAAAACACGCGCGTATTTGAATGCAACGTTGTGCCAAAATTTCAAAGCAATCGGTGAAGGACTTTCGGAGATTTAAGGTTTTGAACAAACGAACATTTACATATATATATATATATATATATATATATATAATATATATATATATATATATATATATATATATATATATATATATATCCTTCCTCTTGTGTTAGGGTCGGCACCGACCCATTTTACTTTTTAAATGCATAAAACTACTACCTAATTTTGTTTATTGCATCAAGGCTTTTTGACTTTGTCAGGAATCTGTATTTAATTAAAATAAAACAAAAAAAACAATTGTACTAAATTATAAAATGCTCTGGTGAAAATTATTACCTTTGTGTTGGTAGGGTCAGTTTTGACCCAGTTATAATTTAAGGTTATAAAACAATAGTTAGGGTCAAAACAAAAATCATAAACACACTTTGAGGGGCTTCTCTCTTTGCCTGTGTGTCTCCTTACCTGAACAAACAAAACAAACAAACAAAGACAGACATGTTCAGACATGTAAGGCTTGCATAAGACAAATTTAGTTTAGCGTTGGTGACTTGCAGAGTACACATCTCCTGTTTGCAGCAGTCAAAAATGAGAAGAAGATTTACAGTAAGCCAAGCTCTGGATCATATCTTTTCTGAAAATGAGGCAGAGGACACAGAACAGCATAGTGATACAGATGAGCAGGTTTCCGAGGAGGAAGACATTGTAGAGTATCTACCAGAAGGCACAGACACATCTGATGAGTCTGATGAGGAGGTCACCGATGCTGAAGCTGCACTCACTCCTGCTGAAACGTTCAAATCCAAAAGTGGTAACATCTGTTGGAGCTCAGTACCTCCTGACTTACATGGCAGGGCAGCTGCTGCAAATGTCATCAAAATGACCCCTGGAATCACAAGGTTTGCTGTGATGAGAGTAAGTGACATCAAGACATGTTTTGATCTGTTTATGCCATTGTCACTAAAGAAAATCATGATTGCTATGACAAACCTTGAAGGAAAAAAGGTTCATGGCGACATGTGGAATGACATTGATGAGGAATACCTGGATGCTTATATTGGTGTTCTTCTTCTTGCTGGTGTTTACAAATCCAGCAATGAGGCCACTGATAGTCTCTGGGATGTGTCGAAAGGCAGAAATATTTTCCGGGCAACAATGTCACTTCAGTCATTTCGAATGATATCAAGAGTCCTTAGATTTGACAACAGAGAAACTAGAGAAAAATCTGACAAGCTTGCTCCCATCAGGGATGTCTGGGAAAGGTGGGTGCAGCTCCTTCCACTGATGTTCAACCCAGGGCCAGAGGTAACAGTAGATGAACGATTTGTCCCTTTCCACGGAAAATGCCCTTTCCGGCAGTACATGCCTAGTAAGCCAGGGAAATACGCCATAAAAATTTGGGCAGCCTGTGATGCAAAAACCAGCTATGCATGGAATCTGCAGATTTACACAGGCAAACATGCAAGTGGTATTCTTGAGAAAAATCAAGGAAAACGCGTAGTCCTCGATATGACTACTGGACTGCGGGATCACAATATCACATGTGACAATTTCTTTACCAGCTATGACCTTGGACAAGAACTTCTCAGGTGGAAACTTACCATGGTGGGCACAGTAAAAAAAAATAAACCTAAGCTGCCTGCCGAAATTTTGCAGGTGAAGGACAGGGCTCCACTTTCTTCAAAATTTGCTTTTACAGACACCACCACGGTTGTTTCATATTGTCCAAAAAAAACACCGGAGTGTGATACTTATGTCCACTTTTCACAAAGACTGTGTCATCAGCAAGTGACAAAAAGCCCATAATTATCTTGGACTATAATAACAAACAAAGGTGGAGTGGACAACCTGGACAAGCTGACTGCCACCTACACTTGCCAGAGAATAACCAGGAGATGGCCAATGGTTGTGTTTTATAACATTCTAGATGTGTCTGCATACAATGCATTTGTGTTGTGGACCCACATTCACCTAGGGTGGAACTCAACCAGAAAAAACAAGCGGAGAATGTTTCTTGAGGAGTTAGGAAGTTCCCTTGTCAAGGCACACATTGAGCGAAGGGAACAGGTGCCCCGGGACCCAGCCGCTGCAGCCTTGGTCAGACAGCTGCAGAGCTCATGTAGCACTCCTTCCACACCATCAGCAACACAAAGAGCATCAGTGCCAGCATCCTCTTCAGCCAGCACTGCCTCAACGTCAACCTACACAGCCACAGCCACAACCCCACTGAGGCCACCTGATTCTAAAAGAAAGAGGTGTCAGGTCTGCCCTAGCAATAAAGACAGAAAGACAAATGTACTCTGCTTCTACCGCAAAAAATATATTTGCAAAGAACACACTAAAAGTGTCACTTTTTACCACACATGCATCTAAATGCACATGCATGTTCTTGCACACAAAGACGTTTTTTGGAACTAGTGCCTCATTTCTATTGGTTTGATTTGCTTGATTGTTCGTTGTTTGTTTGACCTTGCAATTCCACATTTTGAGATTTACTTGTTTAGATTTCCATTTATATTAAAGTTATTTTTGAAAATACTTTTTTGCCTTTTTCTTTGAAATAAATATATATGGGTCAAATTTGACTCGTAACACCATAGATGTTACTATAGTAATTAATATTATAATAAAAAATATATATAACAAATTTATTTAAGAGATGTGTTCTAATACCCCTCAGTAATAGTCAGGTAATATAACAACCTTTTATTTATTTAAATAATTCTCTTGAGGTTCATTTAATCATTTTTTTAAATTGAAAACGAGAGGTATGCTGTTAAAGTAAAGGCTCATGAGGTCACAGCAAAAATATGAAAAACATTCTTTTAATGGACAAGGAAGCGTAACAAAGTAACCAAGAGGTAAGGAAAAAAATTGGATGATAAATAATTGTTTTGAGGGTAATATGGCTGATTAAAGACACGGGTCAAAACCGACCCGTTAACATAAGAGATAGTAACAGAAAGCTAACATAAGAGGAAGGATATATATATATATATATATATATATATATATATATAGAGAGAGAGAGAGAGAGAGAGAGAGATGTACCAAAATGTTATAAGGGCATAGGCAAAATGTTTCTTTTGCTACATTGAAACCATAATTCAAGGATTGATAAATGCCTGCTTTCCCTGCTTTTGCCTCTTGGTGTGATACGCATAAGCAGATTGACAAGGTGGGTCCTGCATGCTGAAGGCTGACATCTTTCTGCAATTTCTCATGGTAAATATGCATTTTATCCAATGCAACTTGGCTTTATATCATTTTAATGTGATTTTTCATGTTGAATCACTATATGCTGCTGACCCATTTTTTTCTTGCTCTTGGTTATGGCTCCCTTGAATCCAAATAACTTCTTCAAACAAAGGTAAAAGTTAGATGAAAGATCAATTGTGCAATTTATCTTTATTTTATTTTTAGCACAATTCACAATATGCATTACAGATTATAGAACTGTGAATAAATTCTTACTCTGTGACCTATTAAATTAAGACGGAGCAGTTGTACAGTGGTAATTATTGTTCCAAAGTCCTGGGTTAAGGTCCAGGCCTGGGGACTGCCTGTGTGTAATATGGGCGCTGGCTTCCCAAGACTGAACTGGATAATCAGGCTGAGAACAATTTGATCTACATTTTGCAAACATTTCTGTAATGACAGCTGATTAGACGGCGATATATAATCATATTAAGTAGAGGCACCCAATTTGGGCTCATATATCCAGATAAGCTGAAGTACTGCTTGAGAGCTACAACTTCAGGTATAATTCCCCTGAGGAAGAAGAAAAGAATTTTCAAAATTGAAATTCTAAACATCTTTTACAGCAAGGCATTTTCATCTTATTCTATGTCTATACTGCCATTATGAGACATTACAGGCTGCAGGGTGCAGCAGATGAAAATTTGCAAAAATTCAAAGAACTCATAGAAAATGCAGAACTTTTGATGAAAGTAAAAAAAAATGTAAAAAGATTTTATTTTTCCATGTCTGTCTTTAAATGAGCTCTATAATACATTGATTGTTCATTAAATTTTGTACAGTATGCTGGAACATTAACTGCCTCAATCATAAACTCAAGTGAAAGAAAGGATTTTTACATTTCAGCTCTTTGAAGTCAGAATGGCATTATTGCTAGAGACTCATTTAAATAATAATAAAGATCAGCTTAAGTTGGAAAGAAACAGGGTGGGCAAAGTTTTTCATTTTAAGTATAAGAACACCATAAAGAGTGGGAACTTTGACTGAGAAAAAAATCATCAATGTAGCTACTCAGATAATACTGGACCCTGAAAAATTGTGTATTATGGCAATGAGGAAACTAAACAAAGTTAATTCTGTCTAATTCACCTAATTATAATAAAAAATGGCTAACGTTCTTACTTTAATTTCTAGTATACCAAGACTATCAAAATAGTGGAAAATCTACCATTTACAATTTTCCATCTGTGTCTCGATTCTCTTGAACTTCAATTAATAACTGAAATACAAAAACAATTACTCTAACATTTTCAAAAGCTTCAAATATGTCACTACTTAATCTCTGTTTTCCCCCACTGAAAGGTTCTGCTCCTTCAGTCTTTCCCCATTGCTCAGCTCACAATTCTAGGATAAGTCTAGTCTTCTCTGGACTTCCTGTAGCAGAGCTAAGTCTTTTTCTGTAATATGGAGACCAGTTTTTATAAGTCGTTGACCAATTAATTTCATTACTTTTGCTTAAAACAAAATCTCACTAGAAGAGCATCAGACCAAATTATTGATTGTTCATTGCTATGGTTTGCAAAAAAGTTATCAAAAGAATTCAACTTTTTGACCACAAGAGAAACAAAACAACTACATTCTAAGGAAGAGTATTCTAATTATGAGCATAGAGAAAAGGTTAATTAGATTTTAGCTGAACAACTGCATAAGAAGGAAATTCAGAATCTAATTGCAGAGGTTAACAATGTCATCAGATCTAAAATTGGAATACACAAAGAATAACTAACATATTTAAAAACTTTATACACATTTGAGTATAATGGAAATGAGGCTTATACCAATGATTTCCTGAATAAATCAGAAATGCTGTAAAAATGATATAATTAAAATAACAATCACATAATAAAAATAATGGAAAATAAAGGAAAACCCACACAAAACACTTAGATATTCAGCAATCTTCTAGTATAACAAATTGGGTTTAATGTTGACTAAGAAACATGTGAACTCTTCAGAACCTGATGATTGATTTTATGTCTTCTTCTTTTTTTTTTTAATTGTAATTTTGTTTTTGTAAAGGTTTTGTCCTTTTTTTCTCAAAGGCATAGCCAGGGGGTGTATTTCAGTGTTGGAAATCCCCTGAGATATACGTATTTTATGACAGTTCTAATTGATGTTATGTACTCCAAAATATCAGAAAAACTATATCTTTTGCAGAGATGGTTATGAAAACATTTATGTGTTTAGAGGGAAGATCACTCTCTATTTTTTACCAAGCTTTTGAAGTTGCCATCTTGGTGTTTCCTGGCAGTATACCAGAAAATTACTTTCCCACTGGAACTTCAGTTCCACTTATGGCTTGTCAATACTGTTTCTCTGTGTTCCAGAGTAAAAATGCATTTTATAAAAATGATCATAAGGGGTATGGCATTTCTTCTCTTTTTTGTCATAGAGCATTCCTACTTCTGCTCCTACCTTTTGTGTTTGCTCCAGTCAAGGGCATTTCAGTAGTCCAAGAAGACCTAGTTGTGAGCATTAGAAAGGGCCTGGAGGCCCCAGTTCAGGGCTCTGCCAGAAGTCCAAGAGGCCCTCAGGAGGAGGATTTTGAGAAGTTCAGTCTTTGCCCTCTTCTAGTGCCACCAGCTTCATCTATGGGGTCTGCAATTACCAGCATTTCAAAGCTTGTTTCTAGCATGGGATCCATCAACATTTCAAGCTTCACTTTAAGGTAACACTGTTCAAAAGTTCCCATTGTCCTCAAGGGTTCTTTTGATAGTTTCTAGCCACATTTTCAAGAAGAGCACTCAAGAATTCCAGATGTTTTTTACTGGACTGGAGATTCTAGTCTCATCTCTAAGATGGTGCTTAGAAGCAGGCAATCCAGAGTTTCCAATCATGCCTATGGAAGAACCTTCCAAGAGTTCCAAATACATTCAGTTGGTGTTTTCTAAAGTTTCCAGCAATGCCTCTGGGGAAACATTCCACAGTTTCTGCCCTATAACTCCTTTGTTTATTCACGGCAGTTTCTATTTTCCATACAAAGGTGTTTATATTCAGTTGTTAGCATCAACAATTTCTATGGTAGTTACCTTAACGGGTTTTAGTGCAGTAAAAGAGATACTAAGATTTACTCAAACTGAAACAATTTTGGCATTACTAATCCATCTAACGTACATATGTTCGGGATATGGAAGGTAACCAGTATACCCAGTGTGGCAAGCAGCTGGGGGTGGTACCCAGCCGGGACGCCCAGAAGGACCGGAGGAGGGATTACGCCTCCTCCAGACCACGAGGGGGCGGCTGCCCTCGTGGCTTTGGGGACCACGGGAACAGAGCTTAGAAGCTCAACCCTATAGGGGCCCGTAGTCACCAACAGGGGACGCCCAGATGCCTGAGGAGCCCTGGCCCTCAGCACTTCCGCCACACCAGAGAGTGCCGACAGTCACTCATTGGGAGGCACCTGGAGCACGTCCGGGTGGGTTTAAAGGGGGCCACCTCCCTCCATTCGATGGCTGGAGTCGGGTGGAAGAGGACGGAGCTCAGAGGAGAGGAGTGGAGGCAGACCTGAAGAGAGAAAAGGCATTGTGAGACCTGGACTTTGGGGGTGA